>NC_044565.1:113701213-114010799 GCF_007565055.1 Rhinopithecus roxellana | reverse complement strand
TCAGCTCTAGGGACTTAATCATTCTTGGTTTTCTTTTTTTGTTTTGTTTCTTTGTTTTTGTTTTTTTGACAGTCTTGCTCTGTCGTCCAGGCTGAAGCCTCCCATGTAGCTGGGATTACAGGCATGTGCCACCATGCCCGACTAATTATTGTGTTTTTAATAGAGATGGGGTTTCACCATGTTAGCCAAGCTGGTCTCGAACTCCTGGCCTCAAGTGATTCACCTGCCTCAGCTTCCCAAAGTGCTGGGATTACAGGCGTGAGTCACCACACTCAGCCCCAGGGAATTAATCTTGAAACAATCTAGGCACATCAGGAATTCTTCCCCACCAGGAGATCACCTCAAGCCTAGTTAATTTACCACCCTATTGTGCCTGGGATGGTGTCAGCCCATTCACAAGATGTAACAATAACTCAAGATAAGTAATCAGAACAAGTCACATAGATCCACACCTCCTCACCCCTCCTGCATGATCCTCATATGAAGCTCTCCTTCTTAAGCCCTTGCATTTTGTCAAAAAGTTGAACTGGTTTCCTTAAGGCATGAAGCCTTGGCCATTTCCCCACTGCTAGCTCTGGAATAAAGTCACTTTCTGTTCACCACACCTCATTCTTAGTAGGCTTTGCAAGTGGTCAGCAGCCAAACCTGTGTTTGATTACAGCTTCAGTTCTTTTACTTAGATGCAGAATTAAGATAAATCATAATGCATTGGGGATGAAAATAGAGTTTCCCTTACATAGCTAGAAATATTATAGAATTTGGAGGATTTAACCATATACATTAATTTCAGAAGATGCTATATTCTGCTTTCTGAGAGTGCAACCAGTAAAATTTAATTTCTACGTATTAGAAATAAAAACATTGTCCCAGCTATTACTATGTCTCTGTATCTCTGTAGAATTGTGTTTACTATATGTGTAGTCATCAGGAATCAAAACACTTTTTCTCTCTCTTCCTACACACATTCACACATATACACACAAAGGTGTTAATTATAAAATAACGTTTTTTTCTGTAATTCCAAAACTATAATGATGACAAAACCCCAGGAAATATTTTGATTCCATTAGTTGGGTTGAAGTCCCAGCGATTAAAGACTTAGACATTGTCTAATCCTACCTTCTTTATAAAGCAGAGCCTGAGGCAAGGATTGCTTGCCAGCAGTTTTTTTTTTTTTTTTTTTTTTTTTTTTTTTTTTTTTTTTTTTGAGTGGAAAATAAAGACCCAAGGTCATGAAGGTGAAATAAGAAGTAAAATTAAGCAGGCAGAAATACAATTGTAATGTGATGCAATGCATTACTATGCTGGCAAATTACTTTACGAAGAGCCATAAGAAGACAGAGTAGATCTGTTTTTCCTGCATGTGCTATTGTACAGAGTATTGCAAGAAAAGTCTGTAACCTTCTGTGGTCCATGAAGAACAGAGTAAGGGGATTTTTTTTTTTTTTTTTTTTTTTTTTTTTTTACCTACCTCCTATTTCTTGTTGATAAAAATGTGGCCCATCTAGAAAAACATTCACACACTTCTGGTTTGCAGAATCCAGCCCCTAGCAACACTCAGAAAGCCAGGACCTACACCTAATTGTGTACAGATTACATATCGAAGTAGAGAGATGGTACAGTATGGTATGCCTTTTCCAAGATAAAGAAAGCAGGAAGCATTCAAGATTCAAGAGAACCTAAGAAAGTTCACAAGTTTTGTGTTCCAAAACAGTAGCACATCGGGGATACGTGGGTTCTAATCTCAACTTACTATTTTCTAGCATTGCAACCATATAGAAGTTAACTTTTCTATCTTACAGGTTTTTAAAAATTATTGTTCTAATTCAAATAGATAATCCTATCTGTACCTTAACATTGATCTTAAAATACTGTACATAGAAATAGTGAACATTAAAGTACACAAATATTAAAAACCATTTAGGAATTCTTAGGAATTTTAAGATAGAATGCAGACTAAGAAAAAATCTGACTCTATTAACGTGCTTCAATAAACTTAAACATCATCTAAAAAGTCATAAACTAAACTAAAAGTCAAGAAATATATGAGATATTTAATTTTTCTTACATAACAGTAAGTAATGTAGCAGAAAGTCAACTACAAATTTTGGGTGGTAAGTCTCTAATATTAGATTTTAAATTAATGTTAAATTTGTTAGCAAGGAGCAGATTTCCCAGAATTAAAACTTCTCTCGTGCATAATGTGCCAGGCTGGTGAATATTAATTCTTGCATGCATATAAGTAGCAGAAGTAGCAAAACAGTTTGTGTCACTGATGTGTGTTTTTAGCTTTATGGTATGTTCCCACACAGTTTCAATGTAGGCAGATTAAAAACAGTTGCAACGACTAGAATTAGCATTCTACGGTCCAGTGTCTCAGATCATAGAAACATGGGAACTCAGACTTGGAAGGCTTTGGGGGATGATCCTAGTTTTGCTGCTGTCCTATTGTGAAAATTTATCAGTCTCAACAAGCAGGTACACTCCCACTTAGCAGATTCCACAGATTCAAGGCAGCCTTCACTTAAAGATGGTGTGTTACAGCAGAACTGTGTCTGTGGTCACTCCTCTAGTTCTCTAACTACTCTACCATATGCATCTTTATACATCATAAATTGTTGTTAATTTGGTACTCTTAAATGGATTTTTACATTCCAAATTCAGTCTTTTAGAAATCAACTAACTACATTAGCCACAATATTTTATGTGGATGGTGAAAGCAGTAGTCCCAATTCAAACTACGTTAGAGGATAAATACACAAGAAAAAAAAATTCAAGTGTAACAGTTTTTTGTCCTGGTCTTACCTTTTCCAGAGACTCTCAGGACTGTTGTTAATTTTTCAACTCAATTCTTCTATATGGACCTCATTTTCTCCAATTTCTGATGAATTTTCCCCCATTTTGTGGAAATAGCCATAGACTGTTCTAGGCTTACATGAATACAGAACAACAGGACTGTCCTACAGCATCTATTTATCAGATATCAGGAAAGATCAATGATTGACCTGGCGTATACCATGTTGGGACAAGGTTAGCAAAACATTGTCATCGGTGAGCCCACTGGAGCCACATGGAGTCTGTGAAAAGAAACAATTCCCTAACGGAAGAGAAGCTAATCAAGTAAGATTAATAAATGTCAACTGGGCTTTTTAGAAAAAAATTATTGTATAATGGTCGAGCCTGTCAACTTTGACTATTGAGGGAAAGGCTAGATAATCTAAAAAAGAAAATTTACTTTCAGCCCTTGTGCCATATTGGCTAAATGAACCATAATTTCTCCTTCATGCTCATAAAGTCAACAGTTTGCCAAAGACTTCTTCTGTCAAAGGGAAAAGCTGATCAGGTGATACCTCATTGCTGTAGGCAGTTCAACATTCTCATCCTTCCCACTTGCCTTTTCACATCCCTCTTCAATTTCATATCTCCAAGGAGCTTCCATATGATCATAGAAAGACCAGATTATGAGGCTGGAATGGGAAGAAGCAATTCATAGAGGAACATTATTATCAGGTGTTTGCTGACAGGTGTTGGGCTGGAGATGAAGATGTGGGAAGTCCAATTCACTTAGCTCAGATTCTTGCTCCTGAGAGACAGAACCCTGAGGGACAGAAGTAAAAGTTCTCAAAGCTGTTAATTTATCAACATATTTAAGTGGCTGGGTGCAGGGCACTTTCATGAGAAAGAGAGAGGAGGCTCAGGAGGCAAGGTCGAGAGCTTCCTATTGATTAGGTTGGACATCAAGAGGGCATTGCTGTCTGGGAGTGGTGGCTCATACCTACAATCCAAGCACTTTGGGAGGTCAGCGTGGGAGGATTGCTTGATGCATGGAGTTCGAGGCTGCACTGAGCTGTGATAGTGTCCAGGTTGCATGACAGAGTGAGAGTCCATCTCTAAAAAATAAAATAATAATAAAAAAGGCAGTGCTTTATTGTACACTTTATTTGCTATATGAAGTCCTTTGCTAGGTTACAACTCATGTACATTGGGAGGAAAATGTTTCATGTTGCTTGTTCTTCAGGTTTATTGCATCTCATCTTTGGATTAGTTTTCAATTTGACTTTACCTGATGTATGCACAACAACTTTTTCTGACCCAAAAGGTGTGTATGAACAGCGGTTCAAATCAACTCCCCTTTTCAATACTTACAGCATATTTTAGTAACAGGATAACCAGGATTAGGCCTCCTGCCACATTGAGCATTCCAAGTCCTCTCATTCTTTTAGAGATCCAGTTCTCGCTCTTTATTCTCTAGCCTTTAGACTAGATTTGACCCCAAAACTGGGTCTTCATGATGATGATAATAAACATTTGTTTCTCGGGTTACCCTTTTTTATAAAATACATCTGTATTCCCAGATTATAATAAAAAATTGAAATAATTTACTCTCAATTATTGTTAGGCATTTTTCTGAGGAAAAAAATCAATGAAAAAAAAATAGCCAATAGTACTGGTGCCTTAATTTAAAAACAGTTTTAAAGGATAGAGCTCTGTCCTGGATGTTATAATATGACTTTTGTTGTAATTTATTTTAAATGAACTGTCTGCTGTCTATGTACATGGGGAGGCTTAAACTGACTTTAGAAACAATGTTTTGCAGAAGAATTTACCCAGAAGTTTCAAATGTCAATTTCTAGTGTGAGTTCTACCTTGTTGTTTAAAAAATTTTAAGCTTAATCCCAACTTCTATTTTTTCTTACTCATAGTTATCTTAAAATTATTTAGTGGTTTTTAATTTCCATGAAAAAAGGGATTTGTGTGTGTATGTACATGTACATGTTATGTTCACTGCTGTATGCCCTGCTATCAAAAACAAAACTTGGCATATGGAAATAATTTAATATATATATTTTAAGTTAATAAATCACTTCATTATTAACATAAAGATCAGGAAGTAATGTTGCAGCAGTTTGTAGAGTTCATGCTAGCAATCCTGTCAATATCACATAACATGTTTTTCAAAAAACCTTTTTCTCTTCATTATAAAAGCAAATGACTATTTCAGGCATATTTATAGCCAAATTTTATGTGTGCAAATTCCACCTGGAATTACATTCATTTTGCTGTTCTATTCTGGGTGTAAGAGCTTCATTTTGTTTCATATCAATTTCTTTATTTCATATTGTAGAAGACAAAGTATATTGCATACTAGTGAAATATATTTTGGAATGAGTAAGGTGGTACATTTTCCAATCAGCCAAATTATGGGGAGCTAACACTTGGAGCTATAGTAAAAGGCTGCTGTCGCTTTTTGTTGAAAATGTTGATTTAGAGTAACAACATTATACCTCACACACTTGGAGAATATAGTCAGAAGAAATTATGTGCCTACAAGCAAACAATGAAGAGACTGGTTATAAAAGGGCAAAATCAAGTTATTTCTAGGAAAACTGATCAAAAATATTCTGTGGAGGATTTTAATAAAATGCAAATGTTATC
The DNA here is from genome assembly GCF_007565055.1 of Rhinopithecus roxellana. Classification (NCBI taxonomy): domain Eukaryota; kingdom Metazoa; phylum Chordata; class Mammalia; order Primates; family Cercopithecidae; genus Rhinopithecus; species Rhinopithecus roxellana. The sequence continues at coordinate 114,005,363 of NC_044565.1, read as the reverse complement.
AAGCAAAATGCAGACTGAGGGACATTTTTTGCCATGGGAGGCAAGCTAATAATAACTAAGTTCAATAAATTATTGGGTTGAGAATCTGTATTGCTTGCTAATTCTGGTCTGTGGGACCTATAGTTTCTCTCTCTCTCTGAAAAACTCTCTGTATATATTTATATACAGACATACCTCATTTTATGGCACTCTTCTTTATTTTCTTTGTTTTGCTTTGCAGATATTGCATTTCTTACAAATTGAAGTTTTGTGGCAATGCTGCATCAAGCAAGTCTATCAGTGCTATTTTTTTTTTTCTAATAGCACGTGCTTACTTCATGTCTCTGTGTCATATTTTGGTAATTTGTATTGGATCTGTTATGGTGATTTGTGATCAATGATTTTTTTATGTTACTCTTGTAATTGTTTTGAAACACCACAAACCATATAGGATGGTAAGCTGAATCAATGTTGTGTGTGTTCTAACTGCTCCACCAATCATGTGTCTCCCTGTGTCTCTCCCTTTCCTCAGGCTTCCCTATTGCCTGAGATGTAAAAATGTTGAAATTATATCAATTAGCAACCATGCAATGGCCACTAGTGTACAAGTGAAAGGAAGAGCCTCATGGCTCTCATTTTAAATCAAAAGCCAGAAATGATTAAGCTTAATTAGTAAGGAAGTTATGTAGAAAGCAGAGACAGCTCCAAAGCTAGGTCTCTTGCACCAGTTAGCCAAGTTGCAAAAGCAAAGAAGAACTTATTAAAGGAGATTAACAGTACTACTCTGGTTAACACACAAGTTATAAGAAAACAAAATAGCTTTATTGCTTGTAGTGAGACAGTTTTAGTGGTCTGGATAGAATATCAAACCAGCCACAACATTCTCTTAAGCCAAAACCTAATCCAGAGCAAAGCCCTAATTTTTCAATCCTATGAAGCCTGAGAGGGATGAGAAAGCTATAGAAAAAAAGTTTAAAGCCAGCAAAGGTTGGTTTATGAGGTTTAAGGAAATAATCTGTATCTATAATATAAAAGTACAAGATGAGGCAGCAAGTGTTGATGTAGAAATGCGGCAAATTATCCAAAAGATCTAGGTAGGGTAATTGATCAAGGTGACTACACTAAACAACAGATTTTCAGTGTAGACAACATAACCTTTTATTGGAAAAAGAAGTCATCTAGGACTTCCAGAGCTGTAGAGGAATAAACAGTGCCCGGCTTCAAAGCTTCAAAGAGAGAGGCTTCAAATCTTCTCTTGTTAGTGGCTGATGAAGCTGGAGACATTAAATTGAAGCCAGCGATCATTTACTATTCTAAAAATTCTAGAGGCCTTAAGAATTATTTGAAATCTACTCTGCCTGTGCTCTATAAATAGAACAATAAAGCTTGGATGACAACACATCTGTTTATAGCATAGTTTGCTGAATAATTTAAGCCCAGTTTTGAGACCTAGTAGTTGGTAAAAAAGATGCATTTCAATCTATTATCGCACATTGACAATGCACCTAGTCACTCAAGATTGGGCTGATAGAGATGTACAAGGAGATTAATATTGTTTTCAGGCCTGCTGGTGAAACATCCATTATATATTCCATGGATCAAGAACTAATTTTGACTTTCAAATCTTATTTCTTAAGAAATATGTTTTGTAAGCCTGTAGTTGCCATAAATAGTGATTTATCTGTTGATCTGGAAAAGTAAATTGAAAATATTTGGGGAAAGGATTTACCATTTAAGATGTCATTAAGAACATATGTGATCCATGGGCAGAGTTTAAAATGTTAACATTAATAACAGTTTGGAAGAACTTGATATCAACCCTCATGATGACTTTGAGGGATTCAAGACTTCAGTGGGAGAAGTAACTGCAGATATGGTGGCAATAACAAGAAAATTATAATTAGAAATGAAAGTTGGGATGTGACTGAGTTGCTGCAATCTCATGATAAGGCTTGAGCAGATGAGGAGTTGCTTTTGATGGATTAGCATGACATGAGCCCATGTCACCAATTACAAAAGACTGTATATTGAATAATTCCATTTATATAAAATTTCCAGAATAAGCAAACATATTGAGGCAGAATGTAGATTAGTGGTTTTCTAGACCTGGGAAAGGTTGCAAGGAATAAGGGAGTGACTGATAATGGATATGGGGTTTCTTTGGGGGGTAATAAAAACGTTCTAAAGCTGGTTGGGGTGACGGTTACACAAGTCTTTAAATGTCCTTAAAAAATCACTGAATTGCACACTTTAAATGGGTGAATTATATTGTATATGAGTTAGACCTCATTACAGCTGTCAAAAATAGAATTTTTAAAGGGTAAAATAAAGACTTTTCATACATAACAAAAATAAATAAATAGAAGTGTTCGGGCTAGGCATGGTGGCTATGCCTATAATCCCAATATTTGGGTGGCTGAAGTGGAAAGATTGCTTTGGCTAGGAGTTTGAGAATAGCCTAGTCAACATCTCTACAAATAAAAAATTAGCTTGGTGTGGTGGGGATGGGGGCTTTTCTGGCTCCATGTTGCTCACAGTTGGTCCATCACTCCACCCGGCTTTTCCCCTCTCTCCCTGAGTAGAGCCATCAGCCTAGTCAGTCCCAACGTGAGAACCTGAATACCTCACCTGCAGAATTCACTGGCCATTTTGTAAGAGCTGCAGACTATAGCTGCTTTTAATTGGCCATCTTGGCCCCTTTCCCTCGCTGAGCTTTTTTTTTTCTTTTTTGTTTTTTGAGACGGAGTCTCACTCTGTCGCCCAGGCTGGAGTGCAGTGGTGCAATCTCAGTTCAATGCAAGCTCCGCCTCTTGGGTTCATGCCATTCTCCTGCCTCAGCTTCCCGAGTAGCTGGGACTACAGGCACCTGCCACCACGCCTGGCTAATTTTTTTTGTATTTTTAACAGAAACAGGGTTTCACCATGTTAGCCAGGATGGTCTCGATCTCCTGATCTTGTGATCCACCTGCTTCAGCCTCCCAAAGTGCTGGGATTACAGGTGTGAGCCACCATGCCCAGCCCCTTCTCTGAGCATTTTTAAATTAAGGTGTGTACATTTTTTTCTTAGACGTAATGCTTCCATATTTGCTGGGGAGACTATCTTTTCCCCTTTTTAGGTTCTTAGTTAACCAGACAATATTCTGAAGACAAATGTCAGAGCAACAAAAGAAAGACATACAGAAGTTTATTAATGCATGCTGTACCCATCTCACAGGCAAAACCTCAATTCCAAAAAGTATTTCTCAAGGTGGTGGCTTAGGGACCTTGCTTAAGCAACTTATTTAGAAGGGTCAAAGTCCTATATAGTGACAAGATGAAGAAAACAGTATCTTCAGGCTTCTAAATGACAGAAAATTGTGGGGAAAGTAATTTTTAAGCAGAATAATGTCTAATTCTGGATCCTCTGGTGCTGCTGTCTCTGAGCTGTTTCTGAGCTGACAAAGGCAAAGAGCAGAGGCAGAATGTGCCCCTATGTTTTAACTGTGTAATTTAAATAAAATCCCCAGTATTGTAGAGAAGGATATTTTGGTCTTTTTCATATGCTTAATAGTGTAGAGTGTATGCATAACTTTTATGCACACTTGGAAACAAACAAAAATCCTGTGATTCACTCTATTGTGATATCTGTGTTATGGTGGTCTAGTATCAAACCTACAATATCTTTGAGGTATGCGTCTACATATATACTGTCAAAAGTGAAATACTGAGTGTTGTGTGACTGCTACACACACACACACACACACACACCCCTTCATATATATTTTTTACTTCTACCACCAAATGGGTAACATTCTCCCACCCCAACATTAGCCAATTATTTAACATTAGCTGGCCCAGGAAACCATTTCTCCCTCCTAGGCCTCCAGGCCTGTGATGAGAGGGGCTGCCATGAAGGTCTCTGACATAACCTGAAGACATTTCCAACATTGTCTTGGAGATTAGCATTTGGCTCCTCACTATGTATGCAAATTTCTGTAGCAGGCTTGAATTTTTCCCCAGAAAATGGGTTTTTCTTTTCTACTGCATCATCAGGCTGCAAATGTTCCAAACTTTTATGCTCTGTCGTCTCCTGAATGCTTTCCTGCTTAGAAATTACTCTGATGGATACCCTACATCATATCTCTCAAGTTCAAAGTTCCACAGATCTCTAGGGCAGGGGCAGAAAAGCCACCAGCCTTTTTGCTAAAGCATTAGCAAAAGTGACCTTTACTCTAGTTCCCAACAAATTTCTCATCTCCATCTGAGACCAATTCAACCTGGACTTCATTGTCCATATCACTAATCAGCATTTTGATCAAAGCCATTTGGCAAGTCTCTAAGAAGTTCCAAACATTCCCACATCTTCCTGCCTTCTTCTGAGACCTCCAAACTTGTCAATCCTCTGTCCCATACCCAGTTCCAAAGCCACTTCCATATTCTCATGTATCTTATAACAATGCCCCAGTACCTCAGTGCCAATTTACTGTATTAGTCCTTTCTTTTGCTGCTATTGTTACAGTTTCATTACCACATAGTTTAGTGAGGTCTCAGTTGTTGTTCTATGACCAAAAAGAATAAGATGGGCAAACACCACAGAGTAAGGCAAAGTAAAATATATTAAATGACAGAAAACCTGACCTCAGCAAGGGACCCAAGAATGGGCTGCCAGAAATAATGGCTGAGTTCTGGGTTTTTTATGTGGCAAACACAAGGAAGTCTTCTGTGGGTTTCACCCAAATTGCAGGGGTAAAGTTCCCCTATGAGGGTGTTGCATCTACACATGCCTGGGTTTGGCCATAGCTACTCCATCTTTGTTATGACCCACGAGTGCCTAAGTGAAAACCATGGCGCAGGGGGTGAGGGGGCTAAAACCACAATTATAATGGCATTATGATGAGTCCAGAGTCATTTCAGGATGCCCTCTGCCCTTGTCTGTGCCTGCATGGGTGGCTGGAAAGTCACTTGTGAGCAAGCAAGCATCTTGGTTTAAGGGGAAGTTCTTAACTACATTTCCTCCTGCTAGCTACATAACAGGGGCAGTGCAGTTACAGTTCTGCAGGCCTTATCCCTCTTCTGAGACCCTCCCTCTCTATCTGCCTAACCAGCCCCTACCTGCCGCCTCTCTCGCTATGAAGAAATACTCAAGACTGGATAATTTATAAAGAAGAGAGGTATAATTGACTGAGAGTTCTGTATGACTGGGGAGGCCTCAGGAAACTTAATTATGGCAGACAGCATCTCTTCATAGGGTGACAGGAGAGAGAATGAGTGCCAGCAGGGACATACCAGATACTTATAAAACCATTTGATCCTCTGAGAACTCACCATCACTAGAACAGCATGGTAAAAACAGCCAGCATGGTTCAATTGGTTGAGAGACCCTTCCATGACACATGGGGGTTATGGGGATTACAATTCAAGATGAGTTTTGGGTCAGAACACAGCCAAACCATATCAGCACACAAAAAGACCCTCATCATTTTGGAGATTCCAAGGGTTTTAGAAACTGGGTGCTAGGAAACAAGAGCAGAGACCAAATATGTATGTATCTATGCACACACACATGAACATATATATATAATGTGTGTGTGTGTGCGTGTGTAAGTAAACCTGCCTCCCACACGTCCATCTGTGATATATGAATATGGCCACAAAAATAAAAGTAGATTTTTTTTCTCATGAAACAAAGATAACGGCCCCTTGATTTCACAGTTCTGAAAGGAATTGCAAACTCACTCTGAAAATGCCTTGGTCAAATCACACGAAGACTGTGAAGCAATATTATCACTCATGAGGATTTTATGGTGTCAGTTGAATATTAAAGACAAGACAAAAAGCCTTTCAACTGTATTGAATCCTAGAGGTTATGAAAGTTGTTTTTAAACCTTATGTATCTAAATTCCACCCTGATATTGATAGTCATCACTAATTACTAGTGTGTTCAACTCTACTCCAGCCAAGAACCACTAAGACACTACATAGCCAGATATTATTAGTGTTGCCCATAAGTCAGATGAAACATATGATCATGCCAAAGGGTACCATGAAAAAGGAATACTGGTTAGCCCCACCACTTGCAGTTAATATGCTTCCTCTGGACAATACCTAGAATATTGAAAGCAGTCAATGCATGTTTATTTATTTACTTTCTGATTAGCCCTTTAATGAATGTTCTTAGTGCTAATGTTTTTACCCAGTTCCTATCTTTGAAGGTTAAAGGCTGAGTTGTGCCCTCAACAGAGATAGAAAGCTGATACATGTGACTCTTGCCATTGTCTCACTAGTTTTCTCATGCTTATTGAGTTTCTTTCCTTGAGAGAGAAGTCTCACTCCAACATGTTGTTTGAGACTCAGAGTTTTTACCTAGTTCATAATTAGTTCTTCCTTCAAAACTGGAGCTTGACTGTGATATCCTTTACTTTGTATCAAAGAGGTCACCTCAGGGTTTATATGATGCCATGTACGGCCAGATAGGTATCTAACTGCTTTGACCCTTACAGCTCTCAGATCTGATTCTGCATTGGAAATGGTGCCTGTCAGGATTGCACTTGTATTCACCTCACCAGTATTTGAAGTTATCTAAGAAAAGAAGACTCTTACTAGAAGAGGCTGAAAACCATAAATTCTCCTGTAACTCACTTACCTACACCTTACTTATTTCTGAATTATCTTCCTTCTTCCTACAAGATATTGTAATAGCTACTGTATAATTTAGAAAAAGAAATTTAACCGTACCTCAGCTCATTTATTCTGATAGGCATTTATCAAGCCAAATTTTATTTTGTAACTATCATTTTAAAAAATAAGGCAAGACGTTAGAATTTAGAGGCACTAGCACAACTGGGCAAAATCCAGATAAAATTTTAAAGACAACATATATCTCTAATCTGTTTCTTGGCATATACTTTCCTAACAGTGGAGGCTGGGATAGGGTTAAAAGATTACTGAATCTGGAGTTAAAAAAACTTAGGCTCAAGTTCTGGTATTACTAAGCACTTGCTGGATGATAAAAATGAGAATAGCAAAAGCTACTTTACAGAGTTTTTGCAAAGATTCTATAAAATCATGCCTGTGCAAGCACTTTGCAAACTGTGACATTCCATAGAAATGTTAATTTTTCCTTGTTTTAATAATTACAGTTGAAATAGAGGGGCCTGCTAAGGAAAAGGAAAGGTAAATAATGAGTGAAAGGTCACAGTACACTGATTACACAGTCAAAATTAGAACCTATTGTTTTTATTAACAATTTCATCCAACCATACAATTGGGAAAATTGATTTTCAATTTCAACAGGAGAATGCTTACAGAGTGTTTTAATTATCTCCTATTCACATACTGGGGAGAGAAAAAGTCCCACCACAGGTTTATGGAGATGGACAATTACCCAATACTGGATGATGAACAGATGAGATCACAACAGTTTCTTAGTCATATATATTCATAGCCCAAGGGAGGAGGACACAGCACACCAAACAGGGGCACGTGAAGTATTGCACTCAAGGAGAGAATTAACATCAGGGCTGTGGGAGACAGACTCTGTAATTCTACAGGGTGTGTTTCTCCCCTGGTTATCATGGGAGGATGTGATTAGTTTTTTGGAATAATTTCATGGGCCTGCAGGGAACTGAATCCACTATAGAGGGATAAGCAAGAACTGTGCCTGGTTATCTTGATAAGTAAGTCTGTTTGGCTAGGGGATCTTATCTGTGGGGGCAGAATCAAGAAAAAACTCAGGATTAGGCCATTCAAGGTCCTCCAGTTTTCATCAGATTCTAAGGTAGCACTTAATATTGGGTCTTAACTTTAGACCCACACCGTTAGAGGCACTTAACTGATGTAGACAGAAAACCTCAAGTAGAACTGGAGGCAGTTTAATGTTAGAGAAGTTGAAATTCACAAGACCAGGAAATAATAACTTTTAATCAGCAGATAGAGGGAAAGAAGTCAGTGTAGAAAACAATTAGAGACAGTGAAACAGTTAAGATTGGAATAAGGAAAAATTATGTGTTGGAAAACCAGGGAGCAGAACATTTGAAGAAATGGTGGATAGGAGTGATCAATTTTGTCAATAAATACAGAGGAGCACAGTGAGAAGATGATTTCCGAAGGCCTGTTTGAGGACTTCTGCTGCTGAAGAGCCAGCATGAAAATCCAGAATGACTTTGAAAGTGAACTCAGCGAATCATACAAGAGAGTGTGGTGATATCATTACATTCCAAAAAGCACCTTGAACATTTTAAATTTTACCTTTAGGGATACATCACTTTGCCTTAAGTGTAGTAGTAATATTCAAACAAACAAAAAGTTCAACTAAACTACAAGTTTATGTGTGCCTCTTTTATAAACTTGGGGACTTGAGGCAATAAAAATCAGAAATCACAAGTCACCTGTAATTCTACTACACAGAAATAATGACAGGTACCAAGGCATAATATACTTATCATAATTAATGAATAATAATACTTTTTTTGAGATGGGATCTCATCTTGTCTCCTAGGCTGGAATGCAGTGGCATAATCATAGCTCCCTGCAGCCTCGAGCTCCTGGGCTCAAGAGATCCTCTGGCGTCAGCCTCCTGAGTAGCTGGAGCTATGGGCTCAAGCCACTGTGCCTAGCTAATGTTTATACACTCTTCCAAGTGGTAGTAATATACTTGAAGCTGTAGGTTGTCTGCACACAAGCCCTATAATTATGCCAGGAAAAAGTGGATTCTATTGAGATCCTTCTTAAAGAAATAACCTAGCACTGTCTTACAGGGTCACAAATACAGATTGGCAAAGTAAAGACTCAGAATGCTTTAATAAAAAATATTTTTTGAAAAAATATTTAAAATATTCTTCTTATTAAAGTCTGTTTGTATTTCTGAGAGATTAACTCACTTCACACTTCTCATCAGTTTTCTAATACAGCTGAATCATCCATAGATTAATCTGTTAAATCACTTATTCTTTCTCCTCTTCTGGTGTCTCATTGGGCTCTAATTATGTTTTACCTGGACCATGTAAATCAACTCTTAGGTTAATATCTCCATCACCAGTTTTTCACTGCTATAGTCTTCTTCCTGTATCTTCTCCATTGAATCACAGTAATCTAGCTATAGATTACAGTCCTAGTTTTATGGGACGTGGAGCTTAATAAATTTTGATAGTCCTCTGGAAAAAAGAAACAAAACAACAGATTTACTTTGCAATGTTTATAATAACATATAACCACATGAATCGTCATAGTAAGGGGCTCATATAATTCAAAAATTTATAAGCCAAACCATGTTTTTATGTGTGTATTTTCTAGGGAGAGACTCCACACCTATCAGACTTTCAAATGGTTGCATGTCCCACAATGCCAAGAAATGGTGTCCTAGAACACAGATTACAGAAACCCAAAAAGCTAGATCTTGACAATGGTGGTACCCAGGCCCTGGCCAGGGTGAAGCGTATCCTGGCCCATTGTCTCCGTAATGGGCAATGTCTGTATCTCCTTGCTCCGAGGCCACACTCACTAAAATTTGGCTTTCTTGTGAGGCACAATTATAGGGAGACTCTGCCTTGATCTAACTTTGCAAGAAGGTTGCTTTCTTAGAAATCCTTTATTTTCTGTAAAACGGAATAAAAGAATAGAGCACCATTCTGGCAGTCAATTCAGTCTCTGAGAGAATGGTTAAGTCATTTGTAAAAGATAGCCCTTCTTTGGTGCATATATAAAATGGCACTTCTAAATTCCACTTCTTTGGGGCCAACCTGCGGGATCAGTGCATCCTCCTAGCATTGCACCCACTACATCTCCACACCACGTTTTCCAAATTTTGCAGGTAGTCTCCCCTTTCCTTTGTATTGAATCATGTCTTATGAACTTGTATTGAACCACATCTTATAAAATTGTGTAACTTTTGTATTGTTAGTGTCTTTCTTCCATCCATTAACTGAAAACTGTTTTGGAAGATGTTAAGATTTACTCTTTATTTCATTAAAAACACCTAGCACTTAAGAAAAATCTTTTTTTGTAAAAGAGAAAAAAATAAAGAGCAAAGACAAAGGAGGAGAGTTAAAGAAATACTGCAAAATGGAAGGAAGTGAAAAATAAGAGATAGTAGGGAAAAAGGAGATGGTAGACCCAGGTGGGGACAGGAGGAAAAACATCAGAGAGAGCAATTGGAAAAGCCTTTAATGATCTGATACAATTTGTACACAAAGAATTTAGTCTGAAAATGGGGTGAAGAAAACAAAGTTGAATAACTTTCCCATGTTTTGCATTTTTCTGTTTTGCAGTTTCATTACACATTGTATACATGCATCAAAATATCCCACTATAACCCATAAATATGTATAATTATTATGTAAATTATTATTTTATTATTAAAATATTTGATTAAAATGTTATTGATATCACTACATATTAAGTATTTGCAATTATACATATATAAATAGTACAATTACATAAATATATACATATTTAATAATAAATATTACAGTATACTGTCATATTTAACAAAATTATACATAAACATACAATTATAGTCAGACATGTACATATTTAATAAGTATTATTAAAATGCTGTCATATTTAATACAATTATTATACATATATAAATTGTGCACAATTATACAAATTATGTACAATTATATAAATTATGTGCAATTATATGTAAATATATGCAATTATATGTAAAGTATATGTAAATATTTAATAATATGTACATATACTTCAATCATATATGAGGGGGTAGTATTCAAATATATAAGGAATTTATACAACTTAATAGCTAAAACACCAAAATAAATATTCAAATATATAAGGAATTTATACAACTTAATAGCTAAAACACCGATTGAAAAATGGACAAGTAACTTGAAAAGACATTTCCCTAAAGAAGGCATACAAATGGCCAGCAGGTATATTCAAAGATACTCAACATCTCTAATCATCAAGGAAATGCAAATGAAAGCTACAATGATATATCACCTGACACTTGCTAGGATGGCTATTATTTTAAACAAAAAGTGTTGGTGAAGATGTGAAGATACTGGAACACTGACACTTTTGGTGAGGATGCAAGATGATGAAACCACAGTGAAAAACAGTATAGAGGAAAAAAGAAAGAAAGAAAAAGAGAGAAGGAAGGAAGGAAGGAAAGAAGGAAGGAAGGAAGGAAGGAAGGAAGGAAGGAAGGAAGGAAGGAAGGAAGGAAGGAAGGAAGGAAGGAAGGAAGGAAGGAAGGAAGGAAGGAAGGAAGGAAGGAAGGAAGGGAAAGGGAGGAAAGGAAGAGAGGGAGGGAGGAAGGAAGGAAGGAAGGAAGGAAGGAGAAAAATAGAACTATGATATGACAGCAATTCCACTTCTTGTTATATAATAAAAAAATAGAAATCAAGATCTTGAAGAAGAGATATCTGCCATTTCTAGGTTCATTACCAAACAAATTTAGAGGCAGAGGAGATGGTGTCATATCATTACAAATTATCTAGACAATCTCATACATTTTTAAGATGGGTTCTCAATCCTGGCTGCAACCTCTAATTTATTGGGTATCTCATGATATCATATTGAATTACCCTTTTTGCAGTTTTTAACTGAAAGTTTTGATTATTGCAATCACTATGAGACAAAAAACCAAAAATATCAAAATGGCCACATACATTCTAAGGTACACCTGCTAAGTGCCTCACTATCCAAATTGTTTAATGTTTTCATTTTTCATAAATATTTAAGGTAATTTTGTCTTACTTTGCCAGAGTAGAATTTGTAACTAAGAAGCTAAGATTGGCCAGGTGCGGTGGCTCACGCCTGTAATCCCAGCACTTTGGGAAGCCAAGGCGGGTGGATCACGAGGTCAGGAGATCGAGACCATCCTGGCTAACACAGTGAAACCCCGTCTCTACTAAAAATACAAAAAATTAGCTGGGCATGGTGGTGGGCGCCTATAGTCCCAGCTACTCGGGAAGCTGAGGCAGCAGAATGGCATGAACCCAGGAGGCGGAGCTTGCAGTGAGCCCAGATAGCCCACTGCGCTCCAGCCTGGGCAACAGAGTGAGACTCCGTCTCAAAAAAATAAGGAAGCTAACATTAAAAAATATATATGGCCTATAATATTACTCTCAGAATTGCAATAATTCACCTTTTGGAGTTTCTGTTACAAGAACAAACTTTTTAAAAATTCTAGCTTCTTTTAAAGAACATTGACCTAGAAGTGTGAAATCTCTTATTTTTATTATTTTAAAATATTATCTAATTTCCATGTTATACCTTTTTTGAATAACAGAATATTGCTTAATTTCTCAAAAGTTGTGTTTATAGTAGTTACTATTTATCTATTTTTAAAAATATTTCATTTGTGGTCTGTTTTGAATTTCACTGTGATAAGAGGGTACACAAACACCATATGATTTAAAACTTTTCAAATTTGTGATTTGTTCCATGATGCACGCCATGATCAATGCTGGTTTATGGTCAATGTGCACTTGAATGTCCAAAACATCCAGAAACTGTTGGGTTGTATAAACACATTTGTCAATTGTTTTCAGCTTTATTAGAGTTATATGCATTTTTATTTTTGTTCACTTGTTTGTTTTGCTTTAAAAAGTACTTAAGGAAAATGTTTTAAAGTCCCCAACTGTAATTGCAAAGTTTTGTCTTTCTCCTTTTAGAAATGATCAAGCCTTGCATTACATATTTTGAAGTTGTAATATTAGGTGTTCATGACTTAAGAGTTATTAGATCTTCTTGGTAGAGTCAATTTTTGATTATTATAAAATGTTCCTCTTTATCTCTAGTAATGCTTTTGATTTAAAATCTATTTTGGCCGGGCGCGGTGGCTCAAGCCTGTAATCCCAGCACTTTGGGAGGCCGAGACGGGCGAATCACGAGGTCAGGAGATCGAGACCATCCTGGCTAACACGGTGAAACCCCGTCTCTACTAAAAATACAAAAACTAGCTGGGCGAGGTGGCGGGCGCCTGTAGTCCCAGCTACTCGGGAGGCTGAGGCAGGAGAATGGCGTAAACCCGGGAGGCGGAGCTTGCAGTGAGCTGAGATCTGGCCACTGCACTCCAGTCCCGGCGACAGAGCGAGACTCCGCCTCAAAAAAAAAAAAAAAAAAAAAAAAAAAAAAAAAAAAAAAAAAAAAAAAATCTATTTTATCCAATGTTAAATTAAGTGTAGATGCTTTCTTTCGGTCTGTGTTGGCATGGAGCATCATTTACACCTTTTACATTCAAATATACTGTGCTTTATATTTAATGTATATTAAGATGTGATAATTTATGTTTATATCATTTTATTATTTAGTATTTCAAACATGTAATAAATAAAATTGAAGAAATGTTTTATTGGTATCTACCATCTTATTATTTATGATGTCTCACTTGTTTTATAGAATTTTTTTACTTTTCTGCTCTTAATGCATCTGGTATTTGCATTGTTTAATCTTTACTGTATTAGCCTCTTAGATATTTGTATGTATTTAATGCTTTAGAACAAGCATCACTGAGCTATCAGACACTAATATATGTTAATACTTTATCTTTTACCTGAATATGTCTGGAACTTAGAATATTTTAATTCTCAGATGTTTTTGTATGAAAACAGATGGAGTTTTTTTTTTTTTTATTTGTTTTTCATTCTTTTCTTTCCCTTTATAGGCCAAGGAATAATACATCACCTCAAAGTAATCAGAGGCTGAGCTGACTTCGAATGGTTTGCAATATTTCTCAGGCTCGTTCCACTTCTGATTCATGCATCCCTAAGGTAGAGGCCTCCAGGGATCCTGTGGGAGTGTCTCATATGTTTGCAGAAGATTTTCTCCTCTGTTGGTTCTTGAAATCCAATTTTTACCTTTCCAGAATTGTGAGACTACCTGTAAGCCTGTTGTGCTTTTCAGGTATAACTTGAAAGACTTCTTAACTTCTCATGCTGTGCAAATTAATCAATAAATAATGGTGATAATCACATGCAAATTTTGATTTTACTGCCCTCCTCAAATCCTATTTTCATAGTTCACAAACTCCAATTTTTGTCTCTTTGGTTGCTATAGTTTGGATACCATACAAACCTAATGTGAAAATGTGATCCCCAGTGTTGGAGGTGGGGCCTAGGGGGAGGTGTTTGTGTCCTGGGGTCAGATCCCTCATGAAGGGGTTAGTGCCGTTCTTACCATAGTGAGTGAGTTCTTGCTTTGTTAGTTTCCAAGGCTGTTTAAAAAGCATCTGACACCATCCCCACCTCTTGCTTCCTTTCCCGCCAGGTGATCTCTGCACACACCAGCTCCCCTTCAGTTTTCAGCATGAGTGGATGCAGCCTAAGGCCCTCAGCAGATGCAGATGGTGGTGCCATGCCTGTTGTACAGCCCGCAGAAACATGAAATAAATAAACCCTTTTCCTTTATAAGTTTCTCAGCCTTGGGTATTGTTTTCTAGCAATGCAAAATGAACTAAGACACCAGTATTGAAAGTTTTTTTTTTTTTTTTTCCTTTTGCCATCCACCTACTGTTTCTCTTCTGAGCTCTATGGTAAATGAAGAATTATCAGATGTCTTATGAGAAACAGTATGCGCAAATATGTCCTTACCTCCGGATCTACCTTTCATTTCCATGCTGACTTCAGGGGCAGATTTGGTGTACCTTCACCAAAATATTTTTTAATATTTTAAAAATATTTTTTCCCTGATGCATTTATCACCACCTTCTATGCTATTGCTGTGTTTTACATACGAAAACTTCTTTACCCAAAATAAAATTCCCTCCGTCATTTTTGTCAGATTAAGTTCTCCTCATTCTTCAGAACTCCACCTAAAGCACTTTTCACCTGTAATCCATTCTCAGTCTTCCCTAAGTTAGACTCCTGTCCTCTGGACTCTCATACCAACGTTCATCTCTCCTTTAGTCAATTGTGATGGAACCAATTTTGTGTCTTCTTAATTACCGGACTATTTTTGTGTACTCCAGTACATTAGGAGCAATATAATCTACTGTCTTATAACAATGCAAATTTATTATCATACGTTTCCCCAGGTCAGAAATTTGACACGTCTTTTCCATCTAAAATCAAGGTGTAGACAGAGCTGCTTTCCTTCCAGTAGGTTCTCAGAATCTGTTTCCTGCACATTCAGGAACTGGCAGAATTTAGTTTCATGTTGTTATGGGACAGAGGTCTTTGTTTCTGCTTGTAAGCTAGGGTTGCCCTTAGTTCCTGGAGATGTCTCTCCAGTCCTTGACTGTAGCGCTGAACACCTCTGGACCGGAAACAGCATCATGTCCTTCAAAGGCTGCCAGTTCTCAGACCTCCCTTCTGCCTTTCTCTTTTGATTTTAAGGACTTGTGATTAGGTTGAACGTATCTGGATAATCAAAAATAATCTTCCTGTTTCAAGGTCCTGAATCTTAATCACATCTGCAAAATCCATTTTCCATGTATGGTAACATATTTACAATTTCCATGAATTAGGACATGGGCATCTTAATGTGACTATAATCCTGCTTATTACATACCGTACACTGAAGTAGCATTTTTACCTCTCTTTCTCCACAGGTCTCAAAGTTTCAGGTTTCCAATTTACCCTTACTTACTCCTTCAGAAATCAGAAAAAAAGCAGTTCCTCAATTCCAAATTTTACCACTCTAACATTTATTTTCTCATAAATATTCATTATGTTCTTAGCTCTATGATTCCCTCAAGCACACAGATACATAGTTCAGGTTTCCTAGTTATCCTAATTTAAAGAGCAGGCTTTGACTGTCTAGTGTAATATTACCAGAAGTAAAAAACAGAGGTCTCAGTCACGCACTTCTAATTCAATCTCTCCCATGTCTCCCATATGAGAATCTCATCATAGAATTCCAGGTTATATTCCTATGCTCTAGGTGTCATGGAGGGAGCAAATTAAGCTAAGGTATTTATCTTGGAGATTTATGGTGTAAAATCAGACTTTCCCAAATCTGGGAAAGGTACAAGGTTGGTCAAAACATGACAAGTACCAATGGTAATCACAAACTTATATTGATCTGCCAATTTGTTTACCTATCTATCATCCTCACAATCCTCACCTTTGTAGACCAAAATGTATATAAGGTATTTTTTTAAGCAGAAAATATCATGTGTAAAATTTACATTTTTGTGCATTATTGGCATTTTACATTAAACTGTTTTGTCCTATAATCACAAGTTAAACAATATTATGATATGATAGAAAAAATGGGACCTGTTCTTTTTTGTTCACCTATTTCCAGGAAATACCACATTACCTGACAATTTAGACAGGACTCCATCTCTGTCCTTCATATTATTTAATTAAATTTAATTCATTAATTAATTTTTATTTATTTATGTATTTTGAGACAGAGTCTCACTCTGTTGCCCCGGCTGGAGTGCAGTGGCACCAGTGGCGCAATCTCAGCTCACTGCAACCTCTGCCTCCCGGGTTCAAGTGATTTTCCTCTCTCAGACTCCCAAGTAGCTGGGAATATAGGCACACACCACCATACCCAGCTAATTTTTCTATTTTTAGTAGAGACTGGGTTTCATCATATTGGTCAGGCTGCTCTCAAACTCCTTGTCCTTGGGATCTGCCCTTCTTGGGCCTCCTAAAGTGCTGGGATTATAGGCTTGAGCCACTGCGACCGGCCCCTCATATTATTTTAACAAGATTGTGTTCATCTTTATTTTCAACTATAGTAGGAAGATATTTGCAAATTATCTTGCACATAATATTTTATAGTTATCTCTGTCATAATACTTCAACATTACATTTTAATTTTTGTTGTAATTTAAATTTCTTTAAAACATTCTTATCTTATTTGATTCTATTTTAACCTCAATTACTCTTGACATCTTATGTTATTTTCCGGTTTTGTTTTGTTTTTATGCCTTTCATCTTTGTTTTCCAGAGACTGTGCATTTGTTGCGGCCTCTTAAAGGTGCCTAACCATGTGTAAACATGTCTTCTGCCTCCTATAGTTAACCATTCTTTAGAGGTATTTAGAGATACCCTCTTCTTCTGGGTTGTCTGGGCTATGGTCTTCCTTTCCGCTGAAGCACTTATCCCTTTGGGCGGTCAATAGTGATTTTTTTTTTTTTTTTTTCTGTATTAATCCTCAGATGAAAAGAAAGGGTATGGGAATTGACTATGTTTCTGCTGTCTTTTTTTTGTTTGTTTGTTTTTTTGAGTGATTGATAAAATCTCTCTAAAACCTAAAGGAAAATTACTCTTCAGGGAACTTATCTGTTCTCTGTTGTTTAGCAGGCACGCATCTAACCTACAGGTCCATTTACTAGACTTCGAGATATTCTCATAGTCAATTTCTTGATTTTATGAAAGATTTACTGAACAGATAAAATAAAAACCTTCTACTCCCGGAATCCACTGCGTTCAGAATTCTTTCTGACTGTTTCCACATCAGGATTTATGTGGTGGGCAGTATAGATCTCTGCTGTTCTCCACTTCCTTCCCACTTCCTGTCTTTCAGCTTCTGTGATCTTTGAATATAGCAAAATTGTTAGGGTTCTGATGTAAATAAAACACAGAGCATATGCTTAGGTTCCTAAAGCACAACTTACAAATAATTCTGTGTTTCACTCTCTTACATGGTGCAGGTGAAAACACCTAGCCTAAAAGGCAGAAATGGTAGAGAAGTTAGGAATAGATCATAGAGAAAACAAGGTGACTAAATTAAGCAGAAACTTTATATTGTTTTTCATATGATTAACTATATCAAGGCAGGAAATTGCATTATATTGTGTCATTTTATTTTAAAATTGTGCTTCATCAAACATATATTTAGAGGAACAATCCAACCTAATATTTGGCAGTATAATTTCGAGTAGCCTTAATTTGTAATATTTTGTACTATAGCCTCTTTATATGTTCTCAAAGGTATTTGAATGTGAAGATGGTTATTTGTATGAATATATTATTTATTTTTATTGATGTTCAAAATTACTCTCTAGCAAAGAGCTACTGTCCCTGTGTCATCCATGTTCTGTATGCTAATTAATGTGTAACTTTTAATCTATGTTTCATTCTTAAATCTAAAATGGTATGAGCATTGCGGTGCAGAATGATATTTCGCTTTGATTTATTATTGAAGCAGGTTACACTTGTTAATATACTTCCTCTAGGCAAGGACGAAGTGTGGCTATATTTTTAAACTATAAGAAAAGAGTATAGTGAAAGTTTGATTAATATTCTATTTTTCATCTTAGAATGAAAAAAATTATGAAAGAATGCCTTTGGGCTGAAATATTTAGATCCTTGACTTAAATAACCAACATATTTATCCTTTTATCACAAATAAATATTCTTATTTAATTTTGTTATGTTGATGAAAAAAGTCAAACTCGGTAAAATATTTGAACAGATTTATTTTGAGCCAAATATGAGTGGCCATGGCCCGTGACACAATCCTCAGGAGGTCCTGAGAACACGTGCCCAATGTGGTTGGGGTACAGCTTAGTTTTATGTATTTTAGGGAGGCATGAGACATCAATCAAATACAATTAAGAAATATGTTGGTTTGGTTTAACAAGGCGGGAAAACTCAAAACCGGGGGTTCCAGGCTACAGGTAAATGTAAACATTTTCTAGTTCATAATTGGTTGAGGTTGTCTGAAGATCTAGGATCCATAGAAAGGAATGTTCAGGTTAAAGGACTGTGGAGAGCAAGTTTTACTGTGGAGAGAAAGTTCTTAGGTAGTACATTTTAGAGAGAGCAAGTTATAAATTGTTTTCTATCAGACTCAAAAGAGTGACTGGTTCTTAATTGATTATCTCCTGGATCTGGGAAGGAAAGAAGAAAAACAAAGGGTAAAGGGGATTCTCTGTAGAATGTGGATTTTTCCCACACACACACACACAAAAACACTGCAGGGCAATTTTAAGGTATGGCAAGGAAATATATTTTGGAGTTAAATAATTTTTTCCTTGTCCCATAATATTATGCCAGAGTCAGACTGAAAAGTCAGTCACAATATACAGAGTCAAATAAAACTCATCTGATAAGAATTTATGTTTTGTAGGGCATGGCTCCCTAGACCCCTTCAGTAGGAATTTGGGTAAGATAAAAAATCAGAGCTTAGTCCTCAGTCCTCCATCCTGGCCAAAAAGCATTCCACAGAATGCATATGCAAGCCGGCATAACAGCAACAGGTTCCATGGAGCTAGGAAGCTCATTCCTAGAGCTGTCTGATTCTGTCATTTTGGCAAGGTCCCACACAGCTAGGAAGGTTTATTCCTCGTGTAGTCTGGTTGATGGTATAGTTTTAAATATTAGCGCTTTGGATAATGTGGGGAGGACATGGTTTGACGTGATGCAATAGCCAGTTGTTCAAGGAGTGAGATGGAGTCAGTCCTAGAGTTTAGTTTAAAATAAAATCCCAGATCAGGTCTATTTTTTGAGCTATTATGATTCGGGTCTCTAATTGTGCCTTCCCTCCTGCTATATCTGGCATAACATTTGTAAGAAAATGTCTAATGTTAATATAGTAACAAATAGCATAAAGATAGTGAAAATTGGGGGGCCGAGGTTATCGGTGGAATCAGAGGGTGGTAAACAACCCATTCAGCCAGAAAAACCCCACACACATCATCATATTCTTGATCAGGCTCAAAATGTGTTTACCCTCCTTATCAAGGGTTATTTGGACCAAGTGATAAATCTTACTTGAGAATTATAGGACCAATATTAAATTAGAATTTAATAAAATTAATCTTTTTTTTCCAGCCAATTTATCTTTATAGGTATAGCATCCTGAGGAGAGTATAAATTAAATGCAAGAAGCACCTGGTTCTCAGTGTATAAATTGTTATACACTTGTTACCAGTAGACAAATCTGTTTTTCCCCACACTTTTGTATTACGTCATATACTGGTATTTGGGAGAGAAAAGGTTTTGTCACAGGAGAAGTCAAATAATTCTACAGTGTCATTTTTTTTTCCTCAGCAGGACTTCCTATGGCTTTAAGTAGAAAAGCCGACAGACAAACCAAAAGGAAAAGTTACAAGACTGACTTATTTTAACTTCTATGTGTTGAGCTGCTGTGAGCTTGTTTTTTTGTTACAGACTTATAGCAATTAGCTATACAAACATAAGCATTGTTTTGAAAAATTAAAACAAATATAGTTAGATTTACCTTTACAACTCATAATTGGGAGTATTATACCCAGGAGACTTTGTTAGAGGATATTTTATCTTGTTAGTAAATATTTTCCTTTAATGTTACAGTAAGCAGAAAATTCTTATGGTGGGGATGGATGCAAATGTGACACATAATAGTTTAGAAGGCAACCAAACTTGTTTTACCAGCTGTTTAGGCATTTTTTGGTACCCCCTTCTTGATTTGGAGGGTTTGATCTCCTTCTAATTTTATCCCTCAAAACTGGCCCTTACAATCTTACCCACCTCTTTCAATAGTCCCTGGGCCTAGAGGGAGGCAGCTTATATAGTTTTAGCAGCAGAGAATTAGGAGTGAAACAGATCTGGGCCCAGTAGGATGCCAAATGAGGGAGATTCATATCTCTGATATTCAGGATACCATAAAATACCATTATATAACAAAGTCAGAATACCATAATTTTGTTTCCTTGGAAGTAAAACAAAAAGAGATAAATAACATTTATAGTTTGACAGTTGTAAGAGTCATGTTAGAACAGAAAAAGGAACCTATTCCATTAGGGAACTAACTAAAAACATGAAAAAAATATATAATCTGGTACTTTTCAGAGGATTATTGTAGCCAAGAAATAATGATTTTATCTGCACTCAAAAAGTTAGGGCTGAAATCTAGTATTAAGTGTTATGCTTTACCCTAGAAACAATTTTTTTAGCTGCCTTTTTATTGAATAGAATATTATAACAAGACCAATTTGTGCAAGGTTAGTTTTAGGCTTATTATGCTTGCCTGATTATTTGCATAAAATGCAGCAAGGAATTGACTGGCCATATAGACTCCCTTTAAAGTTGGTTTTGCTGAAACTTTATCTAAAAATAGGCTATTTTAGTTTCAGTCTTGGTAAAATAACCAGTGTCACTGTTTTTACAAAAACTATTATTGAATTTATGCAGACAACTATATTGCCATAGAATTACAATCTGAATTTTGGAGGACTCAGAAAGGTAAATTTGCTTACAAAAACATACTTTACCCAAATAACTTAAAAGATTTTCTTGACCCTTCCTTAACCAAAGCAGCAGCTTTTAAAATAAGATGTTTATTTACTCCTTGAAAATTTCATTTAGAAACCAAACAACTCACTAGAGTTATTCGTCACTGTGAAACTTAGCAGCTCCTTACAATTAATTCTAGAAAAGAGGTTCTCTGCTTATTAGGTAGCAAGATTTCATGTGAACCATTTTTATTTTATTGTGGAACTTTTTGGGAAATATTATTTCCATTATTATGGGGGTAGCTTCAGTTAATATTCCATAGGAAGGCAGTAAATGCGCCATCAAGTAGAAAGTCTCTAGCTCAGTCATTGTTATTGAAAAGTACTTACAGTTTTTGGCATCAGCCCCAATAAATGCTCCACATGAAAGGCTATGCAGTGGAGAATTTACATGAGCAGATTTACATGTCTTCAGTTTTATAGTACTACAATGGGGAAAACATTTCCCAGTTAGTATAGTATCCATTTTCATAAGACATTTAGGTAAAAGGATTACAACTACCTTACATAAAGCTTATTTAAACATCTTACATTTTATAATTCTATTAACCTGTATGTTTTTATGTTCTGATCCCAGGAAGCCTTTTTACCCCCAGACCATTTGACCTTTTCTGGTGAAAAGAGTTTGGGTTCCCAGCAGGTGGTTGCATCTGTAAGACCTATGAGGTATAGCAGATTTGATAAGGCTTCTTAAAGAGACCTCTGATTCTGTGGGAGGGGAACCCAAGTAAAAGGGTCCCCTTAGCCCCCCCCCCCCCACTGCCAGTTTACCATGACCTGGGTAAGAGACATATTTGGTGGAGGGATATCCCAGTTATAAAGCTAGTCTGACATGGTTTGCGTATGAAACATATCAGCTGCTTTATCTGGGGTACTTCACTCGGTATTTTATAGGGACAGTTGGCCAGTACCCTTCTCAAGGCAAATAGATCTTATAATGGCATTATCTGGCCAACTAGGCTGATTGCTTTCTCAGGAATAACACCGTGTGCATCAGTGATTGTTCAGTAATGAGCTGTGGGTTCTGCGTTAAGCCAAACAAGCTCTTAAATTTTGTAGCATTTAAAATTAACAATGTTGTCTTTAAACTGGTTATTTTTACAATCCACTATAGTAAAGATTTCTTTAAAGAAGCTAAATGACACCAATCTACAAATGGAATAGTTCTTTAACTCTTTAACATTATACCCTTTGGTTTTAAATAATTACTTGGTTTTGTCTTTTCCTCATATCGACTATTTTCTTGGTAATCATACGACTTAGAGTTTTGTTGCCCTAGACTGTTTTTTTCATTTAGTTTTATCTGTATAATTTCCTTCATTATAAATCAACTTTTAAATAGTCTCTTAACCAAAAACCTTACACTTTTTGAAAATGACATACTTGTGTTTTATACAATTTTAATAAAAGCATATTTTATGCTTCTATTAACTTCTTAGTAACCCAAATTTCCAGTAGGGGAAAAATACAAGCCCAAGGGTTTAAACATGACTTTAAGAATTTTAAATTAGTGGGGAGTTTTGAGACTAAATTTACCAAAGATTACCAACGTTATGTAAATTAAAAGGCCTGTGAGCTAGCTTTTATCTATCTGATAAGCACTTACATTTTTTTAAGTTACTTGATTAGAGCTCTTTTATGTAGTTTGGAAGTGAAATATTACTTCCACACGACACATATAAAAACACAGATATAACAGGCGTGAATAAAAGAATAAAAGCCATGTTCAAAAGATACTTTATTTGCCTGTTTTCAAAAACAATTTTTCTCCCTTACTTAGATGATTATTAAGTTACAGGAGCCAACAAAGGGTGAAGGAGAAAGCCATCATTCGAGGCCTTTTTAAAAGAGAAAGAGTGGTGCTTTTAAGATATCAACTGGAAGAATGTAAAAGGAGCAGTTTATAGAGTTTTAAAATTTTAAAATTTCTTGCATTGAAAAATAAGTCAATATTTGTAATAAAGTCTTGTTTTAACCAATTATTTAGTTTTGTATTAGTGCACTTTTTAAATATTAAAGACCCATCTCTAGAAAGATTATTATGATTTCTTTTTAATCAGAGCCAACTGAATTATATAACTCCCTTAAAAATTCATATTAATAACCATATTATGACTTACATAGACTATTCACAATGGTTAGACTTTCTGTTTTACCCTAAATATCTCTCTTCCTTGAACAACCCAACTTTACTTTTTACCTTCTTTACCAAAAATACCTCTCTGTATCTTTAACTTTCTTTGCATCTCTTATTTCCTGATTTCTCTATTTTATACATAACCCTTAAATAGGGTTTGAATTAAACAAAGATATTTTACTTTTAATAATGTTATATATAAAGTTTTGGTGCCGCCAAAGGAAAAGCACTTGAACATAAAATTTTCTTTTTAATTCTCAGCAACACAAGATACTTCTATAGAAGGATGTGCCCTTACAGATGGAGCAATGGTGAGCACACACCTGGACAAAGGAGTGAGGGGTTTTCTTGACTCGGGTCCATCCTCTCTCTGCTGTGCGGACTGCAGTTTCAGTAGTTAGGAGCACTGAGTAAGGACCTTCCTGGGCTGGCTCAAGCTTCTCCTCTTTCCAGTTCCTGATGAAGACGTGATCCCCAGGCTGATGTTGATGCACCAGGAACTCCAACGGCAGTGCCTGTGCTAATAGACCTTTAGTTTTAAGAGAAGAGAAAGTAGAAGATAGACCAAGTATATAATTTTTAAGGAATTGATCTTTTGTTTCAAAGGTAGGAATATCAGCAGTGGAGTACAAATAAGGTAATCCATAGAGCATCTCATAAGGAGAAAGACCAATGTCTTTCCGTGGTGCAGTTTGAATTCTCAGCAGGGTGATAGTAAGACACTTGGTCGATGGCAGTCGAGTTTCTAAGACTAATTTGTTTAAGGGGTTCTTTAGAGTCTGATTCATTCTTTCTACTCTCCCTGATGAGGGTAGGTGCCAGGGAGTATGGCGTTCCCATCTAATGTTTGGGATAGTTTTTAATAATGTGTGGGTAAAATGAGTTCCATTGTCTGAGTCAATGTTTTCTATTAGTCCAAACCTGGTACTACATTTTCAATTAGGGCCTTAACTACATTATTGGCTGTTGCATTTGAAAAGGGGATAGCTTCGACCCAGTGAGTGCGGTGGTCTACTATCACTAGTACATATTTTACGACCTATTGGAGGCATTTCTATGTAATCAACTTGGATACTTTGGAATGGCCTTAAGCCTAGATTCCTTCTCCCAAGAGGTAATATTTTTATAGTATGTCTATTAGTTTCATTACATACTAAGCAACTATCTATAACCTGTTTGGCCAGGGTATACATTCCAATACAACCATAAACTCTGAGAACTGCGTCACACGTGTCCTGGGGCCTGCAATGGGTTTCCTGATGTAGTTGGGATAAGACTTCCCTCATAGGGGTTTAGACAACATTTCTCTCTGGTCTGACAGTATCCACTTTCCTTCTGAATTCTCTTTAGCACCTATTTTTAGTAGTTTCTCTTTTTTGGTGGAAGAGAAAATGGGGATTACAGTAGGAGGAGGGAGGTAGGGAGTTAAGTGAAAAATACACATTTCAGAAGACATAGCAGCCTGCTTGGCTACCTAATCTGTTAGGTTATTTCCTTGACTTGCAAAGATAGGCTTTTCTGGTGTCTGGGAACATGGACAATAGCTATTTCTTCCAGCAAATGAAGATTATTCAATACCTGGGTATCAGCTCCTGGTGAACAAGGTCTTGACATTTACTATCAATGAGACCTCGTTCAGTCCAAATTTTCCCAAACGTATGGGCCACTGCAAAGGCATCCCTGTAATCTGTATAGGTAGTTCCTTCCTGGTTCTGTAAGTACTTTAAGGGTTGGCTGAGTGCAAACAGCTCACACGTTTGAGCAGACCAACTGTTGGGCAATTTTCCTGATTCTATTTCTATAAGAGTTTTTCCATCAATCACTGAATACTCATTATATCTTTTTTCCCTCACTCACCTGGGAGGAACCATCTATGAATAAGTGCCATCGAGTCTGGAAGGGAGTTTCTCCTAGGTCTGATTAAACCTTTGTATGGTAATCAATTAAATCTAAACATGTGTGTTCCCTCCTTAGATTTGGATTCCCTGTTAGGAAACCTTCTGGGTTGAGTGAATTATCAGTGGTCAATGTTAAATCATTCTTTTCTAACAGAAAGGCCTCATACTTTAAGATTATTGAGTTAGTAAGCCATCTCCCTGCTCTCTGGTTTAAGACAGTTCTAACATGGTGAGGCGTGCTTACTGTCAATTTTCCTCCAGAGGTTAACTTTCTGCTTTCCTCAACTAGTATGGCCGTAGCGGCGATGGAATGGATACATTGAGGCCATCCACAAGTGACTGGGTCTAAGACCTTTGATAGGAAGACTACAGGCTGCCGGCGGCTTCTGTGTTCTTTGAGTCAGCACTCCTAAAGCTACCCCACTGCCCACATTAACAAAAAGGTGGCATGGCTTTTCTAGGGATGGTAAGGCTAAAACAGGGGCAGTTATGAGCCTTTCCTTTAGCTTCTTTAGAAGTCCACAGGAGACAGTTAGGCTTCTCCTAGGCAAGTTTTTGATATAACGTTTACTACGCAGTGCATATGAGTCAATCCATAAGCAGCAGTATCTGACTAATCCTAAACATTTCCTGAGTTCTTGTTTAGTTTGAGGCAAGGGTAGGGACACGATTCCTTTTATTTGTTCAAGCCCTATTTTCCAATTGTCTGCACTTATTAAGTGGCCTAAATATTTAACTTCGGACTCTACATACTGAAGTTTTCTTTTGGAGACTCGTAGCCCCTCAAACTGCAGATGGTTAAGAATATGTGTAGAGAAGTCCGTTACCTTCTCTGTATCTTCACCAGATATAAGAATGTTGTCCATGTACTGAAGAAGGCGTATTTGTTCTGGGATGACAACTTTTTCTAGTACTTGTTCTAAAATTTGGGCAAAAATATTAGGGGAGTCTGTGAACCCTTGGGGCAAGACACTCCATTGATACTGCTGTTTCCGCCCTGAGTAGGGATCCTCCTGCTCAAAAGCAAATATATCTTGGCTATCTTCAACCAGGGGGCATGCCCAAAAAGCATCCTTCAAATCTATTACAGTAAACCATTGATGATTATATGGAATCTTTCTAAGAATGGTGTAAGGATTGGGGACAACAGGGTGGGTAGTCTGGGCTATTTGGTTGATCGTTCTAAGGTCCTGTACTAACTGTATGACATGTCTGGTTTCTTGACTATTGGGGTGTTATAAGGAGACATACGGGGCTCGAGAAACCTGTCCCTAATAAGGCCTTTGATTGTAGGTTTCAACCCTATCCTACCTTCTAGGAGAATAGGGCATTGCTTCCTTTTTACTACTACTCCCGAGGTTTATAGCTTGTCGATAGGAGGGACTTGAAATTTCCCTAAGTTTCCTTCTTTGGACCAGACATTAGGATTAATATATTTTTCATCTGCGGTGGTGAGTAGGTTTAATGAGGTGAGGAATCCTCTTTGGCTGACTTGTAGACGTATGCCCTAATTTAACATTAAATCCCTCCCCGGTAAATTAGTTCCTGCTTCTGGGATGAACAAGAACTGAATATAAGCTGAGCGATCCTGGTATCTAACTTCTGTGCTTTCTAAAATTTTTGCTCTAAATTCTTCCCAATTTGCCCCGGAGACTAAAAATTCCTCTGAGGAGGAGACAACACTAGATGGGGGGAAACAAACAGGAGCGAGCAGCCCCTGAATCAACTAAAAAAGTGATGAGCTTATGTTTAGGTCCCACCTCCAAATTTATCAAGGGCTTCTGGTGGGACTCAGGATAAAAGAGACAGAGCCCCTGACCCCTCTATTCTTCCTCGAAAGTCATGAGTGGAAGGGCTGCTTTCTCCGTTTTTAGTTCAGGACATCCTCTCTTGAAGTGGCCTGTTCTTCCACATCTGTGGACACACCTATCTTGTCCTTCCTCCCTCTTAGTTCTGGGATTCTTTAACCCTGCTCCCGTATACTCTTTAGGGGGCCCAGTAGACAAGGACCTTGGTCCTCCAGATGAAGGCTGGAGCCCTTTAAAAGACGGTTCGAACCCTTTATGGTTTCTGGCTCCCTGTAAGCTCTGTTTAGAACTACATGGGTTTGGAGCTATTTGTTGGAAGGTGAAAAACGTAACTTTTGTCTTTTGTTTCTGTTTCTCTTCTTCCCTTTTCACGTACACTTTCTGAGCTTCCCTGAGAAGTTCACTTAGAGGACAGTCTTCTCAATTCTATCTTTTGCAACTTTTTTGAAATGTCTAGCCAACTTTTAGTGACAAATTGGAGTTTCAACATTCCTTGCTCAAGGGGATCATCCAAATTGAGGCCTGTATATTGCCTCATTTGTTCCCTCAGTCGGTCTAGGAATCTCATAGGCCCTTCATCCTTTTCCTGTTGTATATCAAGTGCTTTAGAAAAATTTTGGGTTTGGGGTACTGATTGCCGAATTTATTTTATTATCATCTCCCTTAGGCCCTTCATATTTTCCCAGTGATCTGAGTTGTTATTGTCCCACCAGGGGTTTCGGGGGGGCATTTCTGGTCCGCGGTAGGAACATTTTCACTGGGAGGGTGCTCATGTTCCCAAACTACCATAGCAGCCCTACGAATCATACTCTTTTCTTCCCCTGAAAAGAGGATGCCCAAGATGGACATTAACTCGACCCAAGTGTGTAACTGAGGTCCTAAGAATTGGTCAATTTTGTCTGCCACTCCATAAGGGTCATCTAGTAGCAGTTTAAGCTCCTTTTTTAAATTCTGGACTTCTGAACTAGTTAGGGGAGCATTTACAGAGCCAATGACCCCCACCCCACCCCACCCCGTGGTACCTCTTTCAAAGGGAAAAGGTTCAGGGCTGACCTCTTAGGTATGGAGGGAAATGGAAAATTCTGAATAGCTTTTTAAAATTGTTCTACCTCACCTTGGAGTCCTTTTAGAGAGGGATATTAGGTTGGGAGGGAACACGCTGATGGGATGGTAATTCCCAAGAGTCAGGATTATGAGGAGGAGGGATAACTTGAGTAGAGGGGGAATTTGGAATGGGATCTGAGGCAGCAGTGGCTGTCTGAGGGGAAAGATTGGGGACACTGAACGGGGGAAGATAGTCTAGGGGATCCCATGCACTGGAGTCTTTAGGCATGAGAGCTGGCTCCTGACTTTCCATTTTGAGGTGCCAGATTGGGTTCTCCCTATTTGTTTTTAAGGGAAAAAGGAGTGCAGGTCCTTGCCTCTAACAGAGGGCATAGCCTAGTTCTTCTTGAGACAGTGGACTTTTATCATTAACATAAGGGATTATAAGCTGACACATTACATCCTCATTCGACCCAAACTTTGGCCAGAAGATTGAGGGTTTGAAGATGGATCCCTGAGTCCAAATAAAACATCTATATTTTATCATTTGTTGCTTTTTCCTATGTTTAGTCCTTTCATTATCTTTCCAGTGTTTCAGTATGAGACTTAGGGGGCTATCCAGCGGGATATCTTTGTTACCATCTTTATTCCCTTTTCTCCCTGTCTTGCTTGGAGTATTTCCCATCTTGATGGTTTTGGGGTAAGGTTCAAGGTTGAATTTCCCTCACTGGAAATTTCTTGCCTTTTGGGGTGTGGTTCAATTTCCCCACTGGAAATGTCTTGCCTTTTGGGGTGAGGCTCAATTTCTTCCACTGGAAATTTCTTGCCTTTTGAGATGAGGCTCAATTTCCCCACTGGAAAATTTTTGCCTTTTCTATTACTGGAGGTTTGTGTGAGCTTCAATCCCCCACAATGGGGATGTCTCACCCCTTTTTAAACTGTAAGCCATCTGATCAAGGAGTACTTCACTGTCCCTGACCCCCATGGCTTTCTTACCTTGGTCCCAACCACCAAGGAAATACTTTACCAGCTCCCATGGCTTCTCCTTCCTTGGTCTGTGCACAGAGTCTTCGCCACAGTATGTGAGGATCCTTTAAGCTAGGCTGCTGACGAGTTTTTTTTGTTTGTTCGTTTTGTTTTGTTTTGTTTTTTTGTGTTGCTGAGAGCTCGGGTTATTCCTCGCACTGCATGGGTTCTGATTTCTCCCCTCTGAGGCCCCCACAAGGGGAGGGGCACACCTCCTCACAAGAGAGAACTAGAGACCGTCCCCGGAGGGGAATGTAATCATGGGTGAGCCCCCAAATTGTCATATATAAAGTTTTGGTGCTGCAAAATAACTAGCATACGAATATAAAATTTTCTTTTTAATTCTCAGCAAGGCAAGGTAATTCTATAGAAGCGTGCACCCTTACACATGGAGCAACGGTGAGTGCACACCTGGACAAGGGAGGGAAAGGAGTTCTTATTGCTGATGCATGTGGCCCCTGCTGCTGTTCCCCTATTGATTAGGGTTAGACCACACGGGATAAACTAATTCCGATTGACTAATATAAAGAGAAGGATGGGGTGAGTGCTTTGGCAGGAAAAAAACATAGTTATGCAGGGTGGAGAATGAATCAGGGCAGAGCAGGTAGCAGGTAATGAGTTAGGGTGGAGCAGGTGATCGGAATGAGTTAGGGTGGAGTAGGTAATCGAAAAAGATTGCTTTTTGAGGAAGTTAAGTTTAAAAGTAGAAGGCAAAGAATTGACCATACTAACATATTAATTCTTTGAAGAAAAATTTAGAATTCGTATTTAACAATAAGAACATTAAAAAATGTTTTTCTATAATTTTAAATTTTAAACTACCCAGATATTTAATATCATATAATAACCTTAGATCCTAAATTATGACAAGTTTGTTTACAAGCATTTATTCCATTCCATTAACCTGATTAATTTAATAGTTTACCTAGATTATTTACAAAAAACTGTGATGGCCAATATTTAAAGTTAATTTTCTATTTACCATTTTTATAGCTGTGAATTTCAGGTATTTAGTAATAAAACACATGGTTAGTTGTGAACGTATTTATACCAATAACTCAGTATTTAGCTGTTTTCATTTAAGCTAACAATATTTCATGACCATGCACAAGCAAAGATCATTCTGTCTTGAGCTAGGTTTTATAGTTTTTTAACCCTTATGGCAAATCTTACAGTATTCTCCAGGAATAATCATGAAACTACTTGATCAATTGATCCAAATAAAATGCTAACAATTCTAAAGACATTGCCAATATTAGTTTACTGATAATTTTAAAACTGGCTTATTTAGTAAAGATTTTACTTAAGTCAGAGGAACCTGAGAAAACATTTGACTAGTTCCCCCACCTTTTTTTTTTTTTAGTATCTGATCTAAGCACTTTTTTTTAAAGCCAATTAGTTAGAGATCTTCATATATTTTTAGTAGTGAAAATATTGTGTACACACACATAAGTATATACATGTATTTAGGCATGCCGATAGAACTATTTTATAGGTTCAAAAAATAATTCCTTTTTTTCTTTCTAGTTTAGACTTTCAAATTCTTGATAACCTGTTGCATCACCCTAGGTAGTCGTCAGCTAAATAGCCTTAAATTTGCATAATAAAGGAAACAACTCAGGTAATGATCAGATAGCAAAACTTACTTCATAAGGCAAGGGGAGAAAGTCTGGTGTGCTAGAAAGAAATTAAAACATGTAACTGTCATTAAACCTAAAATTATGGAATTTATAAAGATCTTTAAATGCAAACACACACATATATATACATACACATACACACACAAAGATCCTATAGCTTTACTTTAGTACTTTGGTCATGAGATGAATATAAATTTGCCAGCTTGCAAAAAAGAAAACTGTTTGTTGACCTGAAAAGCAGTCATTTTCTTTATCTCAGTAGAAAAGTAACACCAGATTTAAAGCAGGCAGAAAAGAAAATAGAGAAAGAGAACTTGGAAACTCTATAGTTTCCAGGTCGACCTTAGAACTATTTTTCCTTAAAGTAAAATATGCACAAAGACCGTATTACCTCAAGTAGAGGTCCCATAAAACCTAAAGAGTGCTCGATAAAGAGTGTCACTCTTTTTGTTTTCTCCTTATTCTTAGTTAATTCTTACAGAAAAGCAACCAAGAAGATCCTTTAGAAATGCATTTCAAAGTTTGAATTAGGACCCTGATTTCCTAGGAAAAACCCAGCTCAAAATAAATCAAGGACCTGCAACCAAAGGGAGGTCCAGGGCTCAGTATGACTTACCATTTCCACTGGAGGAGAAGCTCAAACTCCGTGGGGCTTCAATGGGCCCCTGCTGGTAACTTTGCTCTGGTTTCCAGCAACTCCTTTGGGGTCCTGAGTCTTCTCTGAGGGCTTATGTGTGGGCGCAAGATTATTGTTGACAAAAAGATTCAGACACTATAAAATAGTTGATGGGTGCAGCACACCAACATGGCACAAGTATACATATGTAACAAATCTGCACGTTATGCACATGTACCCTAGAACTTAAAGTATAATAATAAAAAGAAAAAAAATATTTGAAAAGATTTACTTTGAGCCAAATAAGAGATCATGACCAATGGGTCCTGGGAACATGTGCCCAAGGTGGCTGGGGTACAGCTTGGTTTTATGTATTTTAGGAAGGCACCAGACATCAATCAAATACGTTTAAGAAATACATTGTTTGGTTTAGAAAGGCAGGACAACTCAAAGCAACCTGGGGGCAGGGAGGGGTGTTCTAGGCTATAGGTAAATATAAACATTTTCTGGTTAACACCTGGTTGAGGTTGGCTGAAGACCTGGGATCCATAGAAAGGAATGCTTAGCTTAAAAATAAAGGCTTGTAGAGACCAAGTTTTATTGTGCAGAGGAAGCTCTTAGGTAGCACACTTTAGAGACAGCAGGTTGTAAGTTGTTTTATTATCGGACTTAAAAGAGTGCCTGGCTCTTAGTTGATTATCTCCTGGACCTGAGAAGGAAGGAAGAAAAACAAAAGGGAGAAGGAACTCTCTATAGAATGTGGATTTTTCCCACAAAAGACTTTGCAGGGCAATTTGAAGTTATGGCAAGGAAATATATTTTGGGATTAAATATTTTTTCTTGTCTCATAATGTTATGCCAGAGTCAGATTGAAAAGTAAGTCACAACATATAGGGTCAAATAAAACCCATCTGATGAAAATTTATGGTTTGTAAGTCATGACTCCTTAGACCCCGTAGGCAGAAATTTGGGTAAGGTAAAATAATCAGAGCTTAGTCCTCAGTTCGATACTCTAAAATACCTAATTTTCAAACAACTAGGGTAGTTTACAAAATAATAGTGAAAGTAGCATAATATTTCAACAATAAAATAAAATAAAAAACTAGTAGTGAGAAGGATCTGCCTACTGTTTTGTTGCAAAAGCCTTCATTTAATGTACACAAGCCAGATACCTATTACTCTCCTATTTTCTCTAATATTTTTCATCTTTTTTTTTTTTTTTCTTTGAGGCAGAGTCTCGCTCTGTCACCAGGCTGGAGTGCAGTGGTGCGATTTTGGTCCACTGCAATCTTCGCCTTCCAGGGTTCAGGCGATTCCCCTGCCTTAGCCTCTCAAGTAGGTGGGACTACAGTCGAGCACCACCATGCCCGGATACTTTTTTGTGTTTTGGTAGAGATGGAGTTTCACCATGTTGGTCAGGATGGTCTGGATCTCCTGACCTCGTGATCCACCCACCTCAGCCTCCTAAGTTGCTGGGATCACAGGTGTGAGCCACCACACCTGGCTTCATCTTCTGATTCGTAAATGACAAAAGAGATTTTCCCCTGAAAAGAGATTGTAATTGATTTGCCTCTTCTTTTCTCTCTGACTCACAAAACACTACAAACCTTCCATGTTCTATTCTTGTAAAATAATTCAATTTCAGAATACACATACACACACACGTGTGTATATTAATATGTTAATATTATTTTATTTAGGTATTAATACAGCCTTTAAATTCCTTTTATAACATACACCAAATTATGTCAATCACCTCTGGTGACAGAGAATTCT
The DNA here is from genome assembly GCF_007565055.1 of Rhinopithecus roxellana. Lineage (NCBI taxonomy): Eukaryota > Metazoa > Chordata > Mammalia > Primates > Cercopithecidae > Rhinopithecus > Rhinopithecus roxellana. The sequence goes on along the minus strand of NC_044565.1, from coordinate 113,972,318 downwards.
CCATTTCCTGAGGCAGTCCATTCTATCTTTGGAAGGTTATAGCTGTTGCAGAAAGTGTAATGAAGCAAAAATTGGGCCTATTTTGATTTTATTTATCCTCCTTTTCTTTCTCTTCTAGGCTACAGAGAAAATGTGCAAATTTTTCACAGTGGTTGCATCACTGCATTTTCTATTTTTCTAGCGCTTCCCTCTATTTTTTTTTGTATTTTCATCTTCCTCACTTTCCATTTCTCTATCCTTCCCTACCCAATTATTTTCTTCATCCTTCGTTTCCTTAATCATCAAAATGTACGGAGTCCCTTCTATGTACCCGGCACTATGAAGCAGTGGGGAAGAAACAGTAAAGAATCAAATAAAAACTATTGCTCTCATGAAGTTATTTTCTTTCACATCCTTTGTCAGTTTTTGCTTTATTTTCCACCCCGCTTTCCCCCCGTTTCAACCGAAACTAACATATCATTTTTAAACATACTTAAAGCCCGGAAAAAGTGGAATTTAGCCCTTATTTACGTATCACTAAAGGGATTTACTGGAAATATTAGTGTGATTCTCAACTTGAACACATTCTGTAGAATAATAAATGAGTCTGGGTTAAGGCTATACTTTTACATTTAATAGTACAATTAATAACTTTAAGTATCACCCAGCAACGTTATTAGAAACATCATTGAGCCCATACAAAACTAGATTATATAAATTTAAATAGGAACAAGCCCCTGGTTAATAGGCAGGTTTTCTAAATTCAGAACCTGAATTTGGGACCTGAACTCAGAGCAGACTCTGAATCTCCAAGTAATTTCCTTTTATAACCTGCTTCCAAAAGCACCAATCATCCTCTCTCACAAACTCATTTCTACAGACACCATGTATTGATTACATACTTGGTAACAGATAGCTGGATGGAAAGTGACAAAATAAAATTAGAAATTGTGCAGTAGTTTGTACAGTAGTTTATATCTAATAGTTTGTACAATGGTTTTGCACTGTAATATCTTCAATGATATAGGGACTTTTTATTATGTTACTTTACTTGATGAAGAAACTGAGACTAAGAAACTTGAATAGTTACTAGATACTACACATACCAAAGTAGCATAATAAATATTAAATATGGGTTTTCTCATTCCAATATTACTTTCTATTCTTCCCTAGCTATGATTCAGGGATCCATCACAACTTTTTGCCATAAAGATTCATAAATACTTGATACTAAATAATTTCTCCAAACCAATAAGTGGGGGCCAAATCTAATCAAATGAAAGGAGATGCTGACCTTGCCCTTTACTGGACAATGGCTTCTCCCAGAGGCTATTCCCTAAAGAGATTTCTGGGTTTAAGGGCAGCAACATAAATTCTTCAGAAAGAAAGATGGTCTCTCCTTTATCTCAATTGTGCCATGAATAGCAATGCTTCATAAAGGCAAGAATAGACAATCCACTGAATTTGGAATTTAAGTGACAGGAAAAACAATTTAAGGCAAGATTAATAATAAAGTTATCTGAAATGAGCCAAGATTGCGCCATTGCACTGTAGCCTGGGCAACAAGAGTGAAACTGGTCTCAAAAAAAAAAAAAAAAAGAAAGAAAAGAAAAAGAAAACAGAAAAAAAAGAGCAAGGCTAGCTTTGTCCTCTGCCTGAAAGAACATTATAAATCCTCTGGAGTAACTGAACCCTATTTTTAATTATAAATATTCATCACATGCTTTCAAGCTAAGAATGATCACTTTTCTCACAGACCTGTCCTTTTGTCACAGATTTCAGTGTTCTTAACTAAATAAAATGTTAATATTTTCTTTATACATATTTTTGCCAAGTTTAAATGCTAAACGTGATGCTGTCTATAGAAGATAAATGAAAATACAAAACTCACTTGTAAACTTTGGGCTATCAGATTTATAGCTTGATTAGGCCTACTAGATTAGGTCTAGTCAAGGTATAAAGATCCATGGTCAAAGACCATCTTTAGATGATCTTTAACTGAAAGAAACTTCATAGGAGAACATTAAAATCTCAATTTAAAAATATTATTCAGGGACATTAATAATATTTCTAGATTGAAAATGTTGAAAACTCACGACTAGAAGCCAGAATAACTATCTTTTAATCTATAGCTTTTGTCTATACCATGCTACCATTTAAAGCCTACATTATCATGAAAAACATGAAAAATCTTAATATAATTTACAAAATCCTGAATAGAAAATAAATATCTGTAATTTTCTGTGAGCATTTTTAGCAGACTCAGTACCACAGTATTATTGACGCATCATTTCATGTAACCTTATGGTAGAAATTAGATGTATTGCTCATATTGGCTTTTTCTCTCTCTAGTTCACTTTCCAGCCCCCTTAAGTTAGTCAGAGCCATGTGATGAGTCCTGGCCAATAGGCTGGAGCACAGAAAAAGACTGAGAGATCCCCAAGGGTACTTTATAATGTAAATCTGAAAGACAGCAGAGGCCACATTCACCCTCATATACCTGAAAACTAATTTGAAACATGCAACAGGAACAAGCAAAACACTTTATTAAGTCAAATCACTAAGACTGGTTTTCTACCAAATTGATATCTAGCTTAATCTGTCTAATACTATATTTTGCCCAGTTTGAGCTGGGATATTTTATCCCCATTTGATAGCTAAGGGAACAAGCTCAGAGAGTGTTTGTATGTTTCAAATGCTCAAATAAATACACCATGAATACAGAATGTAACAGATACAAGGTCAAACATGCAAATGAACAAAAACCATAAGCTATTATTTCAATAAGCAATCTTCAGTTCTATCACTTATCTTGCTCAGCACACAAAAGTTCTGTAACATGTTACCTCAGTGTTTTTACTCAAACTCACTCAACCGAGGATGTCCAGAAACTCCTTTCTCCTGTCCTTTCCAGCATATATCTAAGATCTAAGAAGATTTTGCAGTTTTCTAACATTCTGGGATATATGAAATGTTTATCATCATACTTTAATTCAGCATCTACCAAGTTCTAATGTGGAATCTGCCAAAAAGACAATCCCCTGAGACCCTTGGGCATTACCATCTTCCATGCTTGTCTTTTTTTACAGTGGCCACACTGTGACTCTGGTGTTCTCTCATTAGGATCACAAAAGATCATAAATCAATTTAAGGACCAAAGAGTTTGTTCAGTCTCATTACTTTCTTTGTCCCTTTTTACAAAATGAGAATACTATGTTCCTATATTTTTCATTGCCCACGGAGACTCCTTTATTCTGCTTCCTACCTTCTCTGTTAGTGGAAGCTCATGCAGAAAATTAGTCTACTGATGTTACCATAATACCAGCGGTTCACTCTAGATCCTGCTGCTTGTCACACAGAAAGCCAATGATTGAGACATCAATTATTGCCAAGAAAGTAGGTTTTCATTGGGTGCTGCAACTGAGATGGGAGATCAGTCTCAAATCCATCTCCTTGAACAACTAAACAAGGGGTTTATATAGCAGGAAAGAAATAGAACAATGCATAAGAAAACACAAACTAGGGAAGGACAAGGGAGCAATCATAGTGAATGAGGGATCTGGCATCTCATTTTCTGGATGTGGTGACCTGGTGAATTTCAGTTTTTGTTTCTTGAGGGGCTTGAAAGTCATCTCCTTAGGAAGAAACTCAGATAAAATAAATGAAACTTTCAAGCTTTAAGACAAGAGTAGTCAATTTCTATGTTTATATATATATACCATCTATGGGCTATTGGGTCTTCAGTCTCCCCTTTTGATTGATCAATTCCCCAATCATTTGGAATATGGTCATCTGTCTTTATGACTCTTTCATCATGAGGAAGGGCATCATGGGCTACTCCAGACCATGAGTGACAACATGTCCACCAAAGAATGAAAGTCAATCTAATACTATAGTTTTCTTTTGAAATGATACCTCTCGCCAGCCCCCCACTTTTACCAAAGAGAAATCACAGCAAGACCAATCTACCTGCAAAATAAACTTCAGCCCTATATACTTGGCCTCCTTACCCACACAAAGTACAGCAATAATCATTGTCCATATAGGCTGCCCAAATTGTCTTTGTTGGAACCTCTCACAAAGTCATTTTAGTCAAAGCTTGGACAAAATAACCAGTTCCTTCAACTGTCTCTCATTATAAAATAAAACTATTATTATTAAACATATTCAAACAAATACATTACAATGAGTTAAGAATATTCACATATAATTCACAAATTCTGGAGAAATTAAGCAGAGAGAGAAATGTACCTCAAATTCTGTTTATGAAAGTATCGTCTGCTCAATATACTTAAAGTATACTTACAGACTATAAATAGCTCACAAGAAAACAAAACTCTTCATACTCTGAAAACAAACCAAAAATAGCAATATTTCAAAAGAAAAACATGCCATAAAAATTATTTTGGTCCTCCATTAGTTCAGTCCATGGAAGCAACTTCTCTCTTTTATATTGGGTTAGCAATCTTTATGAACACATCAGCATTTCTTACTTAGTGCCCTGTAAGTTTTCTCTCAAATCCAGTGGTACAATCTCCTAAGTTATCAGAAGCCTGCATTCAAGAGACCTTTCCATGAACTTCAGCAAAGAAGCAACCTCTGGACTGTAGCTGTTTATAAGCCACATTTGAGAAGGATTAAAGCAAAACAGTTGTGAATGACAAAGGCCTCAACACAGCCATAGACAGTTGATTTTTCAAAAGTTGGTTATTTCTGTGGCATGCAACAGTTTAACATAATAATCATAATTATTAGTGACAGCATACAGTAAGATATATTGGAATTTTAGAAATCTCATTCAATCCTGTAACACAAATTAACAACACATACATAGAAATATAAACCAAAGGAATCTAAACACCACCTGAGATTTGACAATGCTTCCTGCATAATTCTAACATAGCAAATAAGCCCAATAAGCATAATGTCACGAGATGCTTAGGGTGTCACTTCACCATCCAGAAACCTCTGTAGTCAACGACACCTCCGCTTGAGTTTTGGTTGTGCCCACTGGGCTCATTCTGTTCACTTGGCCCAACAGGCTACACTAGACTAATGCTTCTGGCCGAAATCCTATGCCTGCCAAGAATGAGCCAGGCACATAGCAAAGAAGTGTGTGTGAGTGGGTGAACACTGGGGTCTGGCCACTGCACAAAGCCAGGCACGATGGCTGCTGCGGAGGCCCAAGCAGTTCCAGGTGTCATCACAGGCACTGGCTTCCTGTGAGCCTGTGGCTGGACCAGATGTACCCCAAGTGGCTTCCACTTTAGGCACCAGTGTCTGAACAAGGGGAAAGCAGTGGCACCTCAAAACTTGGAGATGCCGGGAACCACAGAGCCCTAAAAGGTGTCACAGCATGTCACAACCTTATCTTGGGGAGCCCTGAGATCTGGACTTCCAGATCTGGCTGCAGCCCTTTTCTCCTTGTCACCTGCAGCACAATGAGTTAGGAGCCATGTTTCAGAGGGGAATGTTTTAGTCTGTTTGTGTTATAGCTCATTGAGTCTTGCCACACTGCTCCAGCCTGCAGCTCCTGGGCTGGACCAGCCCTACTGTTGTTTTCCATTGTGTGGGGTGGGCACCCAGTGCCAGTAGAGGGTGGGAGGGCTATAGTGTTACAGTGGTTCTGGCTTGGGGAACCCTTGGGGTCACTACTCTTTACTCCACAAGTCCAGAAGCATGTCACCACCCACAGCTTGGCAAGCCTGCCATGAACATGTTACAGTTCCTTTTATTCCTGTCATTCAGCTGGTCCCGAGTTCTTGTCCCATGTCCAGGAAGAATAAAGTTACATGGACAACTGGAGCTTCACTGAGTGACGAACAGCTCTTAGGAGACCTGAAGTGGGTAGCTCCTCTCTGCAGGCAGGTCATCCTGATGAATGTCTGAGACTGGCTGAGTCTGGGGTTTTGATGTGCTCAAAATAGAGAAGGTGCATGCTGATTGGTTCATGGGTGACCATGGGTGGGCCTGGAAAAAGCACCTTCTGACTGGCCAAAAGGCATCAATGAAGTTCACACTCCAGGTCATGGATGCCACTTGGAACTGGCAGCCTGGCCCCTAGGCTTCAGGCCATCCTGGCTTGAAGGTGGGGTTTCACTGGGGACCCCACTTCATGCCTAGGAAACTGCCTCCTGCTGCCATCAACATGCCATCTGTAGCATCCAGATGGTCTGTGCTGAGGGGCACCCACAGGCCCATGCTGAGCTTCCCTCAGCCCACAAGCCTCCCTCCCTGAGTTCCACAGGCAGCTGAGGCTGTAGTGCCCTCTCCAGATGAGCACCCCCCTCCATCAATAATGTGTCTCTCTTGTACTTCAGGGAATCTAATATCCAAAGTTAGTTTGAGGTCAAAAAGACTGAATTAAGAACTTGAAATTTTGTTCTTGGACAGTTTGCCAAATATCAAACTTTTAAAACGATTGATATCATAAAATATGATCACAGGTCACTCTAAAATAGTTATTCATCTAGCCAGAAAGATAAAACAAAAATGTTTACATTTTGCTAGAAAGGAAAGTCAGTTTTCCAAACAATAAGAACTAATACTTAAGGCAGCATGAGGTCAACGAAATCTTTCTCGTTTCTCTCTGTCTTTTCCCTACAGTTTACTCAAAAGGTAAACAAAAATATCATATTATCTCTTACATGAACATTTGTTCAAAGGAGAAAAAGTTAACCAAATCTAATTTTAATAAAAAGAATAAAAATCTTTGAAACAAATCTACCTAATTTTAATCAGTTTGACCATAAGGTAAGACTTCCATAACCTTGTCATAAGTTTTTATGATTTTCCATTATAGAGCAGATCAATGGTTCAAGAAAACCCTGTTATTCTGACACAAGGGCCTTGATGCTGGCCTTGCATCAGTGTGCTTTTGATACTAGTGTTTAGTTTGTAGAAACACTATGAACTAATCTCTCAAAATTAACCTTTACTATCTCACATACCTCTTCCACAATAGTCCTTGGGCCTAGAGAGGTTGAATAGTTTTAATTTCTGGCCCTGTGAATGAAAGCAGTTCATTATGGTTGGTACCATCTCCTGTGTTGAAGATGATGCTTCATCTTGTACTCAAAATTAAGCAGAAGTTGGTGCTTTCTTCAAACCCAGAGTCAAAGTCTTGTAACTGAACAGCAAAAAGATACATGAATAGGATGTTTACACTACAAAAATCCTATCTTTCTCTCTAATATGTTACAAATTAAAGCACTGTGATTTGGTGTTTAGAAGTTACTGCCTGTAGCACTTCAAACCACTGTATTACAGTAGTTAGGTTACCCATTGCATATGTCTAGTTGCTAGTATTCTACTGACAGAATTGTGCATCAAAATGTGATAGGTCCTTACCAAACTTACTAAAGTAAGATAACCAACTTCTCTCTCTATTATTAAAAAATGATAAACACAAGTATCAGTTTTGTAAATTCAGTATAAGAATAAATAATTCTCTTTCTCTTAAATACTATAGAACAAAACAAGGATAACATAAGAAAAGGCACACAACAATTTCTTTTCAGCTATTTAAAGAGCATCATAACACATTTTCAAGATTGGTTTCTAGATACAGTACTGACAACTGATTAGGTAACTTTTACCACCAATATATTCAAACTGGTGCAGCACTTATACATATTTTGTTTCCAACTATACACATGATGGCCCATCAGTGATAAATGGCCTGAGGTTAAAAATCACTAGAAAGTCTCACATTCTTAAAAAAAAATATTGCTACTTAATCCAAGTGACTGTCACTTAATATTAGTAACGGTAAACTCTACAAAAGTAGTGTTAGAGAAATAACAACCAATATGATTTCCTTGAGGACAAGGTCAGTCTTTCCTGAATATTAAAAGTTTGTACCCATATCACAGTTTATCCTTAACAAAGGAAGAGTTCTGAAACCAACTCAAATTACTGATTTAATGAATTACCTTGGAAATAAACACCATTTAAACATTTCTACTCACATACACTTTTCCAAATAACAAAATACGTAATGTACTATTTCTGTTCAGAGCTTACAAAAATAAGTCTTTAATGTATTTTTTGCCAGGAACCTGAAACTCTCATAGCTCTCAAGATCATCAGACATAAGCAAAACCAATCTCATTTTAAATGGCTGGTGTCTTCTATCATTTTTTGGCAGCTTGACAAAGGCAGCTTAGAAACTTTAGACAAATACATCAAGTAATAAATTGTTGAAATCCATAGAAAAAAAAATGACTATTCATAGAACCAAAATAAATCAATGGTTATACATATCTATCTATCTATCTATCTATCTATCTATCTATCTATCTATGTAACTATCTATCTATCTATCTATCTATCTATCTATCTATCTATCTGCATATAAAAGTCCCAAAGGAAAATAAAGAGCAAATAAATAAAAATTGAAGCAAAAAAATTTAACAGATACAAAACCCAATTTTTTCTCCTACTCAGTTTGCCTTGGAGGCTACAGTATTACACAGAGCTTAAAAAAATCAAGTTATGGATATTTTGTTCCTGATACACAATTTAATGTATTTGAGTCCACCAATACCACTATACTCTTTGTGCTATTAAGAAATTCAGTTTAGGCTGGGTGTGGTGGCTCATGCCTGTAATCCCAGTACTTTGGAGGCTGAGGTGGGCGGATCACTTGAGGTCAGGGGTTCGACACCAGTGTGGCCAACATGGTGAAACCTTTTCTCTACTAAAATACAAAAATTAGGTGGGCATGGTGGCAGACGCCTGTAATCCCAGCTACTCGGGAGACAGACCGTAGAATTGCCTGAACCCAGGAGGCACAGGTTGCAGTGAGCCAAGATAATGCCACTGCACTCCAGCCTGGGTGACAGAGTGAGACTCTGTCTCAAAAAAAAAAAAAAAGAAGAAGAAGAAATTCACTTTATGTATATGATCAGTAAATACTTTAGTGCTAGTACCGTTAATGCCAAACAGCAAATATAGTGTGAAGCAATGCAGGCATTTATGTGGAATATGGCTCCATGCTAAATCTGGTTTCATGCTTACCCATATTTAAAAAGAATTGCCAAACTGCCAATATACTTCTTTATAATAGTTCTTATTTTACCTTCCTCAAGACAAAGAGCTTTAGCTATAAATCATGTTAATTAGTGAAATTTATCAAATTTTCTATCCAAATTTACAATTATATTTTACTATATAAACTTTTTCAACTTCCAATTTTCTTTGTATGTGCATAAAAATAGAGAGAAACAGGCGAAAAACTACATGTGACTTACGCAGACCATCTATGACATGCTTGGACTTCCTATTTTGTCCTGAATTTTCTTTCTTTCTTCTTCCCCCCCCTCTTTTTTTTTTTTTTTTTTTGCTTTGAGACAGAGTCTCCTTCTGTCACCCAGGCTAGAGTGCAGTGGTGTCATCTTGGCTCACTGCAACCTCCGCCTCCCAGATTCAAGTGATTCTCACGCCTTAGCCTCCCAAGTAGCTGGGATTACAGGTATGTGCCACCACATCCTGCTAATTTTTATATTTTTAGTAGAGATGGGGTTTCAGCATGTTGACCAGGCTCGTCTCAAACACCTGACCTCAGGTGATCCACTCACCTCGGCCTCCGAAAGTGCTGGGATTACAGATGTGAGCCACCGTGCCTGGCCCTTTTTTTAAGTAACCATTTTACTTACAGAAATTCACCATATGAGATCCTTTCTCAAACAAAATGATCCAAAATGATCTTTTCTTTACAGCCTTCCTTACCAAAGATACATCTTCATCTCCATAACTTTCTTCACATCTTTCTCCATATACTGTTTCCTAACTAACTTGTTTCAAAAATAACCTTTTCAAGTCCATATTTTGAATTAACTTTTAGATAACTTCTTAATAGACAAAATGACTCTTTTTCTCACTAACAACACATCTTCTTTGGCATATTTTATATACAAAATTAAATATTTACTACAGTGATTATTCTTAGTAACGTTAAATTTTAGTGAAAACCTAGTAAGCAAGAAAACCTGAGCTGCCTTTCAGGTATTAGCATTTTATAGATGATAACCATTCTATGATTTAAAGAATATGTTTCCAACCTTTTCTAAATTGAAAATGACCCAAACAGCCAGTAAGCATATTTTAAATTACACAAAAAATTCATTTGCAGCACATACCCATTCACACTTTATTTATTTTTAGTGGCTTATCTACATTATGTATGCATACTAACATGTGACTGTCAGGTGTTCACTTAATCAGGAAACTTAAAGTTAACTACATGGGCATTTTCATTAATAACTCAGAAGATTCAACCATTTTCATTAAACCAACAACACTAAGTTAGACTACTTATAAAACAATTTTATAGAATCTAAAATATTTGTTTGGCTGGGTTTACAGTTTTATAACCTTCTGTGCCAAATTCTAACACCTCATAATATCTAGCAATGACAAATGTAAAACACAGACAAAAATGTATGCTGACAATTCTGAAGATATTTCTATATTTATTTTATCAAAAATTTTAAAGTCAGATTGTTTATTAAATGTTTATGTAAGTCATGTGAACTTGAAAAATACTTTGGGCTTATTTAACTTATAATCACTCTTATTTATAAGCCAATTTGGTAGACAAACATATACAACATAATAAATATACATACATAAACACATCTAGACCAGTATATGCACATATAAACAAAAATCTGATAGCTTTTACGTCAGAACTCTAGTCATGATAGCATTAAAAATTCACAAGTTTATACAGTTGCAGTTTGCTCTGATAGGTAATGCAATGAAGGCTGGGAATCAAAATTTTGGGTAAAGCAGTTTTCATGAAAGTTTGATTTTTAAATCAAAACCTCACTGGAGCCAAACAACACCACAGGAGAACATCACATATTAACCAGACCCAACCCTGCTTAGAACCAGCAGTCCAAACGCCCAGATGCATGCAACTCCATCCCACTTTCCCACTCAACAACAAACTCCAGATTTCAAACAATATTGGGACCAAACTATATCACAAAAGAGTATCTATTTATTCAATTCTAATTTCCCATGACATACACACAATCACCAAAACACAATCCAACTGCTGCCGCAACAAACAGGTTCCAGGAATGTCCAAACTGAAACAATTAGGGTGCCTTCTCTTTCGATTGGTTGGGCTTTGTCCAACTTGCAAGCAAAAATTCCTTCAAATCTCTCAATTGAGAGGAGCCAACTCCACTGTCTGGTGCCCACAAAAGACACTCACTGGACCAGACACATACACAATACTCAATTACAAACAAGCCCCCAAGAGTGGCCATACTGAAAGAGTGAGTGTGCTTCCTTCTGTCAGTCAATGAGGCTTGTTTACCTGCAAATGGGAATTCCTTTAACAATTTTCCAAACTGAAAGGAGCAGATTCTGCTGTCTGGACCCACAAAGGAAACTCACCTATTCAGATGTCAAATTTCAAAGGTCACTCTTTCGAGGGAATCAGAAACTCTGTTGGGCCTGGCAGTGGCAGGGCCAGAAAGAGACTGAAATTCACTGCCAGCCAAAATTGACTAGGCAGCTGCCCAGGAGGGCTTCTGAGACTTCTGGCCAGTGTCAGCCAATCCACAAGTAACACGTTTCTAGTCAGGGAACGGAAATCTGTTACCAAAATCGTCAGGGCTTAGGTCTAGGTTCTGCTGCTTGCCACACAGAAAGCCAATGACTGAGACAACAATTATTGCCAAGGAAGATGGCTCCAGTTGGGTACTGCAGCTGAGGAGATGAAAACTAGTCTCAAATCCATTTCTTTGACTGACTACAATTAGGGGTTTACACAGCAGGGAAGAAATGTAACTATATGTGAGAAAACAGGAACTATGGAGGAGCAAGGAAGTAACCATGATGAATGAAGTATACAATATATTATCTGGATGTGGTGACCTAATGAGTTTCAGTTCTTTGATCTTTTTTTGAAAGGTCTGAAGGTCATTTCCTGAGAAAGAAACTCAGATAAAACAAAAGTAACTTTCAAGCATTAAGACAGAAGAGTCAATTTCTAGGTTTATAACAAAAAAAAATTGATGTGTCTATTGGGTTGATTTCACTGACAAGCTGTTTTGCAAATGCTAAGATCACCTATAAGACTGACGGTACTAAGATTTCAAGGTGAAAAGTGAGTTATAAATATTGTCAATGCTCAGGACTTCAAACTTTTCTTAAAATTAATAACTAGACCAACAGATGTTTTGGGACTCATGTAAACTTACGGTCGCTTTCAGACAACTTTCTGACTCTGAACTTGATTTTACTGCAGTCTCTAGAAAATTTGATTAGTCCAGACCAGTAAATTTGGCTTGTACATACTTAAATATTTGTTTCCAACCCACAGTTTATGGGATAAATTTAGATTTGAGTTCTCAAAATTAAGACTTGATAAAGAAAAACAAACGTATTTTTCTCTGAGGAGATTTACGAAGTTTTCTTATAAAAGTTAAAAGTTGAGAACCACTTGAAATATAACTTGTAAGTTTGATAAGACTACCACACAAAAGTTAATGCAATTTAAAATTTTATTCTTTGAAATACGATGTCCAGAAAGAAGAAAATTACAGTCTTCTTTTTTCTGTTTGGTTAAGATTGCACCTGGAATAATTTATTTATCAATGAGAATGGCACTATAAGAAGATTGTTATGGTACTGGAGCTCATCCAGTGAATATTGACTATATAATAAGCATTCTGGATGATAATCCCTAAACAATGAGAGAAAGCACAGATATGTATTTCCTTAAAAAAATTGATGTAATAACTGTTTAAAATAATTTAACATTTAATAGCTATTTTTTATGTTGCCTTGCATGTATTAGCAGTTTTTAATTTTTATTTTACTACATGACACTACCACATTGTTTCATGTTGATGGACATTTAATTTGTATATAATTTTAGCCTATTATGAATAAAATTCCTATAATCATTCTCCTATAAGTCATTTTGTAGACATATGTATACATTTTAGTTGAGTAAATATTTTGGACATAAATTTCTGGGTTATAGTTTAGGTTTCTTTTTAACTTTGTAAGACTGTGATAACATTTTCCAGAAGAGTAGTAGAAGTTTACAAACTCCACCTACAATATATAAAAGCTCCAGTCTTTCCACACTCTTTAGTTTGCTATTATCAGATCTTTTAAATTTTTATTTTATTTTTATTGTTTATTGTTTTCATAGTTTAAACTGCATTTTCTTGATGACTAATATGTGCAGAATATTTATATGTGTTTATTGACTATTTGTACAGTATCTTTTGTAGTGTTAATTCCTGGTTCATTTTTATTATATTTATGACATAGTATTTAACTGTATAAATTATTTGGTTATCATGGGAACAATTCCTTTTCTAAATGTATGTATAATAATTTCTCTAAGTCTGTTCTTTGTTTCTTTCATTTTCCAAATGATGTTATTTGTGAGCAAAGCTTTTAAGTTGATAAAACAAAATTTGTTATTTTTCTTTTGAGAGTTAGTGCCTTTAATGATCTTTCTAATAATTTTTTGTTTACCTCAAAGTTATGAAGATTTTTTCTACTTCTTTCTATAACCTTTGTAGTAAAATATTTTGTGTTTATGTCTAAAATCCATTTCAAAATAATTTGTGCACTATTTGAAGTGTGACTGAGGGCTTTTATCCCTTTTCCATATGAATGTCTAGTTATTTCAGTGCAATCTGTGAAAGTTTTCTTTTTCCATTTAATTATTTTGCAAAATAAAGATGAATTTATTTTACATAAACATGTGTCTTTTGTTTTACTTTGTAAACTGTTTAAATGATTGTCTGTTGTTAATGATAGCACTTCACTCTCTTAACTATTGCAGATATATATGAAGTCTTTAGTATCAGACAATATGATTTCTTTATCAATATCATGTTGGCTATTTTAGGTCCTTTGTAGTTCCCTTGTCATTTAAAAAAAATCTGCTGTAATTTTGTAGACCATATTGGAGAGAATAGACAGCAATTTGGAAAGAATAGGCACATCGTTACTCAAATTAATGCAATTTATCTCTGTATTTATAACTTATAATTTCTCACAATATTTTGTCATTTTCACTGTAGATGTACAAATGTTTGATAAAATGATTCTTATTTTAATTTTTTGTTATATTTTTTAAGAGTTCAGTTTTTACTTGTTTGTCACTGTTAAATAGAAATACAACTGCTTATTTTGTTCATCATGAATAATTTTCAGATTTATTTATTATATTGGGTATTTGTAAAAGAATCCTTAGGATTTTCTACATAAGCAACTATGTCACCTGTAAATAAAGGCAGATTTTTTCCCCTAATATTTATGATTTTTCCTTTATTTTCTCCTGTATTGTAATTGCTAGGACCTCTGCTACAGTCTTAACCAGGAGAGAACAAAAAACTTTGCCTAGTACTCAGTGTTAGGGACAAAATGTTTATTATTTCACTATTAAGTAAAATGCAAGTGCTGGGGTTTGAGAGATGCTTTTACAGATTGAAAAGGTATCCCCCAAACGTGCTTTTTAAAGAAATAATTTTCTTCTTGAAACATTGTTAAAATTTATCAAAAAAGCTTTAAACATCTTTTGAGATGTTCATATTTTTTCTTTTATTATTGTATTGAAGCACATTGATTTATATGTTAATATAAAATTCAACTTGCATTCCTAATTTAAATTCATCTTAAACATCTCACTTAATCCTTATAATTACTTTGAAGTATTTATAAATAGCATCATTTTTGCAGGTAACTAAATTGAAACATCAAGGCATATTCTGATATATCCAATATCAAACACATTGATAAATTAAGATAAACTGTAGATTTAGTATTGGTTATTAAAATTTTTATAATGAAGAGTAAAAATATCACACTGTAATAATAGAAACATCATAGATGGATTAGAAAGAACTAAAATGTAAGAAAGGAAACAAATCTACTGGGAACCTCGTGTGTGCAGTGCACTATCATAGCCTATTGCAAGAAAGCACATTTAAGGGTACAACAGCCAAGACTTGGAGTGGCAACTTCCTTTTTTTTTTTTTTTTTTTTTTGAGATGAAATGTCACTCTTGTCCCTAAGGCTGGAGTGCGATGGCATGATCTCAGCTCACTGCAACCTCCACCTCTCGGGTCCAAGCGATTCTCCTGCCTCAGCCTCTCGAGTAGCTGGGATTATGGGCACCTGCCACTACACCCAGCATTTTTTTCTTTTTTTTTTTTTTGTATTTTTAGTAGAGACAGGATTTCACCATGTTGGCCAGGCTGGTCTTGAACTCCTGACCTTGTGACTCGCCCTCCTCAGCCTCCCAAAGTGCTGAGATTACAAGCATGAGCCACCATGCCTGGCTGGTGTGTGAGCTTTTTAAAATTCCCCCTTTATAGAAAACTCCCTATCAGCTAGAAACAGATGGGCTGATAGAGTAGTTTAATCAAACACCCAAACAGATGCTAAGAAAATTTGTCATCACTGAACCACAACATTGGAATAAATTGATACTTTTTGTCTATCTTGCCTATTGTGATGTTTTAATCAGTCATCAACAGACTTGTCTCCTTTGAAATTCACAATGTGAGAGTTTCCAATTAGGGCAAACCAGCAAACACAAACTAGCCTGAGTGATGACAAGCATCTTAATGGTGTCAGCCAGATGAAAAGATAGAATAATATTCTCAGGCAGATCAACAGAGCCCAATTTTCAATAGAGAAGAGATGGAGATAGAAACTTAAGTTTCTCTTCTCTTGTGTTAGTCAAAATCCTTATCCAGGGCACAAATACTCACTATCGTGTTGAATGTCGGCCCCTAGCTTATATTTCTCATTCTCTGCTTCCTGATCTTTAAGAGGATATGATTACAAACTTATGAGTGTTTGAAAGGATGGAAATGTAATGGGACACTATTAAAATTGCCTTACTTCATATAAAGCACTTTATAAATTAACATATTAGTCTTATTATTATTACTGTTTTCACTGATGAGGTGTCAGGATTTAGAGGTTTATTTTAATGCCATTTTAACTTCTAAAAATGAGGTTTCTGTTAATTAAGTGAAATGTTTAACCTTTCTTGAGTGTCAGATATAAGCATGGTAAATATTTTTTCATGAATAGGGAGTGATGTTTTAATGAATGTCCTTTTCTTAGTACAGCCTTTGCACTTTGATTTTTTCCCTTCAATATCAGCTGAAACTCAGCTAAATTATGCTAAACTCTGTAAATTCCCCTATATGAAAGTTAACATAAAATTAAAATATAAATATAAAGAAATACATCTATTTATTTCACTTAGTTCAAATAATTTTGGAAGATTTCTGTGTGAGTTAAAGACATAAGTTAATTGTAACTTCCTATTCCTTAGTTTATAAACGTGGCATAGTTACTCCCTGTATTTTAGCACTATGTTCTTTTCTTGCCAGCAACGTTTTCCTTTTTTGGCCATGCTAAAAATTTTTCAGTAACAAAGCTTCCATTAGACTTTACCAATTACTAAAAATGGCCAGAGGAAAACACTAATAGAAGGAGTGAAACATAAACAAGGAACAGTGACGATCACACAATGCAGCCATTGGAAAAGGTCTGTTAGAATTGATACAAATGGCACAAAATTGAAGGACCAAATCACAACCTAGATCATAAATTCATTATACTTATTATTTAAGTTGATTTAACAAAATATCATGAGCTTGGTGGTTCTTAAATAACAGAAACTTATTTCTTACACTCCTAGAGTCTGGGAAGTCCAAGATCAAGGAACCAACAGATTCAGTGTCTGGTGAGGGCCTGCTTCTACATAGAGGGAGCTTTCTCACTGTGTCCTCACATGGCAGAGGAGGAAAGGCAGCTCTCTGAGGCTGCCTTTTATGAGGGTTCTACCCTCATGACTCAATCACCTCCCAAGGGCCCCACATGCTAATAACATCACTTTGGTGATTAGATTTCAACAAATGAGTATTGGAGAAACACAAGCATTCAGACTATAGTGCAGAGCATATTTTATGTAGCAAAAAGGAAAATAAAAACATACAGTCATGCATCCCTTAACAACATGGATATGTTTTGAGAAATGTATCATTAGGTGATTCTGTGGCTGTACCAACATAAAGAGTATATTACAAACCTAGATCCTATAGCCTACTGCTCTTATATACCTAGGCTGAATGGTATAGCCTATCACTCTTAGGTTACACATCTGTACAGCATGTTACTATACTGAGTAACATAGGCAATAGTAACACAGTGGTAGTATTTGTTTATCTAAACATAAAAATGGTACAGTAAAAATACAATATTAATATCTTATGAGACCATAGTCATATATGTAGTCTATCATTGATGGAAACATCATTATGTGACTCATATATATAAGGCAAACCTTATCCTTGCTTGATTACATCCTTGCCCCCTTTGCCTGGGACAAGGATACAGCTGACAAAGATTTATCTGTGGTGGGGTCAGGGTGGAGGATCTGTCCACTGTGGAGCTAGGACTAAAATTTGGTGCAGGCAGCTGGCATAGGCTTGACAAATTATCTCGTGTGGCTAGCACATTCTGTAGGTCCAAGGTGAGAGATTTGACTGGTACAGCTGTTGTATTTACAGGCCTAACATCCAGGAAGCAGCCACTCAGTCAGTGTCTTTGGTAGAGCTGACATCAAAAGAGGCAGCTCATGAGTTTGAGAGACTGATTAAATTTAGAGATATTGAACAAAGTAGCAAATATAGGAGGGTTAGGATCATGTGAGTCCACCTTTCTCATTATTGAAGAAGATAAAAATATGGGAAGTGGGGAAACTGAAATAAACTCTGTGGTGTTGTCTTGGAATTATAGTCATCTGTGTGAGCTCAGAGTTTTTAATGCATAAATACAGACAGACAGTTATATAAATAAAGTTAGATATATCTATGCCTATATGTATATCTAGAACTATATATATACATATATATGTGTGTGTGTTTTTCAGTGGGTGAATACATATATATATGCATATTTTCTAGCAGACTACTGCTTTCTATAGCAACCAAGACACCTAAAACCCAGATTTTGATTTCCAAATATTATTGTCCAATAAAAGCACCCAGGACTGACTCCAGGGCTGAGAAAATGCAAGCATAGGATGACTCTGAAATATCAAGACATGTTAGCAGTAAAAAAGTGAAAATCAGAAACACCAATGAAAGTAAAAAATTTACAAATTCCCATGAGGATACTTAGCATTACAGAATTGCAACGTTGTGTCATTATCATGGACCAAGCAATATATGCTGCATTGTTATCTTATGTTCTTGCCCAATAAATACCTACTACTCCCTTAGAATCAGAGTTAAATATTTAAATCTAGATATTGAAACGGGATAGTTCCCTTGACCCCTTTGCAGGACTCGCAAAGCGGTTGGCTCATTTACTCAACTTGCAGCTCTCAACCCCTCATGGGAGGGAGAGCATACAGGTGAGTGGGTGCAGGGGCCGAGAGGAGTGCTTATGTGCACCAGCAAAAGTAGAGCTCTAAGCAGCCCCACAGCAGCATCTAGAGGGTTACCTGTGATCCCCAGAGCCCCATAGGGCATGTATTACAGTATGCTCTTTTAGTTTAACAAGGTCATAGGACACAAAATTAATGAAATTATATATCAATAACATAAAAATGAACAATCTTAATATAAAATTAATAATTCAATTTACAGTATAATCAAAAAGAATCAAATAGGAATACATTTAACCAAATATCTGTATGCTGAAAACTATAAAACGTTGACAACCAAAATTCAGGATCTAAATAACTGAAGAGACACATTATGTTTATCTGTTAGAAGACTGAATATTGTTAAGATGGCAATTCTAAAAATGTATTCTTTTTTCTAGAATTCAACTAGACTTTATTTGACACAGGATATAATGTGGTTGCATAAACAGCAAATTGAAAAACCAAAGCAGAAAAGACACAGTTCGATCTAATTTATAAGTAGGTGACAGCAGGGAAAGTCATTAAATGAATAATAAATGGTTAAACTTGATGGAAGATGTCTTTTTGTAGTGCCCATACTTTTGGAATTCTTACTCTTTGTTGTCCAATGGACATACCTGCGGTGTTTTGAGCCAGGGAGAGATGCAGTGGAAGTGAAAAGCATGGTTGCAAACGCCCCATGAGACGGTATACTCTTCAGAAGTAGCAGACACTTGGTTAGCTTGGTATTCTGTGCAAAGATCTATAATGTGGTTCCTGCAGATGGCACAGTTACCAAGCAAAATATCCTAGGCCCAGAGGGCTACTGCATTCCACTTTTTCACTTTGAAGCCCTTTTTGCCCACACTGTCATTGGTGCTACTCAGGGTATCCGCTTTCATCGCTGCCACGATTTTGGAAACACATGGCTTAAAAATATTTATTTTTACTATAGCCTTGTAGTATAGTAAGAAGTCAGGTAGCGTGATGCCTCCAGATTTGTTCTTTTGACTTAGGATTGTCTTGACAATACGGGCTCTTTTTTGGTTCCATATGAACTTTAAAGTAAGTTTTTCAAATTCTGTGAAGAAAGTCATTGGTAGTTTAATGGGGATGGCATTGAATCTATAAATTACCTTGGGCAGTATGGCCATTTTCACGATATTGATTCTTCCTATCCATGAGCATGGAAAGGTCTTCCATTTGTTTGTGTCCTCTTTTATTTCATAGAGCAGTGGGGTTTGTAGTTCTCCTTGAAGAGGTCCTTCACATCCCTTGTAAGTTGGATTCCTAGGTATTTTATTCCCTTTGAAGCAATTGTGAATGGGAGTTTATTTATGATTTGGCTTTCTGTTTATCTGTTATTGGTGTATAAGAATGCTTGTGATTTTTACACATTAATTTTCTATCCTGAGGATTTGCTGAAGTTGTTTATCAACTTGAGGAGATTTTGGGCTGAGATGATGGGGTTTTCTAAATATACAATCATGTCATCTGCAAACAGGGACAATTTGACTTCTTCTTTTCCTAATAGAATACCCTTCATTTCTTTCTCTTGCCTGATTACCCTGGCCGGAATTTCCAACACTATGTTGAATAGGAGTGGTGACCCCAAAACAGCATGGTGCTGGTACCAAAACAGAGATATAGACCAATGGAACAGAACAGAGCCCTCAGAAATAATACCTCACTTCTACAACCTTCTGATCTTTGACAAACCTGACAAAAACAAGAAATGGGGAAAGGATTCCCTATTTAATAAATGGTGCTGAGAAAACTGGCTAGCCATAAGTAGAAAGCCGAAACTGGATCCTTCCCTTACTCCTTATACAAAAATTAATTCAGGATGGATTAGAGACTTAAATGTCAGACCTAAAACCATAAAAACCCTAAAAGAAAACCTAGGCAATACCATTCAGGACATAGGCATGGGCAAGGACTTCATGTCTAAAACACCAAAAGCAACGGCAACAAAAACCAAAATTGACAAATGAGATCTAATTAAACTGAAGATCTTCTGCACAGCAAAAGAAACTACCATCAGAGTGAACAGGCAACCTATAGAATGGGAGAAAATTTTTGCAATCTACTCATCTGACAAAGGGCTAATATCCAGAACCTACAAAGAACTCAAACAAATTTACAAGAAAAAACAACCCCATCAAAAAGTGGGCAAAGGATATGAAGAGACACTTCTCAAAAGAAGACATTTATACAGCTAACAGACACATGAAAAAATGCTCATCATCACTCGCCATCAGAGAAATGCAAATCAAAACCACAATGAGATACCATCTCACACCAGTTAGAATGGCGATCATGAAAAAGTCAGGAAACAACAGGTGCTGGAGAGAATGTGGAGAAATAGGAACAGTTTTGCACTGTTGGTGGGACTGTAAACTAGTTCAACCATTGTGGAAGACAGTGTGGCAATTCCTCAAGGATCTAGAACTAGAAATACCATTTGACCCAGCCATCCCATTACTGGGTATATACTCAAAGGATTATAAATCATGCTACTATAATGACATATGCACACATATGTTTATTGCAGCACTATCCATAATAGCAAAGACTTGGAACCAAACCCATCAATGACAGACTGGATTAAGAAAATGTGGCACATAGACACCATGGAATACTATGCAGCCATAAAAAAGGATGAGTTTGTGTCCTTTGTAGAGACATGGATGCAGCTGGAAACTATAATTCTCAGGAAACTACTGCAAGAACAGAAAACCAAACACCGCATGTTCTCACTCATAGGTGGGAACTGAACAATGAGATCACTTGGACAGAGTGAGGGGAACTCACACACTGGGGCCTGTTGTGGGGTGGGGGGAGGGGGAGGGATAGCATTAGGAAATATACCTAATGTAAATGATGAGTTAATGGGTGCAGCACACCAACATGGCACATGTATACATATGTAACAAACCTGCACATTGTGCACATGTACCCTAGAACATAAAGTATAATAAAAAAATTTTAAAAATTACTTTAAACTTCTATTGCTTTATTAAAAATATAAGAATGGTATTTTTTTGTTTTGTTGTTAATGATATGTAAGAGGGATTTATTTGGGGAAGAATTTGATATTGAGAAATATTGTTGCAGAAGCCTTTGCAATTATCAGATAATTTTCTTTTAGCTACCAGAGAAAGGATTTGTGAATTTGCCTTTAGAATACTTTCTCTAGATTTGGCCATATATTCCAATATTCTAATTGTATTAGCCCATTTTTATACACTGATAAAGACATACCTGAGAATGGGTAATTTAGAAATAAAAAGAGGTTTAATGGACTCACAGTTCCACATGGCTGAGGAGGCCTGACAATCATGTCAGATGGTGAAAGGCATGTCTTACATGGCAGCAGCCAAGAAAGAATGGGAGCCAAGAGAAAGGGGAAACCCCTTATAAAATCATCAGATCTCATGAGAATTATTCACTACCATGAGAACAGGAAACCATCCCCATGAATCAGTTATCTCCCACAAGGACCCTCCCACAATAGGTGGGAATTATGGGAGCTAAAATTCAAGATGAGATTTGTGTGGGGACACAGACAAATCACATCGCTAATCTTGTGTTATTCCAAAATTGTCAAATCAATTTGATTTTACCTGTGGAAAAATATGTAGGATCAATATAGAGATGGAAGAATAGAACAATAACTCTCATATCCACTCCTACTTTCAGATATATACATATATCTGTATACATCTATATGTATACAGATACATGTGTGGATGAAGTTTATCTTGTCTTAAAGATACTACTGGTCCTTTTGAAGGCAGCATATCTCTGTTTAGAATTGTGATTTATTTTGGTATCAGAGAAGAATAAAATATAGTATATTATTAATAATATATACCTCATAAGTACAATTTTTCCTGACTCATCTATATTTTTACCTTTTTTCCTTTCTCTTTCCTCTTCAGCTGCATCATCCCCACTCTCATCTATAACTAGCAGAGTTAATCTTTGGAGGAAATAAAATGGAGTAGGCAATAGCAAATGTAGCTCTCCAAAACCAGAGGACTGGGGTGGTTACAGAAAATTGTATTTGTGACAGAGCAGTCAAAGAAAGTTGCTTAAAAATGGGATCCACACAGTAAATCTACAGTCTATGCCCCACATAGTCATTTCCAGTTCAGCTTCATACAATGCATTTTTTTAAATAAAAAGGTAAAAATATTCAGTATTTTCCATCAGAAATGTTTGTCTTTCTTTTTTAATTAAGTAGTATTCTTTAATGGTTTTACTGAGACAGGTTTTTAGACTAATGTTTGTCTATATAACAACAAATTCTTACCTGATATCCATAATTTGTCAAGGAAACAACCTTCAAATTCACTAAACTCTACCTGCAACACAGAGCAATAAATGTTTGCAGACATGTGTCCACCTATGTTTTACAGTGATTAGAATAAAAGTAGTACTGATTTCAGGAATTTATTTACTGATGCAGAAAGTCAATGCAGTCAGACTTAATGACAATGATGACATTGATATTATGTAGGTAGGTCTTTACTGAATGATGGAAATATTCACAGCATTTATAACTGGTCTGAACTATTCCAGAGAATATCTTATATATTATTTTATAAATATAAATTAAAATCAATTGTTATAAAAATTATAAAATATAAATTATTTTATAATTTTCATAAGTGTTTCTAGTAAGCAACGCATATAATCCCCTTCTAACTGAAGGCATTTTAGACTTACAGCCTCCAGCAAAATCATATATTTTCCTCACTGCTTTAGATAAAAAGAGGAGAAGAAGGATTGAGGTGGGGGGATAAGTATGGGAAGAGGAAGGGGAAGGAAATACCACCTGAACTAGGGTTGGAAAACTTTCTATAAAGAACCAAGTGGTAAATGTTTTAGGATTTTTTACAGCCAGTATGTTTTCTGTTGTAATTACTCTACTCTGTGTTGTAGTGAGAAAGCAGTGATAAACAGCACATAACTAAATGGGCATGGCTTGTTAGAAAATATTTTATTTGGCCAGGCGTGATGGCTCACACCTGTAATCCCAACACTTTGGGAGGCTGAGACGGGTGGATCACCTGAGGTCACGAGTTTGAGACCAGCCTGGCCAACATGGTGAAACCCCTGTCTCTACTAAAAATACAAAAATTAGCCAGGCATGGTGACAGGTGCCTGTAATCCCGGCAACTTGGGAAGCTGAGGCAGGAGGATCACTTGAACCCAGGAGGCGGAGGTTGCAGTGAGCCGAGATTGCGCCATTGCACTCACTCCAGTCCGGGTGACAAGAGCAACACTTCACCTCCAAAAAAAAAAAGAAAAAGAAAAAGAAAAAAAGGAAAACGTTTTATTTACAAAACAGGCAACAAGCTAAATTTGGTGTTCAGGCCATAGTTTGCCAACCCCTCATTTAAACTTTAGCATAGGGTACAATAACAGAATGGTTGCAAATCATATTTAACTGATCAATGCACTTGAAATGGAACTGATAATTTCAGCAATACATGTTAAATACAAAAGTTATGCAAAAGCAAACAGGATTGCTCTGAAATAGAATTATATCTGGTTTTCTCAAACCATTTTTATTTTGAGCACATGTAAATACTGTTTACATTTTAAAATATTACTTGGATATGATTGCATGGTAATAGCATTTAAGCTTCATGACTCTGACTACAAGAAAAAGAATAATTTTAGGACTAAAACTCCACAGTTAAAAAAGTAAGGTTCTGGTCAGTTTCAGTAAATATATTGTGGCCAAATTTTCCAAAATAAATACCTAAACTTTAAGAGACAAAGAGATTGTTTTAGTCTTTCTTGTTCATCTTCTCACTTCAGAAATAAGAACCACATATCAAATTAGTGATAGGGCTAGTGTTAGAATATAATTTACAATAACACAAGGAAAGCACCATTGATCAATAGTTCTGCTGCTTGAAGACAAACATAAAAATGAAATAAAAGTTTCTACTTTGGATGATTCATCTTTCGGCTACATGTGAAAATTAATATCACTGGAAACACTAAAGTTTTAGAAATATATTCTAACTCATTTTGTTAAAATGAAATCTCCAACCTAATTTCCATCTGTAATCATCATCTCTACATTTTTTCTTACTAAAATAGAGTAATTTTTCCTGCTTATAGGAAGACCAGTCTCTCTTGTCTTCCTTCTAAAAGATTTATTCCTGTAAAAAAATCCCTTGTACTCTTCTATCTCAGGCTTTCCGTCAGAAAACAGGCATGCCCTAGTCTATCTTACTAAAATTAACTAAACAAAGACACCTACAAAATCTCCTCCCTTGATCTCATGTTCACCTTCAGCTATTACTATAATTATCTGCTCTACTTCCCAGAAAATGTTTTAAAAGAGTTGATAATGGTGACTTCCTTCATTTTTGTGTTGTATCATTGTCCTGAAAATGTCTAATTGGGATTGATTTCCCCAACTGCACAGTATAGTACTTGTGAAGTTCATCAACTACCTACATTTTGTCAATTCCAAGTATCATTTTCTTCTCATCCTATGTGACATTGATACTCATGTATTCATTTAGAAATAACTTTTTTGAATGGATTCCATAAGACCACACAGTCAGGGTCTTCCTCTAACTTTAGCAGCTGTTCATTTTCTGTCTCTTTCATTGAAATTATTTTCTCAGTAGACTGATTGTTTTTTTAGTTGGTTGCTTTTGAGTATAGTTGAGTTTGATGTGGGGTCATATATGCACACCCTTCAAGGGAATTCATTGACTTGCAAGGCTTTAAAGAGCTTTTGTATAAATATGACTTCAAATCCATAACTTCAGCTTTCCCCCTGTGTTCTTCATCAGCATCTTTAATGGCTTCCATGGGATTTCCAATTAAATTTCTGAAAGGCAAAATTGAATTCTTGATTTTTCATCTCTAAAGCTGTCTCTCCAATAATCTATCCATTCCCAACCCTAAATAACCCCTCCATACACACCACATACTACACAGGACAAATACAAGCAACCCATCAACAAGATAATCATTTCTAATTTCAAAATATGGCCTGTATGGTTCCACAGGTTTTAAATTACAGTCTCACTATTCTAATTCAAGCTACTTTATATCTTACCTTCAATATGTTCTTAACCACTCCTTCTTGTTTGCAACTGGAATCAAATAAAAACTTGCTATTATGGCTTTCAGGGCCCTGCCTGATTTGAAACCTACCTACTTATCCATTAGTAATTTTTGCCAAGATCTTTCTTATTCTGTAAATTTCATCTTTTCTAGATAAGCAGTCTTCTTTCTGTTTTTCAAAAATGAATTTTGTTCTGGGTTTAATGTCTTTGCATCTACTGTTCTTTCCCCCTGAGAACCACTGATCCCAAATATTCATATTGCTAGGTCCTTCTAGTCTCTCAAGGCTCATCATAAACGTATCTCCTCAGACTATCTTGGTTTACACAATCAAATTAATACTAAAACCTTGCATAAGTGCATTGCATCACCTTTTAGTGAAGCCCTTCATAGTACTTATCACAGTCTGAAATTCTTTTTCTCATATATTTGCTCATTTTACACTATTTGTCTCTAACAACATTCAATTATAAGTTCACCTAGAGCTTAGGCCTGGCTGCTTTATCCACTGTGGCTAGAGAAAATGTGGTTGGCAAAGAATAAACATTCAATGCACATATATTGAAAGAAAAAATAAAATGATATAATAAATAGGAAAAGTGTTCTGCCAACATATTATAGATTTTTTAGCAAAGATAAAAATATAAGTAGCAAGGTCACCCCATTCACCAAAAAAAATAATAATAATAATAAGTAGCAAGGGCACCCTATTCACCAACTCTGTACTGATAGTCCTTATAAGTAACTGAGTATGACATTATTTTCCATTTACATTCTGATAGAGACTAGGTTGTTTCCTATTTCAATACTCAAATTGGCTGCTATTCAAACGCTATCATAAGACATGAATTGGAACCTGTTTGCTGACCCTGAATTAAACAACACAGCTTAGTCTGTATACGGTTTTAGACAAACTTGTCAAAGTCATTATATAAATGTCTGATACTTGGCTCAATTCAATTGACATTTATTAGCAAATCTTCTGTTGTTGAAATCTTGGTCTTCATTTCTGAAGACTCACCATGTAATAGGAAATATATATAAATAATTCAAGTCAATGAAAGAAATTAGAGAAGAGAGAATGACAGGATCAAGGTGTGAAAAAAATTGAATAACATTGTAGTTAAAAAATGAACTTAATAGTTGCACAAAAAAAAAAGTCAAGAGGGAGTGTTCATGGAAATATAAACCTGGGAACATCCAGGGTCAGATTTTGAGAGATTTTTAACACTGATGCTGAGCTTGGATCAGTTTCTCATTGGTGAGAAAGAAATAGTCAAAGCTTTGTTTGAGAAAACTAACTGGTCCAGGTGGAGGGTGGAATTGAACAGTTAAGTTAAAAGGGCACACAGGCCAGCTAGAATGAAAATGCTGTCTTAAGTGTAGAATAATTAGGACCTAAACAAGATTTTATGGGGAAAAAAGGAATACAATTTAGTAATTCTTACCATTAAGGCCATAAAGTTAATGCTTGCTTTGTTCTCAGTGATGGTAATAAATAGATATTTTTATATCATTACTGTAGAAAATAACATGTGCCCAAGAGGGAGAAGCAATTTAAAGTAGAGGAGTCTGGTTTCACACATCTTGAATTTGAGGAATGCTAATGTATCAAGGTAGAGCTATTTAGCCACAGTAGAAAATTCATGCCTTTGAGTTTCTATGGTTCAAATTCATTCCTTCTCTTTATGAGTTCTGAACCAATTCAGAAATATGTACAGAGTTCATATAGCTCCAAACTATTAGCTAAACCCTGTCTGACTCCACATAGACTCTCTCTGCTGAATGGGCAGGTCTTCGAATATCATGAAAACTAATGTGTTACTAAATTTTTAAAGTAGCATACATATATGTACCAATAGGGAAAATATATTATTATAATTGTTTGTTATAATTGATTATAGGAGAGATTTAAGATAATTGCAGACAAAAGTTGTATCTTGGATATCAATGAAACATAATAAATTCCTGAATTTTCATCCTGTTTTAGATTTCTCTCATACTGCTATGCCTTGTTAATTCATAACCCCTCTTTTTTAAGAACCCTCAAACTTTATGTGAAGAAAAAAATCTACCAAAGTCAAGTTAGAGCCGATAGTTTCATTGTCATTGTCACCTGCAGAAGCAGATGGATTTCTACCCCAAATTTGGTTTAGATATCAAGACTGATGATGCCACATACACCCAAAGAGTATGACAAGTTTTATTACTGACGTAATTGAGGTGTCTGGGAGAATAAGACAGGCATCTCAACAGCTCCAACATAGCTTCAGAGAGCAAAGAGAGAAGACTGGCCTGGGTTTCATTGTGATTGGGGGTTGGACCCAGTGAGAATTCCCACATACAAGTGGGAGCTGGCATGGTATAAATCTCACAGTGGTGTCAAAGGAAGGAACATAAGGGGTTTATATTACCTTCCTCAGATGTGGGGCACAAGGGGGAAGAAGGAAGCATGAGTTTTAAAAGCTGTTGGCAGTCACATATCCAAAACTGGAGTCAGATTCCTATTTTTGTTTTCTATCATTTATTTTATAGTAACATATAAAGGTCAATGTTTTGATTTAATAGGGCAGAAAATTCTCATCATAATTGCAACAAAAGCTAAAATTTCCATTTCTATAGCAATACACTAGGATATATAGAGCTTTGGAATTTGTTTTACCTGTATTTTTCCAACTCTCAAGGATCCTTCTATAGAGTCTGTCTCAAATGCTAGTGCCACTCTCTCACAGAAAAAACAGAAAGAGTTTACTTGATGTATTGTGGATTTTTGCTAACTTTCAGGAAGTTCACCATATTGTTCCTCTCTTCTAATGAAATAGTCTAAGTAGAGTCCAAAATATGAATGGCTTATGTTTTTCTAGCTGGCCCTTCTTTGGCATGTTGATGGCAAATTCTTAACTCTTCATTCCCTCTTTCATAGGAAATGTCAAGGAAAAAAAATCAGTTCCAAGAAGCAGGGATTTTCACCATCCAAAAATTTAAGTGCATATATAAGTCTTGTTTAATTTCTCCAAATTTTGTAGAATAACCTTCTCATTAATATTTTTCTATATTGCCTCCATTTTAAATTATTCATAAGAGTTTGATCCTTGCAGAAACTTTAAAAACATACTTAAGTTGCAGGTTACTAATGGTAAGAAAGCTTCATGCCACTAATACATTAATCTAATATTTAGGGATAATATTCTACTAAAAATAGAATTATTCTTCTTTTTCTTTCTTTCTTTTTCTATTTATTTTTAGTGAATTGGAAGTTTCCAAAAGGCCAATGAAGTGTGCAACAATCTAATCGGGGAAAACATCCTTCAGTGGAAGAATTTTAGGCCCCAGTTTCTTAACTGCTGACACTAAGATAATTTTCCTCCACCACAGCACAGTGGTGCCCCTGCTGCCACACTAACTCTTCTCTTAGCAGTGCTGTGTTGAATGCAGTTCTTTCTGTGCCTGCGTTACTGGTATTTGTCCTTATTTTAGACAAGCAGCAATCACTGAAAACTGTACTACGTCAATCCAACCCAGGGAGGAAAGAATATCATTCTTGAATGTTTGAGCTTTCCCTTAGGAAGACCACAGAGGTCATCAGCTCTGTAATGCCTTTATCATGTCTCCCTCAGGGGAGACTGAGAAACCAATAACTCATAAAGCATAGAACCCTCATGTAGGAATTTTGCTGTTAATAATATTTAGTCACTACAAACCTGGATGGAATTCAGCCAGGAAGCTTAGTATTCCAGTCATTAGCAAACCCCCTGTGTGTTTCTGTCGTCCATTTATTGCATTCTCCACCTGTTAAGTGATGCACTGGCTTGGCAGTTATAATTTTGTGAAGAGGTGGCATTTTTTATCAGTCTCAAAAGAATTCAAACCTAAAGTAATATCTGGCTGTGAACACTTTATGTGACTTTTATTTGAGAGAACATCTCTAAAAGATTTAGGAGCCCTACAGTTTCTTACTTTGGTTGCTTGTATTTCTATTTCAACCAACTTTTTCATAGCTTTTGAAGTAGTTTCAGACAGCCTATGGACACATAACAGAATAATACTTACAGTCTCTGGCTCATTTTTCTTGTTTTCTCAACCTGTTTCTATATAAAATAAACTATGCCCATTATATTTTAATCGAATGGAGTCTGCTCACCCCATCCCCTGGACATTGCAACTTCCTATGGAAGAGGCATGTGATCTTGGATATTGGTCTCTGGAGTTCTCCCCATTAAACACACTTAAGCCTCACACATTCTAAATTGAGAATGGGGGAAATGAAGTAGAAAGTAACAATACAAATAATAGTATATGTATGGTTTTAAAACTAATTTTGCTTTTCAAAATTCCAAACTCTGGAAATAAAAAGCAATGAAGAAGAATCAACAGTGAAAAAAGGCTAAGTATTGGAAAGTGGCCTAAATTGCATTTGCATAAGTTTGGTATTGTATTTGTATGATGAGCAGTGAAAACAAAAACACAGAATTGTCCATTCTTTCTCAATGTTGTGTCCAGGAGCACCCTGAAAATCTGCCCCCATCATTGTACTGGAGAAAGACTGGAAGAAGAGGAGATCCAGAAATGCAGGTTCAGGTTCACTATTTCTGTGTGGTCCTAATCAGTTAAAATCTGTCAGTGAGAGGTATTTGGTGAGACTTGATGGCAGAAATGGAGGAGAGGGCACCGTTTCTTAAAGGCATCTCTGGATCAAGGGCAAAATGTGAAGTTCAAAGCAGTTTCCAGGCATAGAGGTGTCTCAGAGAGCTGATGGAAGTTTCCCAGATTCTTCGGACTCAAAATGGCCTCAGGGTCAAGCATTGGTAAAGCTACAGTATGAAAAGATAATTTTTTTAATCTTCCCAGAAGTTCTTGAGAATCTCAGCAGCTTCCAGAAAAGGTCTTAAAAATCATCTGTTTCTGTACTGCAGGCTGCGGTCTTTAGGGGCCTCCCTCTGAGTTCTACTCCCTTTGTCTTCCAACATTGTGCTTAGCCTCTGATTGACTGTTTAATAACCTTTCCATTTAACCTTAAATTGTATTAAAGTTAATTATCATGTTCTAATTCTAAAAAGATACATTGAATGTATTTATTTATTTACTTACATAATCTTTCAGATAATGTACAGTAAATAGTACATACTCCCTAGAAGTATACAATCCCAACAGGCAAATCTCATTTAGATACTTCATACATCATACTCTGACCATTTGCTATTTTTGAAAAATCATCATTGTTGAAATGCAAAAAAAGTTTGTTTTATTGATATAATACATCGTAATCTTCTTTCACAGTGTTTCCTTTAAGATGCAGGACATTTAACACTGAATTTAATTTCTATGTATCAAACATGAGAAGGTGTTTCCTACTGAGGATTATGTTTAAAAATGTTTTAATCCCTCACTAGGCAGATTCAAAGGGTTTTGGTTTGATTTTTTGTTTTCATACGTTTGGTTTTTGACAGAAAGTCAAATGTTGGTATATCTGCTCTGGTGCTATTACATGTTTCCTATAACTGATATGGATGCAGGAAACCATTAGTGGGAGGCCTATAATATTAAATAGGTAGGCACAAGAAATTAATTTAATTAAAAAGAAAATGAGCTATCATCATTTAATTTGGGGAAGAAAAGCTGAGTAAAAAGGGAAAGTTCACAGACAGAACTGTGCTAAGTCCTTCTGCATTTGTACTAAGGATGCAGTAGACCGAAGACATTTAAAACAATAATATAAAGATTTGGGGTGAATAATTTAAACAAAAAATTTGTGCTCATGATTTTGTACGTGGAGCTATATTATTGAATATTTCATAAACATAGGATGAAATGGGATAACCTTCCATCTGTCAGTGCTAAAGGGATTTCAGTCTGAATAACGATAAAGCTGTTAGAATTGATGCTGATCCCTTGGATAAGAAGCTTTTTGCCCTGGAAGCATATAACTTATGACATAGAACTGTCATTTAAAAATAGATAAGATATCCTGCTACCGTATCTGATAAAATGTGATCTGATTTTTCATGTTTTAACCCATGACAATTTTTGTTTATTCTCTGTATGTGACCTTGCTTAAGCTTGTGTTTTATAGTTTATTGGATCCGCTAATCTGGGACTTGAGTCTTACTTCATCTTCTCTCTAATGGAACAACAGATTCATATTCCTCCCTCAGCTGTTGAAGCTTTTCCTAACATGCTTGTATTTTAACAGATTGTTCCCAACCAGAGCACCTCCCACCCCCAGAGACCAGCATTCACATTTTTAGTAAGTTAATCACCCAGTCACCCTTGGTTTCCAGTTCAACAAACTCTGGGTATCTTTTGTGGCACAGGGCAGTGCTACCCAAGCCACTCCAGCAAGGTTAGTTCTTTGAATGTGGATTTTGTTCATCATATCCCTTCCAAAATGGGTAGCCAAAATTATAACTATATCAGCAATCCTGCAAATCAACATCTAACAAATATCATTTAGTGATGTTTTTTAAAGCATAGGCCCACAGGACCTGAGGTAAAAGAACTAGAACTTAGTTAAATAACATTTATGACAGAAATAGTAAACTATTTTTGCGGTTATGACTGAAGAATATTTTAGATCTCCGATGCAAACTTCTCATTTTACAGTTTCAGAAACAAGGCTCTTGTGAATGGCACTGGCTTGCCTAATGGTGCAAATTATGGTAGAAGCACATCCAAGCACCCAAGCCTCAACTCCAATGATCTCCTAAGCCACTATAACAGTGGACTGCCCATGTAATATTGTGACTCTTCTGTCTTTGCCATGATTCTCACACATTTTCTCCATGAGGGATGAATGAAGTATGGACAAATTATACTCTTTGGATGAAGTATTTTGATATAGTTAACATGCATACACAGGTGGATGATTTATCCTTCATCCCAGAAACAACTAAAAAACTTTTGCTATCATCAACAAGGAAAAACACTTTTCCTTTTATTTCTTTCAAAACTGAAATTCCTATATCTCAGATGAACTGCTTGCAACCCAGTAGATGTAGGTATCAGCTGCTGCCCCCGCTTTGGCAAGAAGGAGCTCTGTAGCAGATTTTGAATGCCCGGAAGATAGAAAGCTAGTCTTTGCTAAAATTTCAAGGGAATCAAAAGCAAAAACAAAAATACCAGACTGTAGATTGTCAGCCTGCCAATAACTTGAAGCATTTTTTTAGAATTGGTAAGGAATATTCAAGTTTATAAAATAAGTTCTTCCGAGGGCTTTTACAGGATTTTAGAGTTTGGCAAAATGGAAATGTCTACCATTTTGCTATGGCAACAGAGAGGAAGAACACTGATTGTCAAGTTACCTACAGTGAGAATACAACACTGACCATGTCGAAGATAAAACTTCACTGTGAGGGGCTGGATAAAAAGAATTGGACTGGATATTTGAATCTTTCAACACAGTGATTAAATATTACATATATGTGTGTGTGTGTGTGTGTGTGTGTATATACATATACTGCTTTCCCATTAAGAGATACAGAAACCCAGCAGAGATGAATAGATGGCATATATACTAATTCAGTGCCTACAGTGTTAAGCAATGAGTTGAACAATGGGATGAAAACACAAATATAGTCTCTGTGTTTCTGGTTATTACATTTTAACAGAAGAAATAAGCAGGTATATGAGCAAATAAAATAGTTTCTGCTTGTGATAAGGAAATATCATAAGATCAGAAGATCTAGAGAGTCAGGGATTAGTTCAGATTACTGTTCTAAAACATGGGTCTAGGTGCTCACTTAAAAAACCATCCAGCTTTTTTAAAAAACAATTGAAGCCTTTGTTTAATCCTTCTTTTTTTTTTTTTTTATTATTATACTTTAAGTTTCAGGGTACATGTGCACAACGTGCAGGTTTGTTATATATGTGTACATGTGTCATATTGGTGTGCTGTACCCATTAACTCATCATTTACATTAGGTATATCTCCTAGTGCTATCCCTCCCCCTTCTCCCCACTCCACAACAGGCCCCAATGTGTGGTGTTCCCCACCCTGTGTCCAAGTGTTCTCATTGTTCAATTCCCATCTATGAGTGAGAACACGCAGGGTTTGGTTTTCTGTCCTTGCAATAGTTTGCTCAGAATGATGGTTTCCAGCTTCATCCATGTCCCTACAAAGGACATGAACGCATCCTTTGTTATGGCTGCGTAGTATTCCATGGTGTATACGTGCCACATTTTCCTAATCCAGTCTATCATTGAAGGACATTTGGGTTGGTTCCAAGTCTTTGCTATTGTGAATAGTGCTGCAATAAACATACGTGCGCATGTGTCTTTATAGCAGCATGATTTATAATCCTTTGGGTATATACCCAGGAATGGGATGGCTGGGTCAAATGGTATTTTTAGTTCTAGATCCTTGAGGAATTGCCACACTGTCTTCCACAATGCTTGAACTAGTTTACAGTCCCACCAACAGCGTAAAAGTGTTCCTATTTCTCCACATCCTCTCCAGTACCTGTTGTTTCCTGACTTTTTTTTTTTTTGGAGATGGAGTCTCACTCTGTTGCCCAGGCTGAAGTGCAGTGGCCCGATCACCACTCACTGCAAGCTCCGCCTCCCGGGTTCACGCCATTCTCCTGCCTCAGCCTCCCGTGTAGCTGGGACTACAGGCGCCCGCCACCGCGCCCTGTTAATTTTTTTTTTTTTTTGTATTTTTAGTAGAGACGGGGTTTCACGGTGTTAGCCAGGATAGTCTCGATCTCCTGACCTCGCGATCCGCCCGTCTCGGCCTCCCAAAGTGCTGGGTTTACACGCTTGAGCCACCGCGCCCGGCCCCTTTCCTGACTTTTTAATGATCGCCATTCTAACTGGTGTGAGATGGTATCTCATTATGGTTTTGATTTGCATTTCTCTGATGGCGAGTGATGATGAGCATTTTTTCATGTGTTTGTTGGCTGCATTAATTGACAAATGGGATCTAATTAAACTAAAGAGCTTCTGCACAGTAAAAGAAACCACCATCAGAGTGAACAGGCAACCTACAGAATGGGAGAAAATTTTTGCAATCTACTCATCTGACAAAGGGCTAATATCCAGAATCTACAAAGAACTCACACAAACTTACAAGAAAAAAAAACCCAATCAAAAAGTTGGCGAAAGATATGAATCCTTCTTTAATTTTCTATACATTGCTAAATACCTCTTCAATTCCAAAAGATGCTTTGATATGGTGTACTCTAGGCCAAGAAAAACCCATACTGGGACATAAAACCTGATGCAACATAGCTTTATGTATTCTTATATAGATCTTTATTATGTATTATACTGAAATATGTAGTTATGTATATTTAATTTTTTTTTCATTTTTTAAAGAATCTATGTTAATAGAACAGTAGGTACCAAGCAGTTTACAAGTAAATATTTGAGTATTGCGGAACTGTCTATTAAGACAAATGAACCAAATATAGAAAGATTTATCTAGGAAACATCTCTTACCGCAATAGCAGCTATCATCCCCACCATCAGCCCTATGGCATGCAGCTGTGCACACATTGAAGGAGCAACGTGATCACAGCTTGTGGGAGTCAAGTTGGGCAAAAAGGATTTGTTTCCCCAAATTCAGAGATCTATGCTCTGATCATCAATTACTGCTTCTGATAACAATAGCAGACAAACAATTGGGCAGTCATTATTGTTGAGGCTCCAGCATTGCTGCAAGCTTCCCCTCCCCATCCTGCTAAAGTTACTTCCAGGAGATTTAAAGCGCTAACACTCTTCCCCCTCTTTATTATTTTTTTTCTTCTGTTGGGTACCAGAGATTAAAGGCTAGGGAATTCAAAAGGAACTTCTTATATGGAGAAATAGAAACATGGTCATACATGCCCAAGGGAAAATTCAGGCTCAGAATAGCAGAGGAGACCATTGTTTGCACTTTATGGTGATTCTCAGCACAGAGACAGCCTACAACAAAGGAAAAAAAAAAAAAAAAAAAAAAAGAGAGAGAGAGAGAGAAAGATAGGAAAAAAAAGCAAAATGTAGCAAACTCTGAGAAGGGGAAGAATCTTATTGCCAGACTTACCATATAATTAGATTCAAATGTCCAATTTTAAACAAATAATTACAAACCATACGAAGAAATAGGAAATATGACCCATTCAAATGGAAAAAATAAGCCAAGAGAAACTGTCTCTGAAAAAGGCCTAACAGCACGTCTACTAGACAAGAACTTTAAAATATCTATCTTAAAGATGCTCAAAGAACTAAAGGAAAAAACAGGTAAAGTCAATAAAATAATGTATAAATAAAAATGAAAGTATCAATAGAGATTAAAAAAAACTAAAAAAGTCTTGACCTAAAAAAATACATTACCTGAAATTACAAAATGACTAGAGGGATTCAAAAGTAGATTGAAGCATTCAAAAGTTGAACGAAGTAGATTGAGGAGGCAGAGGAATCATTAAACTTGAAGATAGGACAAAGGACATTGTTGAATCTCAGGAAGAAAGAGAAAAAATATTGAAGAAAATTGAACAGAGAGTAAAAGACCTGTGGGACACCATCAAGCTGACTAACATACACAGTGTGGGAGTTCAAGAAAGGAAGTAGAGAGAAAAAAGGACAGAGAGAATATTTGACAAAACAGTAGCCAAACATTTCTCAAATTTGATCAAAGACATGGACATGAACATCAAAGAACCTCAACAAACTCCAAGAAACATGAATTCAAAGAGATCCACACCAAGAAACATTACAATCAAACTGTAAAAAGCCAAAGCCAAAAACAAAATCTTGAAAGCGGCTAGAGAGAAATGAGTCATCACATCAAGGGATCATCAGTAAGATTACGAGCAGATTTCTTATCAGAAACCTGGGAGGTCAGAGGGCTATGGGCTGATATATTCCAACTGCTAAAATAAAAATTCTTCAACAAGAATTCCATTTCCAGCAAAACTGTCCTTCAAAGGGAAAAATAATTAATACTTTCTCAGATAAATAATAGCTTAGGGAATTTGGTGCCATCATACCAGCCCTGCAAGAAATACTAACAAGAGTTAGTATTGAAAGGTTGAAAAGCAAGGACAATAGACAGTAACTTCAAGCTGTATAAAGAAATAAAAATCTCGTGAAGTAAATACATAGGTAATTTTAAAAGTTAGAGTTAGATTGTGATTGTCAGGCCTCTGAGCCCAAGCCAAGCCATCACATCCCCTGTGACTTGCACATATACGCCCAGATGGCCTGAAGTAACTGAAGAATCACAAAAGAAGTGAAAATGCCCTGCCCCGCCTTAACTGATGACATTCCACCACAAAAGAAGTGAAAATGGCCGATCCTTGCCTTAAGCGATGACATTATCTTTTGCCTGGCTCATTCTGGCTCAAAAAGCTCCCCCACTGAGCTCCTTGTGACCCCCCACTCCTGCCCGCCAGAGAACAACCCCCCTTTGACTGTAACTTTCCTTTACCTACCCAAATCCTATAAAACTGGCCCCCACACTTATCTCCCTTCGCTGACTCTCTTTTCGGACTCAGCCCGCCTGCACCCAGGTAATTAAAAAGCTTTATTGCTCACACAAAGCCTGTTGGGTGGTCTCTTCACAGGGACGCGCATGATAGTGATAATGGTTTGTAACTCCATTTTTTGATTTCTACACAATGTAAGAGAGCAATACATTTTTAAAAACACAATATTCAGTCTAAAAATGCTGGTATTATTATAACGTTGGTTTATAACTCCACATTTTGTTTTCCATGTAAGAGGCTAATGTATATTTTTAAAAGTATTAGTGTATGTTTTTAGCCATATGATTTATAAAAATGTAGTTTTTAACATCAACAACAGAAAGGAACACAGTCAGATATGTAAATGAGCAGCAGGGTTGTATTACTTTGAAGTTAAGATAGTATAAATTCAAATTAAAGTTACTTTTAATTCTTTACTTTCTAACTAACTTTAGGATGTTAAATGCAAGTCTCATGGTAAGTACAAATAAAATAGACATAGAATATATGCAAAAGAAAATTTTGAAATAAATGTAAACATTTCACTATAAAAATTAAGTATACAAGAAAACGTTAATGCAATATATAAGGGCCAAAAACCTATGGGGCATATGGAAAACAAACAGCAATATAAGAGAAGTACAGATCTTCTTATCAATCAAAAAGGAAGGAAATTCTGACATAGGCATAATGACATAAAAGACCTTTAAGAACATCGTGGTAAATGAAATAAGCCAGTCACACAAACATAAGTATTGTATGATTCCATTTATATGGGATATTTACAGTAGCCATAATCATAGAGACACAAAGTGGAATGGTAGTTAACAGGGGCTGTGGTGGGGAAAATGGAGTTATTGTTTAATAGATATAGAGTTTCAGTATTACAAGATGAAAAGAGTTCTAGAGATGGGTGGATAGTGATAATTTTACAAAAAATTTGCAAAAAAATAGGAATGTACTGAATGCCAATGTACTGTACACGTAAAAATGGTTAAGGTGGTACATTTTATGTTACACACATATTACCACACTGAAAAAATTGTGGAAAAAAGTAAAAATTAAAAAATGATGTTGGCAATGTCATAGTAACTAGGCACGTCAAAAGTCAATACTTAAGTATTGTAGCACTGTCAATTATAGCAAATAATCAGAATGGAATAGGATTTTTCTAGAAAACTGCCCTTGAAAAGGAAATTTTGTGGAACCATTTATAAATTAGCACCCATTTCCTCATCAGACAACAGTGAGAAGCATATGCTCATGGTAACAGGACAGAATTCCTGGGTACTGTTTCCTTCATCTTAGTCATATAATTAATTGAAAGCCACTTTCAGAGATTGTAACCAATTAACACTGTTATGATATAAATATAAATGGCAGACATATCATATAAAATTATTGAACTGTGAAGGATTAACACAGCCCACCTAGGAAAATTCACCATGAAATCTAAATAAATAGTTTTAAATATTATTATTGTGTACAATTGTATTATTGTCAAATTTGAGATAACCTTCTTCCTTACTTTGTTTTCCTGATTTAGAAAAAGAAAACTGACATAGCATTGTTTTTTTTCTGCTTATGTGAAAATTATTTTTGTATTTAAAAAAAGTTTTTCTACCTGAATAATTCCTTGTTTTTTAATAAGAGCTAATCTAAATCAGAAACAACACAGCAATTTTCACGCTTAAAATTTGATATAGATTTGGGCTTAACTAAATTGAATGTTTGGGGCAACTGGTCCTACTGGAGATTATACTGCAAATAGTCTTAGGGAAGCAGTGCAGAAAACACAGATTTATAGGTGAATCTCAATTACTGACATAGGAATAATTCTGAGAATGCCTGTTTCCTGCAACCCCATTTAATCTTCCTCTTTTCTCTCGTTTGCAAATATGTGCAGGTTAAAGCAGTGAAAATAATAAATGGTGGATATGAGTGTGCTTGGATGAACGGAGACAATTGTGGATCACTTGTTAATTAACAGACTGAATACTTTATTGGGAATACTAATTTAATATACCCTTATTAATGTTGACTTTTAAAACAAACATTTTTCAAGTTCGTGTTTGGATTACAGTCCGTTTGACA
Organism: Rhinopithecus roxellana; assembly: GCF_007565055.1. Taxonomy (NCBI): domain Eukaryota; kingdom Metazoa; phylum Chordata; class Mammalia; order Primates; family Cercopithecidae; genus Rhinopithecus; species Rhinopithecus roxellana. The sequence goes on along the minus strand of NC_044565.1, from coordinate 113,933,276 downwards.
GAGAAGTTAAACATATCCAAAGGAGTGGTGAACTTGCTCAAGAATGGCAGCCGATAAAATGAAGTAACAATAACAGCAGGAATTTGGAATAGGTTGTTATATGTTTCCTGGACATTGATGCTAATCTAGGCTGTATGGTTTCTTCCAGAATTTATCTAAAATCCTTGAACACCCTGAAATCTCAATGATGTTGCACACTCCAGCAGAAGTTGAAAATGGGAATCTTTGGACTAGATTTAGATGAAAGCACTTGTGGTATTTTATATAATGTTCATCCACACAGAATTTATTTAATATTATTTTTTCTGAATAAAAAAGAATTGATTTTAAAACACCAAGATCACCTGTTTCTTCTGAAAAATCTGATCTTGCTACCAGAGTCTCCATTCCCATAAGGTAATAAAATGACTGTATCTCAGAATTAGTGTTTTGAAAAAGCACGGACATTCAGAATTTCTGAAATCTTCACAACCTTCTCTTTTTTCCATCATAGAAAGCTACTCGCAGTTTGCGCTGATTCTTGCCCTTGCACTATTGTTTTTCATTTAGTAACGTTAAGGAACACTGAAATATTACTTATACTCCAAATAATGAAGTATAGGCAAAGAAGGATGCATTTTTCATAAATTAGGGTATAGTATAATTATTGTTAGAGAGGACTGCTTAGAACATATTTGTTTCTAAAGAATACATTTGCACGTGCATTTACTTTTCTACACTAACTGCTTTCGACATGCAAGCATTTGACATGTGCAATAGAGCCACTATTCTTCAGAATGCCCTTGCTATCCCCAACACATAAAAAAACTACTGTGCCCTGCTTGCAAGTCAGGGTGTATGGTTTTTCTCATTATTTAGCCTTCATGTGGGATTGATTGTCACCATTAACTTGAGAGATTTAATGGTGTAGCCGAATTATTTTAAGTCCTCACATTTCCCTCTGTCCACAGTGCATGGTATTTGGTAAGATGTAGCTGACCTCCCCACCCCTCCAGATATAACTTGGTCATATAGGCTGCTGATATTACTGCAATCAGGCCTTTGACTCACATAACATCCTGGGCATTGCTCCCTTGGAATTAGGTATCATGTTTTCACAGCTTAGGAGTTGGCAACTCAAATCAAGGTTGTCTAGTTATCCTTTTAGGATGAAAGAAAAAAATTGAGCAGAACCTTATAGTGAAAAGGAACGATATTCTTTCTACATGCATTTGTTTTCTTTTGATACCAACAAAATATTACCAGTGTGGTGCAAGGGCATGGACAATTCTGGTATGCCACGTGCGTCTTTCAGCTAAGGAATGTATCCTGAAACCATGCTACATCACTTTAGGGACATTCTCCCACCACCACATAACAGAGGTCTTATGTGAGTAGCAAGGCAATGGGAGTTTGCTAGGTTTAACAAACAAAATTGGCACCCCAGTGTATGGTATATATTTTTAAAATTTTCTATATTATATGATATTTTGGAGTCTTAAAAAATCTTTTTAGCAGAAGAAGAACTGCTTGTCTTAGGGATTGTCCATGCTTATGGAAAGCAAAGAACCACCAGGAGAATGACTTTGATATGCAAACAAGCCAGTCCAAAGCCACACCTCCTCTACATAGCCCTTACACTCCAGGAGACAATACTCTTCTGTCTTAATCATTCCAGGGCCAGGTACGAGGCAAACAGGGACCACCCCTATAGTTTAGAGCTCCCTGAAATTATTCAAACCAGCCAGTCCCAAACTGTTCACCTGCCCTACCTAAAACCCCTAATGCTTTCTCCTTGCTCTTGTCTTCTGCCACCTGACTACCCTGGTGTCTGTCTCATGTGGCCCTATGTGGCATGCCGTGTTTCCTGCCTCTAGGACCCCTGAGTATAATAAACTTTGTCTTCCTGACCTCTCCTGTGTTTCCTTTTATGGCCTCACTTAACAGACCATGATATAAAATGTACAAAAAACACCGTTTAGTTAATAATAATTATCCATGTATGTTTTGGTACTTTTAATTCCTAAGTCTCAATTATTTCACCCGTCAAGAGCAGACGGTAACACTCATTTCACAGGGTAATTATGAGAGTTCATAGAAGCAAAGTGATACAGATTAATAGAGTGATTAGCAGCAGAAGCCTAGGAGTCAGATTAACTGACATTAAAACTCGCTCCATTGATTACTGAATATTCGGGTTTAATCAGCTTTAAATTCTGTATCTTTGTCACGGCATTACATCTGCCATTGAAGATTGAAGGATTGGCTGGGCGCGGTGGCTCATACCTGTAATCCCAGCACTTCGGGAGGCCGAGGCGGACGGATCACAAGGTCAGGAGATCGAGACCATCCTGGCTAACACAATGAAACCCGGTCTCTACTAAAAATAAAAAAAATTAGCCGGGCACGGTGGCGGGTGCCTGTAGTCCCAGCTACTCGGGAGGCTGAGGCAGGAGAATGGCGTGAACTCGGGAGACGGAGCTTGCAGTGAGTCAAGAGAGTGCCACTGCACTCCAGCCTGGGCGACAGAGCAGAGCAAGACTCTATCTCAAAAAAAAAAAAAAAAAAAATTGAAGAATTTAATCATATAACATAAAGCTAGCAGTTGGCTGCCACACAATAGGTGTTCAGAAATTGATGACTATATATTTATATGAAATACTTTTAAAAATTAAATAAATATGTTTAAAAATAAGTCTGCATTTTCAGGCTAAGTTCTAGGATAAATTCTCTTTAGAAATACTTTGACATTATTTCACATAATTTATCTCATAATCATATATTTTTCATTTTCTAGGAAACAACTCTTTGTAGTATATTTATTTTTCTTTTTCCCTGAGGTATATCTTTTCTAAAAAAACAATTCTGTTACTGGGAAACAATCTAATAACTCATTTTGCAGTTCAATTGATTGAAAATAGATGTATAGAAAGAATAACCTTATCTCTAGGATATGTATGTGTCTCATCACAGATGCTTCTTGACTTAAGTGGGGTTATGATAAACCCATCATAAGTAGGAAGTGCATTTTATACATCTCACCTACTGAACAGCATAGCTTAGCCTAGACTATTTTAAATTTGTTCAGAACATTTACATTAGTCTACAGTTGGGCAAAATAATCTAACACAAAGCCTATTTTATAATAAAGTGTCAAATATCTCATGCAATGTATTAAATCCTGTACTGAAGTATGTCTTCTACTAAAAGTGTGTTGCTTTCACACATGGTAAAGTTAAAAAATCATAAGTCAAATCATTATAAATTGGGGACTGTCATAAATTGTATTATGTTCTAAAGGAAATGCGAATTTCTGATAGTAATTACATTGTGTTAAGTGTGATACTTTGGATAAGAGTTTTCCTTAACCATTCTATATTGCAAATTACCTAAAAATTATTGACCCAAAGTTATTCTAGCTTGTTATATTTAAAATACAATAAGCATGTTGAGGCCTGCTCTAGTTTTCTGAGAGGAACAAAAGCTGACAAGCTTGGATTAATCAATGTGTATTTGCATGACTCAAATATTATTTTATTATTAAAATTCACTTCAGAACATGTATACTGAGAAAGCATGCAGAATTTGCCATGTTCAATTTTATAAATAAAAATGAATGAAAGTATATATATGTGTATACATACACACACACACACACACACACACACACACACACACACACATATCCATTAAGATAATCTAAAATTCAATGCTAATAGTATCTGTGAAAATAATCTCTTTGGATGTAAATCTGCATAAATAGTTTTGTTTTTTCTGGATAAGTTTTAAACCATAATGTCATGCAGTATTCTCATAGGAAGTTTTTAGTGAGCTTAATAAATTCATTTGGTTTCATGGCAAAACTAGTTTTATAACTTAGATGCACAGATAAAAATATAACTGTGATGTATTTACCCTAAAGGTCAGTTATAATAAGACATCAACTTCTGCAAAAATCTGGTCTTTACACTGGAGTAGCTCTTAAAATTTATGCAACTTTAGATTTAAATAAGAATGTGTCACTTTATCTCAAAGCCAAAGTGGAAAATTAATTTGAAATATAATTATTTTTTAACAATTAGTACATGCACCCTTTTTGATGTATTTAAACTATATTATTTATGTTTCCATATGTTTTATTAGTCAAGTAGCACTTATACTGAGCTATAACTTATATATGCTCTGACACATCAATGACCTTATTTGATGAATTTACTTTTAAAGTATGAACTAAACAATGATGTTAATAGGCCAATGTGGAACGAATAGCATCATATCATTGGCTTTCATATTGGTGTTCCAGCCATAAATGAATACAGTTAAGAAACTTTCATTTGAAAAATAAATTTTCAAACTCACCAAACCATAAGTATCAGTTCACCACGTCTACTTTAATCCACATATTTTAAGGATATTATGGTACTTGTGAGTAGGGTTTTTTGCCTCTTTGTGAGATGAATGTTCAAGTTCAAATACAATAGTGTTTCTATACGAAATGTTTTTATTTGACAAGATCAAGAAGTTTATATGCCACCACATAGGCCACCCAAATTAACTCCTCTGTGTGTGTGTGTGTGTGTGTGTGTGTGTATGTGTGTGTGTGTGGTGTTACTCTTACTTCTATTTCTATTATATTCTTCTGGAACAAGAATTATCTTCATAGAATCATCATTACTTTTTATATCATTATTTTTCTAGCAAGAATATTAAGACACCTAGGCTAATTGAAATTTAATAGTCCAGACTGGTGATGTGTGGAAAATCAAAGAAAATACCTGGAAACTTTACTGAGATTATTTCATTTTTATGTACCATTAATTGGATATATTCAGTAGGTATAATTATTAAGTGACTGCTATGTCATAATAACAGTGTTTGTTTAGGGGAATACAAATGCTGAAGAGAAAAATATTGTTATTTTAGTAAGTTCAAAATCACATTGAATAACAAAATTAAGTAGGCAATTTTAATACTGTGATAGCAAAATGTGATAAATACTACTGTAATACGATAATCTATTCATACTACATAGATGTGCAGATTTTACTTCATTGAACTCAATTTACTTTTTTATATTCACATTCACAAGCCTACTAAACAGTATGGGACTAGTGTGTTGATGGTTACTCTTAGGTGCTCTTTTTAGTGGCTTGGAAGCTTTCATGTCTTTCCATCTTCCTTCTCCTCTTTTTCAAAATATTTTCATGATATGTAGAAAGAGAATTTTGGGGGCACACTGAGAAATGGGATTGTTCAGTCTACATGATATCCTGTGCATCCTAAATGCTATATTCTATAAAGTTGCTCATCTAATCTGTTCTTTAGATAGGTAGTCATAAAGGTCTGTCAATGATTTAGAGAGTATAGACAAGAGTTTGTGGTTGCAGGGCTTTTTTCTCAGATACATAGTGACTACATAATTTATCCCCTCCTTCAAAACGAGTTTTGTTACTGAACTCTGCAAACTTTATTCAGGATATGCAAGAATTTCTGGATTCTTCTACACAATTATCTTTCTGGCTTCCTTCCATCAGAATCTTCATGCTATTTCTCATTCAAATTTTAATTGGAGTATCAAGATGGAAACTTACATGCCTGCCCTTTGTAATCTTGTGGGATCAAACCCACAGTTATAAGAAAATAAGTTTTGAGTAATTTTCAGACTCTCTCATACTTGCCCAGCTCCTCAATTCTAGTTTTGACCATGAAAGAAGGCTCATCAAGGACATTGGTGTCTAACTTTCTTGCTATTTCTTCCCCTGACTTTTATTTACAGTGTAGCTTGGTATAAGCTTGAGTTTTCCTTTGCCTATCCTGTTTGTATTGGACATCTTCTTGGGTCCTAATTTTACTTTTTATAAATATGACATCCGTCATAGTTTTCCTGGAGTCTAAAAGTTAAAATGTTTAGGTAAATGTTTAAAAACTAATTGATAAGAAAGAGTAAATCAAAAGATATTCAATTGTACAAGTCACATCTATGAAAATTGTTTCTATACAGGCTAAGAAAGAAAATGGTGGAGCACCTAATTCACATCAGGTGTTGGGGAGCTGAGGGAGGGCTTTCCACAGGAAGTTACATCTCTCCTGCAATAAAGGATAAATGAAAATTATCCTGATAACATTCTAAGTTCTTCTAAGATGGGACACTGAAAAAAAAAAATCTGGAGTTTCCCCCAAATGGGAAGGAGTCAGAGAGAACAAAAACCTAAGAAAACCCTGAGAAATTTCTAATAGGAACTTTGAGAAACAGAAATTAATTAGTCCCCACTATGGGGAAAATGGTATCCGTGGTGGGGAAAAAGCTTAACAAACTTAACAGCTTCCGCCTCTGTCCCTTCTGTTTCTTACCCATACCACACATTGCAGATCAGTTTATCTTTTCAATGCTGCAGGATGTAAATTGTGTATTTCTAGACCAATATCAGCTAAAAATTGTGGGAGCAAACTAGGAGAGTGCAACACTTGGACCTGGCTGGAAAGGATAGTCAACAACAATGCTTGCAGCAGTTAGCCTGGGCTCTGTGTATTCCCTTGCCCCATCCTTCCATATCCTGGGGTGAGATGTACAAGGTCAATGAGGGCAGTTTTCAGAAAAGAGCAGTGTATGTAGTGGAAATTCAGATGCATTATATGGGAGAAAAAGTTACCTATTAGAAAAAAGTAGAGAGATGCTTGAACCTAGTAATTAAGAAGGTGGTTTAAATGCTAGAGGATCTCTGCTTTGGGGAGTTTTTGTACATAACTCAAACATCCCAGAGGTGCCACAATTTAGGTTTTCAACCTAATGACATACAATTTATCATCTCAGAGGGATTATAATTAGAAAAAACAGTATGAGAATTAAAGACAGTAAAATAAACAGCATATGCATAAATAAAATAATGATCTTCTCAAAAAAAGAAAAAAGACATGAAGCAGAAACAAAAAAAGAAAGAAGAAACAGCTGAAGATATATGAATAAAATATAAAACAACTAAAGTGAAGTAGCAAAAATAAAATTATTGAAAAACTGAGGGAAAACAGAAAGACAAGAGATTAATCTATACAGATAGGTTAACCTATTCTAAATGGGGAAGTAAATGGGTCACCATAGCAATGTTTCCACACACAAAAAAATTAAAACCAGAAAATAGAGAGGAAAAGGTTAAATTATTCCAAGATCTCGTGTGTAAATGGCTCATAAAGTATCAAATAATATTATTGAGAGATGAAATGTATATTGGATTGACATTTAAGAATACTGAAGACCAAGAGAAAATTTTAAAAGCTTATGAAAATGAAAATTAGATAACAACCAAAGGACAAAAAACAGTTAATAAGCATAATAATAACATCATTGGATGCAAGAAAAGGAATAATATAGACATAGTTGAAGGAAAATGCCTTAATATTGCAGATGTTCTTCTTTAATAGTTTTATTCAAAAGAACAGCCACCTTTCCCAGATGAGCCAAAAAAATCTGTACCAGAACTTTATGTCAATTCGCAGCACATGTGTTGGCTTAAACTCCAGGTAGACATAGCTTGATTCTTGCCCAACTCGTGGACTTTTCTCATCAGCATACGTCCCACCAGTTGAGGTAAACCAGTTGAAGGAGCGTAAAAGAGTGTGATACTGCTTAACTAGATTAACTACATGGAAATCAAAAGGACTCCCCTCTTAAACTCATCTTGGTCTGTTAAGATTGGAAGAGGAGAGAGAAAGTTAAATGAAATATATTTGTAACATTACAAACAAATTCTCTGTTATTTTATGTGCAGACATTTAAAAAAAGTATCAACCTAAAGAAAATTAAAAGTTAGAGACACATGGTTATATTGCATCAAATGTTATCATATTGTAGCTATTATTATAAACAATATTTCATATACGAAGAAAAAATTTTATTAAAATGTGAGTAGGAAACAACACTTTGTTAAGAATTGTATATAAACATACTTTGAATCCTCATGGAAAGATATGGAGCCTTTAAGATGTCCTAAATGCCACCTTTATCAAATTAAATAAAAGTAATTTTTTACTAGAAAAATGATGGTGAGACACTGTATAAACTGCTTTTAATACAAACATGATATGGAAAATATTCAGGACTACAGTCTGTCTCATTTCATAATTCTTACTCCAGCCTTGGTTTTTTCAAAACATTTCCAATTTCTTGCCTCTTTTAATAAGGAAGTTTTTTACACATGCAAGCTAAGTTTCTTAGAGTTAAAGTAATTTCTTTGATTGATCCACAAAGCCATAGTGTAAAAACATACTTGTATTGCTTATAAATGCTTTATCATTAAACATTTCTCCCTAATGATTGACAACATTCATTATTGTTAGTCATGTGAAAGAAAATAGGAAAGAACACATTCAATGAGTCAGATCATCAAAGGCTTTTGTAGCTATTGGGAGGAAGTGATAATTTTCACTGCAGTGAGGAAGGAACCACTGGAGACATCTAACACTATGAACACCGTCCTTCAGGAGAATATTAAAGTAATATTTAAGAATGCAGTAATTCTTTGGAAGAAAAACTATTGAAGGGTGAAAAGCATTGCTGGTTAGGGTTCCATTGCAGCTCACCAAAGCCACTCTATCTAGCTTATGCAGAAAAAGATGTAATTCAAGGAAGTAGATGTTTAAAAATTATTGGAAGTGCTAGGAGAGTTAGCTATAGGCCAAACTTTCAGAAATACTCCTGTGACATTTAAAATTCTTTTGCAACAGTGTAGCAGTATCTGCCACTGTCAGGAAGGAGGGCAATGATCAGCAAGCTGGGTCACATGGAAGTTGTTTGCTTCAGGAGCACACTATTTCAGCTGTAATCCGATGCCAACACAAAAAGGTGCACTGTGGCCTGCTTTTAGACATTTGTAAATCCAAAGAATATTTGCTACAACTACCACACACAAACATACACACATATACACACACAAAGTCCATACACTAGAATAGAAGTGGCAGAAATAGCAGAAATACCAACTACCTTTTTAGTATCTCCTGAGTATATCTACGTGGCAGAATTCGGATATGTACAAATTCTGGGCGATATGATTATTGGATGAAGGTAATATTTTTAACTTTCTAGACTTTTGCATATTCTGAGAAATGCAACAGAACAGTTGGCATGTAGTTAATAAACCAATCTGCTATGTTTGCTACTACCAGAAGGGAAGAGAATGTAATTGTAACAGTCAAGTATTTTAACAGTCAAGCTGAATAAGGAATGCCTAATATTCAAACAAATCAAGGAGATGCAAGAGAGAATACATTCACTTGGGAGAATTTTCTCTTGGTGACTAAGAGAGGCTCTGCTTTATTTTAAGATTTTTTTTTTTTCTTTTCTATTTCTCTTTCAGAGCCCTCAGATTGCACTGGACAGCTGGTCTAGTCCACAAACTTAAACATTTTGGATTTTCGCCTGAAGCACAATATCAGTTATGTCTCCCTCCCATTTCTCTACCATCTTGAGCATAAATAAAAAATAAACATAATGAAGTATTATTTCAAAATAGCAGGCAAGTAACCCCTTTAATTACCATCTTTTTGCTATAAATGTTTCTTCTGATATGGTGTGACTACTCGTATAACATTAATATAATATTATTTTATATTCTAAATCAGAGGAGAGACAAACACGGACATATTGTATTGAAGTGGCCTCCACAACCTACTGTGAAGTGCCTCAAGACTCCATTATCTGCCTGGCTGGAAGAGCAAACCACACATGCAGAACCTGAAGTAATTTAAAAAGATACGCTGAATGCCAGTGACATAATTATAGAAGCATAAAAAAGGCACTCAGAAAGCAAATCTATGTTGCAGCCCAAATTAAAAGTGTGGCTTCCGTTCAGTAATAAAAACTTTGTTATGAAGTTAGTCTTCGTGTGCTTAGTTTGAAAAATAGCCATTTACAAATATATTTCTTATTTATCTGAATACTGACACTAACAAACCAATCAAACGAACAAACATCAGGAGACAATTAGTTTCCAGTCAAAATTAAACATACAAGGTGATAGAGTGTTTAGGGGACTTGGAGCAAGATTTGCCTGAATAGGTGGGTATAAAAACATGCAACCATTGAAGTAACCAAACTAAGGTAGTATATACTTTGGAATATGAACCATAGTTTATGATATTGGTCTATTAATAAAAGCTTTATTTTTATTGAGTGTGCTACTGAGTAGGGTTATTCCTGAACTATGCTGGCATTGTGCTGATGTTAGTACATCATGGGCTGGAAATTCAGGGCAGCAGGTAAAAAGAGTAAATGCAGAGACTCGAGTTGATGATGACTTCATGCTATTGAGTAACCAACTGGGGTAAGGACAGCAAAATGTTCAGCAAATTCAGCATCATCATGACATCAGTGACCTTGACAAAGGCTGTTAATGAGGATAGGAACATTGGAAATCAAATCTCAGGTTAAAGAAGAGAAACAAAAATAAGGAAAAACAGATGAAAATTGTGTATTGATAGGCATTTCAACGACAGGAAAGAAGCTGAATAGAATCAGATTATTGTCCTTAACACTCATTACCAAAGAGGACAGGCAGATATGCAAACACATCCAGTAATGATAGTGCAAGAATGCTTACAGAAACAGATGGGTTTCCTTTAATTATTAGTTACATTCCTTATTGCACAAAGCCAAAATTGTAGTTGCTGCTATCACAATTTTTGAATATTTTGTTGCTTCACATTTTTTAAAAGCACATAAAAAGTTTTCACAAATTCTGTAAATAAACAAGATCTCCCCTTTCTTTGCTCTTTTTTTACAGGTGGAAGTAATGTATATGACAGTTTTCCCTCAATTCTAGAATACATTTCCAATGAAAGAAATATTGTTTTACATTCTTTATGTTATCATCCAATTGATCTCCTAAATACATAGACCAACATATATATCGATGTGTCTGTTTTGCTTTGACATTGGCAAATATTATGAAGTTTTGTTCATTTATAATTAGCTATGTTGGCTTGAGACCAAGAGCTTGAGACCAGCGTAGGCAACATAGGCATGTCCTGTCTCTAAAAAAGAGTTTGAAAAATTAGCCAAGTGTGGTGGTACACACCTGTAATCCCAGATACTTAGAAGGTTGAGGCAGAAGGCTAATTAGAGCCCAGGAGTTTGAGGTTACACTGAGCTATGCTTAAGTTACTGTACTCCAACCTGGGCAACAGAGACAACCCCATCTTTAAAAAATTAGATAATAAATAAATAAATAAATAAACTAAAAGTAGCTATACTAGACAAAGGAAACAATATTGTTGTCTTGCTAGTGATACCTGTGCTGGATTTCACAAAAGTCTTTCACTTCACTTAAATAAAATAATACACTTAAAACAAATTTTTTCAAAACACCTACACAAAAGAGCATCATAAGTAAAAATTTTATCAGAAGATAAATTAATTTAATTTTATCAGTAATATGAAAACAGCATTTAACTGTAGGTCTTAATAACAAGTATAATTAATATACCTTATTCTTCTTTGTCACCTTACTTTCCCCTAAAAATAAGCAGATTTGTGAGAATTTTAGATTCGATGATTGGGAGCCACTTACCTACAGGCCCTGGAAATCAAATAGGATAGTGAAGAACAAAGCTGGATGTTGAAATTGATAACTTTGGAATAAAGCATTGGAGTTGCTTTATCTCCTGAGGTTATTGAATGGTTCTGGAAGATGTGTGAGAGTCCATAAGCCTGAAGAGGACATTCAACAGCATTTTAAGGCTAGAGAGACACAGACTGGGACTCTGAAAGTACATATATCAAGAATATCTGTGAAAGATAGAAAGAACCTGACATGGATATCTCATATAGATTGCTAATTTATCTCAAATTACCTCACTGCTTGAAGCTTGATTGAGTGGCTGCTTGTATAAGATGTGTATAAATTCTATTAGAAGCTTATTGTGAACTGTACATAGGCTGCTGACATATGCTTTTATAAGCAATGCATATAATAATGGAATATTGGAGTACTGAAAAATGAAAGAATGAAAAAGGTACTCCACTCAAATACTTATCAAAATTAAAACAATATGTATACACTAATATAACATAGAGTTGTCTTCAAGACTAAATAATAATGCTGATGGTAAATAAAGTCACTTTGTGGTGATAAAGACCTCAATATACAAGTCAGATATTATAATTTTTAAGAAGAATGCACCTGATAATAATGCCTCCAGATGTATAAGTAAATATACATGTTTGTGTGTATAAGTAAATATATATGATAGAATTAAAAGAATAAATTGACTAATGGTGGCAAATTTATAGCTATTTCAATAACTGATAAAAAATGAATTCATAAAGCTATGAAAAATTGGAACAATAAAACTGACAAACTGAACTTAGCTGTCTTGGAGGAACTATGCTCTAAAAAACCGTACCCTAACAACTATATTATTTTCATTTTCACATCAAACATTTAAAAAATTGCTTTAATATGCTGAGACACAACAAGTCTGAACATTTTTAAAGGGCAGAGATAACGTAAATGCAGTTGAGCCAGGAAATCAATTAAATAATAACAAAAATGCAAGATTAACACATTGAGGAAATTCAAAGGTGTAATAAATTGTGAAAAAAATAAGTTTGTGGAGTGCTATTGAATGCATACCTGGAGAGAAATAGATTTTAATGGATTCACAGAAAGGAAAGAAGAAAGGTGGAAAATCAATAAGCATTTTTTGGTCTGGTAATAAGAGAAAGATTATGTACATAATCCTACGAAAGTAGAAAGAATGAAAAAATAAAGAATAAAATAAGAAGAGTGGATCAGAATAAAAACATGAAATAGAGTCAACAAAAGCCAAAAAATGTAGTTGATAACAGATTGTCAGGACTGATGAAGAAAAAATACTCACGGAAAATGTCAGTTATAAAAAAGGATTTGTTACCACAAAGACCTACTTATATTCAAAAGACAATAAAAGGCGCCTATCACCTCTTTACCAAAATATGTAAAGATTAGGAGAAATATATAAATTCACGGAAAAATGTAACCTATCAAAACTAACTAAAAACAGTTTTTAAATAAAAGAGCAAAAAATTCCCCCATAATTAAAAACATAAGTACAAAGAAATCTACAGTCCCAGATGGCTTCATCGAGGAATCCAGATACTTAAAGAGGAAACAATGCCAAATGTCAGTGAACTTTTCTAAGACAATATAAAGATAAAAGTCCTAGTTGGTTTTATGACACCAGCATAATATCATAGTACAAAGGGAAAATTTAGGCCAAGAAACATAGATGCGAAAACCTAAACAAACCATCACCAAATAGACTCTGTCAATGTATAAAAGTATAATACATTGTAATTAATTTGTGTTTATTTTAAGAAATCCAAATTTATTTGAGCATTAACAATTAAACATTATAACCTATTAACAGCATATAAAAGAAAAAATCATGAATATATTGATTCAGAGATAATATTTGTCAATAAATTTCAAGACTCATTTTAACTTTCAAATATTTAGTAAACTACAAAACAAAGCAAACTTCATTAGGTTTGCTAATACTATATACTAAATTTATCATAGTAATTTTATGATGATGATGCAGTATATGTTTTAGTTATCTATTGATGCTTAACAAGATGTTCCAAAACTCGGTGTTATTAAAACAAAAGCAAACATTTGTTATCTATTAGTTTCTGTGATTCAATAATTTGGTGTGACCTAGCTGAGTGCCTTTGACTGTGTCCCTAACAAGGCTGCAGACAAGATATCTGATGGATCTGCACCTGCTCGTTTGACTAGGGGTAGGGGATCCACTTAAATTCAGCCCCTTTGTTTTTGACTTTGTATTTTCTTTGAAATGGCGTGGGCTACTATCATACAGCAATCCAACACAGAGCTATATTTTTAAATGAAGTGCATATAAAAACACATTGATGTGTAATTTAGTACAAAGTCCTGTTTACATTGAAAGCATTAGATTAATTTTTTTAAGCTGTGATATGATTCAGTTTCCATGGAAACCTGGATGCTAACCAAGCCAAGTAGGGCACCATAAAGTTTGTTTCTGATTCAACAAGGCTTGCCAAGTTATTTTCATAAGGTGTTTGCTAAACATAATTACTTTAGTTTGGTGGAGATGAAGAAAATTGCTCTGTTGTGCAGGTGTGGACTTTTTTTAATTGCTGTTGTCTAACTTTGTTTTATTTTTTTGTGGATCCTATTTTGTTTTATTCTCCCTAGAGAAACGGAGGTGGTTCCCAAAGAAAAATGCATTGAAAACAAATTGAATTAATACTGGGGCTTTGAATTTCTGAACTGCAGGTATTTGTCAAAAATTTTTGAACATACCAAACACTTAAGTCATCCTATTGAATGCACAGTGTAATACCAACCTCTGTAACGTCCAACATATATAAATTCTACCATAAAGTACAATGCCATTCGCAAACACTGAAGTTAAAACAAAGAGAACAGGAGAGATAAACAAAATGGAATAAGTTGTTTATTACGTTGCTGTCTAATTACATATGCAGTCTCAGATTCATTTTAATGCTGGGGATGAGGACAATGTATTTATTTTATTCTTAATTTGCACTGCCAGTTCAGGAATGGTTTCAGAGTACATTAAATGTGATTAGATAGAAAAACATTATGCTGCATCCATGATAAAGAAATACCTGAAAGTTGTGAATTCTAAGTGCCTTTTTGCATCAACATAAAAAACAGATACTCTCAACATATATTTTTCAAATGTCTGTTATATACCCAACTTCGGCTAGCTAAAGATATAGAGGGAAGCAGAAAGAGAAAGCACAGTTTCCCTATCATCAAACAGCTAACTGTAGATCACAAACACACATTCACACACAAACATATCAGCATCATTGATAAGCGACACACTATGACAAATCATGTAGTTCACTTAAAATAATAGTTATGAACAATGTGGTATTAAAGAATGTGGTGCCAAAGGGAAAGTCGGGTATTAACATCTCTTGTGTTGGTCGGGTGTGGTGGCTCACACCTGTAATTCCAGCATTTTGGGAGGCAGAGGCAGGCAGATCACCTGAGGTCAGGAGTTTGGGACCAGCCTGGCTAACATGGTAAAACCCCGTCTCTATTAAAAATACAAAAAATAACCAGGTGTGGTGGCGGGCACCTGTAATCCCAGCTACTTAGGAGTCTGAGGCAATAAAATTGCTTGAACCCAGGAGGAGGAGGTTGCAGTGAGCTGAGATCATGCCATTGAACTCCAGCCTGGGCAACAAGAGCGAGAATCCATCTCAAAAAATAAAAACAAAAACAAACACAAACACTTGTGTTTGTTGTTCTACTCCTATTATAGGTTGTTGTTATGACTGTTGCTTCACATATATAACCCTGAGACTACTGTCAAGATAATTTATGTCATTTGCCCAATATCTTTTGCATTAGCACCCCAAAAGTAGAAGGCATAGATAAAAGTCTAACAAAATATGTACAAGGGCTCTATGAGGAAAGCTACAATACTCTGATGAAAGAAACAAAAAAAAAAAAAACTGATTAATGGAGAGAGAGTCCATGCTTAGGGATAGGAAGACTCAATGTTGCCAAGACATCAGTTCTTCCTAATGTGATCTGCAGATTTAATGCAATCCCAATCAGCATCTAGCAATTTATTTTGTCAATATTAACAAATTCTAAAGTTTATGTGGAGAGGGAAAATAGCTAGCATAGCCAGCATAATATTGAAAGAGATAAAAGTTGGATGACTGACAATACCCATCTTCAAGAATTACTATAAATGCACAGTAATCAAGAGAATGTGATATTAATTTTAAAAATAAACATATAGTTCAATGAAACGGATTCAAGAACCCCAAAATAGACCCACATTAATGTGGCTAATCGATCTTTGACCAAAGAATAAAAGCGATACAATGGATCAAGATAAACTCTTCAACAAACACTGCTAGAACAACTAGACATAAAATTGCAAAGAATAATAATAATGATTTTTTAAATATCTAGACACAGATATTAAATACAATCACAACTCAAAATGAACCACAAACCTAAGGTTAAAATACAAGACTATAAAACTCTTAGAACATAATATAGAATAAAATTTAGATGACCAAAAATAATTTATATGACCTTTGGTTTGGTAATGACTTTTAAAGATGACATCAAAGGCACAATCCATAATGTAGTTGATAGACTGGACTTCACTAAAATTAAAATGGTATACTCTGTGAAAGACATTGTCAAGAGAATGAAAACATAAGCCACTGACTGGAATAAAATATTTGCAAAAGACCTATTTGATAAGGAAATACTAACTGTCATATACAAAGAACTCTAAACTCAACAACAGGAAAACAAACAATTTGAGTAAAATATAAGACCTTAATAGACACCTCACCAAAGAAGATATACAGATGGAAATAAGAATATCATAAGATGCTCTACATGATATGTTGTCAGGAAACTGCGATTAAAACCACCATGAGACACCACTGTACACTTTTTAGAATGGCAAAAATCAAGAAAACCGACAACAAATGCTGTGCAGAGTGTGGAGTAATAGAAACCCTCTTTTTTGTCGATGGCAATGCAAAATAACACAGCCACTTTGCAAAGCAGTTTGGCAAATTATTACAAAACTAAACGTACTCATCATACAATCCAATAATCACCATACTTTCAAGCAGGTGAAAATTTATGTGAAGAAAATAAAATCCTGCAAAGAGATTTACAGCAGCTGTATTTATATCAAAAATGTGAAAGCAACCAAGATGACCTTCAGAAGGTAAATTGGATAAACTCTAGTGCATCTAGACAATAGAACATTATTAGGTACTAAAAAGAAAAACTATCAAGTTACAAAAAGCTATGGAGAAATATTAAACATGTATTACTAAGTGAAAGAAACCAACCAAAAAATCTATATACTATAAAATTTTAACTATATGACATTCTGGAAAAGGCAACATTATGAAGACAGAGGATCAATGGCTGCCAGGTGTTGATTTGGGGAAGAAAAGGAATGGGAAGTGTGCAAGTACCTATAAGGACAGGGACCCCAGAATGCAGCTGGAGACAAACAATGAAGGTGGGTTTAGCAGCCTAGTATGTGAAACTTGGGAGCTCCTCTTTATCTCACATGCAGGGGATGCCAAGTCAGAGATGTGATTCAGCTGTACCATGCTGTAGGAGGCATGCTCCATGGGTCCTTTTGGCACAGTCCCCTAGCCAGCCTCCCACACAAAGAGGGAATCCTCTTTGGGATTTTCTGGCCCCTTCATCTAGGAAGAGTGTGCTTCAAACTTTTCTCAGAGCTTCAGCAAACCTGGGCTTAGAGTGTTATTTAGTGTTAAAAGAGAGGTGGCAATCTAGGATTGTGGGAATCAACAGGCAACTTGGACAGACACACATATGCTATAAAGACGAAACCAGTAAAACCTAAACACACATATTCCATGAAGAGAAAGCCAACGCAGACAGCAATATCAGAATAAATAACCAATTCTTCAATGCCAAAAAAAAAAAAAAATAGATGTATGTCCACCAGCAACACCAGCAAACAGGGAAGCAGTGCCTCCCCCAAATGGACAAGGCAAGGAACCAGTGACTGACTCCAATGAGACAGCAATAAGTGAGCTACTAGATCAAAAATTCAAAATAGAAGTTGTAAGCAAAATACGAAAACTCCAAGACAATGCAGAAAAGCAATTCAGATATATATGAGAGAAATTTTTAACAAAGAGAATATTTTTAAAAAAATGAAACAGAAAATCTAGAACTGAGAAATACATTGGCTGAACTGAAAAATGCAGACACGAATCCAAACAGCAGAAGAAAGAAATAGTGAGCAGGAAGGAAGGCTATTTGAAAATACACAGTAGTAGAAAAAAACGAATAAATGGCTCATCTTTTGCTTCTGCCGTATACCCTGAGACACTAACTTTCAAAGTTTAGTAGTTTGTTTTTTGTTCTTTTTTTTGTTTTAATTCTACCCTGACTCATATTTAACTTATCTTAAATTTTCCTACATATTGTGCTTAGAGACAAGATACACTTTCTTGAAAAACATTGAGTACTTTGATCTTGTTAGCCTTAATCTGAAGTTACAGTGCTTTGTGAGTTCAGCTTGGTATTTGTAGATTCTCGAATAGATTTTGTATTTTCTGTGGGCTTCAGGCTTTAACTTCTGCCACTGTGTCTTCAAAATCATCACAAACTAAGTTTCTTTTCTCTAATATCAATAAATGTCTCCAGAAAAAAAGTTGCTTTAGGACTTACCCTTTTTGTTTTTAATTTCCCTTCTACTTTAGCCTGAAAATCCTTTGCTAGGTTGTCAGCTCTTTGACATTTGAAAAAGAAATTCTTACAAAGTTTTACTCATTTTAACAAATGTCTAATTTCTGAGCCTAACATATTTTGTTAAAGAAATTCAAATGATTATTTAGCAGTTTATTTGACCTCAGTTTTTGAGAATATTTTATTTGGCATACACAAGAAGAGGTTATATTTTTATATATTTAGATTTATTGAGGTATAATTGATAAACAAAGAATTGCACGTATTTAATGTATACATTTTGATGAGCTTGGACATATGCATGCACCCATGAAACCATCTCCTCAATAAAGATAATAGACCTCCAACAAAACCCTTCTTTTGTTTTGAGGTAATAACAGTTAATATGAGATCTGTCCTCTTAAAATATTTTTAAGTATACAATCGCAAAATTTTAATTAAAGCTACTAAAGTGGAACATCAGCTCTTTAGATCTTATTCATCTTGCATAAGCAAAATTTTATACTTATTGGTCAACAAGTCTCTATTTTTCCCCTCCCCCAGTGTCTGGCAACCATCATTATATTTGCTGTGTCTATGTATTTGATTATTTCAGATACTTGAAATAGTGGAATTATGCAATATTTTTCCTTCTGTGACTGGCCTATTTTACTTAGCATAATGCCCACTGTGCTTATGTATGTTTTCACAAATTGTAGAATTTCCTTTTTAAAAAAGCTGCATAATATTTCCCTGTATGTGCATTCCACATTTTCTTTATCATCCATCAATGGAGATTTAGTTTGTTTCCATATTTTTGCTATTAAGAATAATGCTAAAATGAACATGGGGGTGCAGATATTTCTTCAAGATCCTGACTTAAATTATTTTGACTATATACCCAGAAGTGATATTGATGGATAATATGGGATTTATATTTTTATTTTTTTAAGAAATCTCTAAATTGTTTTCCCCAGGGGCTGCAACATCTTTATTCCCACCAAGAATGTCTTGCTATCTTTTCTTTTTTCATCGTAGTCATCCTTACAGGTGTGATATGATACTTCATTGTGGTTTTGATCTGCATTTCAATGATAATTAATGATGTTAAGCACCCTTTTGTATACCTGGTGGGCATGTGTATACCTTTTATGGAAAGATGAATGTTCAAATCTTTGTTCCATTTTTTAATTAATTGGATTATGTTTCTTTCTACTGAGTTGCAGTAAATTATGATATATTTTGGCTATTAATCTCTTATCAAATATATAGTTTGTTAATAATTGCTCCCATTCCATAGGTCGGTTTTTCACTCTGTTGATTGTTTACTTTGCTGTGCAAGTTTTTTTAGTTTCAATATAATTCTTATCAAGTTTCCAATGACATTTTAAAATGCTAATAAAAAACACACTCATAAAATTTGTATGGAAGCACAAAAGATTTGAAATGGCCAAACTAGTCTTGAAAAAGAAGAAGAAATGTTATGGAGACATCAAATTTTTTGATTTCAAAATATGTTACAAAGCTACAGTAATTGAAACAATATGGTACTGGCATAAAGACAGACATCTAGACCAATGTAACATAATAGAAAGCCAAAAGCAATTCCAAGCAGGTACTGTCAACTTATTTTTGATGACGTTATCAAGAACACACAATGAAGAAAGAAATCTCTTCAATAAATGGTGCTGTGAAAACTCCATTTCACATACAAATAATAAAATTAGACCCTCATCTCACATCACATACAACATCATCTCAAGATGGATTAATAACTTGAATATAAGACCTGAAATTTTAAACTTTCTTGAAAAACACATACGAGAAAAACTGCTTAACTTCAGTCTGGGTAATGATTTACTGGATTTAACACCAAAATTGTAAGCAATAAACAAAAAAAAGACAAGTGAAATTACATCAAATAATATTAACCCATTCTGATATTTCTTATGATAGTTCCATTCACTGCTTATTCTCATTCTTGAACTTTTTGTGTCTGATAATATTTAACCACTTAGCTTTGATTGTGTGGTTGCATTTACTACTTTAGTATTAATATAAGACAGTCTGTCTTTTATTTAGTGTTGCTGTCTGAATTTTTCTCATTGTGACCCTGACATTCTTATCAATTAAACCTGATAGTTTTAAGTTTTAAGTCACTAAGCCCTTTTGTCTAACTTAATTTTTATAATACAACCTGCCCATGGAATAGTTGAATGCACGTGTGCTTAGATATGTGTGTTTGTGTTCATGATAGCTCTTCCGTTATGTAAGTAATAAACCATTACCATAATCATTCATGTGAATTGACTGGGTACACACTTATTCTAAGGCTGTGCTCTTATCTCAGCAAGTATTTTGCAATTTTTCTGTCTGCTTCATTGTTCACATGGGGCTTGAAGATTACATGCTTATTTGAGAATATTTTGTGAATCCTCAGAAACCTGAAGAAACAAAAAACTAGATATAATTTGCTAACATTATCTAGACATCTCCGAGAGTTGAGATTGCTATTATAATCAATTGATTACTTTATCATACCCGGAGATAATTCATATGAAGAATTTATAATCATGACAGTTGGTAAATATTACCTTTCTCTGTAGGATGAGTAATCACCTTACTGTTCAGTTTCTAAATACACTTCGTGTTTTAGATCTTGGGACACTTTCCTTCATCTCTGATACTTAGCTCCATCTCTCAATTTGTGTGTGCATGCTTTGAATTCTGAAGTTTTTAAGTTTGCTTCTTTTTATAGTTTTTAACTCTGATCATAATTCTAAAATACACAAGGACACACACACACAAACCAACTTGGCTCTTAGAATTACATCAGAAAAAAAAATGGACATTAACCTATCCTTATATCAATTACATCTGAATGAATAGGATATTGCTTTGCCAACTCATCAATTTAATTTATAATTTTAGATGGAAACGTCTATTTAACTCAAAATAATAATGGTCATAGTATCTAAGTTGTATTTTTTGGCTTCAGCCGACTTTCCAAAATGAGTACATGATTTGATGAGGAACTTTCCAGTAAGCACCTTCCACTTAGGTTAGATAAATTAGTTTTATGTACAAAATAGGTACTACTAAATTCACAGTAGACAGAAATTGTGACAATAAAAAAAGATAAACCAATTTTCTTGGGACAAGTCACATGAATCAGAAGCCAACATCGAATTATCTTTTTTATACTTAATTAAAAGTCACCTGCAAACATATTTTTATGTACTAACCAATGAAATTTGTCAGTGAGAAATTATTAAAGTGTTTTGATCAGCAAATCTTCTATAAAACTTCTATTATGGAATCTGGAATAAAAAGTGTATCATATATATTAGCTATTATTACAGTTACTTGGTAACATTCTACTGTATATAACACTTTATATTGAATGATACAAAATTTATATAGAGGTTCATTTTATCATGCATTTTACTTGCATTATTTTTAAAAAACAATTTCACACTAATCCTGTGAATTAGAATGTGGCCTAGTTATGTTCATTTAAGGGATACATTTTTTTAAAAATTAGGGAACTAAATGCAGCTGTCACACTTCCTGAATTTTCTTCGCCCCTTGCTACAGAAAATTATATTATACTCAAATGAATGGAATTTAAGTAGGATCATTCATATCATGCTTTTCCTCTATTTCCCAAAAGCAGATGAAATCTGTCGCCAGTGCTTTGTTAGTCTCCTGGTTTTGTCTTACTCACAGGAGACTTTTGTCTTAGATAATTCAGCATAACCTACTTGGAAAAGAACAAAACAATTATGATCTTTTTAACCATAATTCCTCAGCAATATATATATATAGCAGTATGTAATGTTGCTTGTTTAGTACTAGAGGTATTATATAATCATGTTAGTCAATGTAATTACTAAATTTATGCAAGTTTAACATACAACATATGTTAACATCAATTACCGCCTACTGTCCTCAAATATCTTTAAAGATACCTGATGCTTTTTAATTGATATATAATATTTTACATGTTTATAAGATACGTGTATTTGTTGTTAAATGCATAGAATTTGTAATGATTGAGTGAGGGTATTTAAGGACATTCATCCTGAGCGTCAATTCTACGTGTCGGTATCATTTCAAGTCCTCTCTTATGGTTCCTTTGAAAAATAAATAATATCATTGCTAAATATAGTTACCATAGTCTGCTGTGAAACATTAGAACTTATTTTTTCTAACTGCTCTGAAACATCAGATGTTATTTTTTTCTAACTGTATGTTTGTATCCATAACCAATGTCTCTTCATGTCCCGTTTCTACCACCCACCTTTTCCATTCCTAGATATCTCTTTCCATTCTCTCTGTCCAATGCTAATATTTACTTTAATTAGAGTTTGAATCCCTACATCTTTAATTAACTTTACATTTTTCCAACAGTTATGGAGTAAAACTTACCGTTATATTTTCCTTCAATGGAGTCACCTCCACTTCCTCACACTAACAATGAATTAATTTTCTGAAAATACTCATCTGATCATTGTGTTGTCATACTCAACACTCTCTTTTATGCACCATGCCCATAGAATAACATTATTGTTTTTTAGCTTTTCAATCTAATTCCAACCATCCAATCCGATCCGTACTCCCATTAGACTTGGGTTATTCCCTATTGCACATTTATGCATAGACAAGAACTCTGGGCCAGACACAGTGGCTCATTCCTGTAATCCTAACACTTTGGGGGACTGAGACAGGAGCATCACTTGAGCCCAGGAGTTCAAGACCAGCCTGGGTAACATAAGGGAAACTCTATCTCTATAGCAGATAAAGAGATAAATGGCTGGGCACCATATAATGCACCTGTGGTTTCAGCTACTTGGGAGGCTAAGTCAGGAGTATTGCTTGAGCCTGGGAAAGGGAAGTCAAGGCTGTAGTGAGCAGTGATTATGCCACTGCAGTCCAGCCTGGGCAACAGAATGAAATCCTGTGAAGAAAGGAAGGAAGGAAGGAAGGAAGGAAGGAAGGAAGGAAGGAAGGAAGGAAGGAAGGAAGGAAAGAAAGAAAGAAAGAAAGATAAAGAAAGAAAGAACGAAAAGAAAGAAAGAAAGAAAGAAAGAAAGAAAGAAAGAAAGAAAGAAAGAAAGAAAGGGAGAGAGAGAGAGAGAGAGGGAGGGGAGGGAGGGGAAAAGAAAAGAAAAGAAAGGAGGGAGGGAGGGAGAAGAAGAAGAGGAAGAAGAAGAAGAAGGAGGAGGAGGAGGAGGAGAAGAAGAAGAAGGAGAGGAAGGAGAAGAAGGAGGAGAAGAAGGAGAAGGAGAAGGAAGAGGAAAGAAATGCACTCTACCAAAATTCCCATAAAGTATTCCTTTTTGTCAATACTTCCAGCATTTATTATCTCCCTCACAGTGGCTTGCCTGAATATTCTAGTTATATCTGATAGATATTCACTTTGCCCAAGCTATCCTTTAGTTTACTTATAATATACCATTTTCATAACTGCTTACATAGTTTTCATTTTCCTCAAGGATGCATTTTTTTTTTTTTTCAGATGGAGTCTCTCTCTGTTGCCCAGGCTGGAGTGCAGTGGTGCGATCTCGGCTCTGCCTCCTGGGTTCATGCCATTCTCCTGCCTCAGCCTCCCAAGTAGCTGGGACTACAGGTGCCCACCACTGCACCTGGCTAATTTTTTTGTATTGTTCAGTAGAGATGGGGTTTCACCATGGTCTCAATCTCCTAACCTCGTGATCTGCCCGTCTTGGCCTCCCAAAGTGTTGGGATTACAGGCATGTGCCACTGTGCCCAGCGATGCATTTTTTATAAATCATTTGAGTCACTGTGCCTCATTTGAAAAATATTAATTAGTATATTAATTTATGGAATACATGAACATATTTCTATCAGAATGAAAGACCTAGATTAAATGAAGGGCAGAAGATGTACTTATCTATTTTTTTAAACCATATCAGCCTCTTTGCTGAGAGTAAACTACTGACTGTTTCAAAGATATTCAGCAAGCAAATGGGAAGCGGCAAAATTAACTAGTTATAACATCTTTTGCATCTTCCTATGGTTTTGGCTGGTTTGCCTTAAAGAAAAACGACATGTTCTTGCCTCCCTTGCAGCTATCTGTAACCAAGTAGTTATAAACTCTAGTCAAAGTAATCTAAATGGCAGTGACATATTTTTCTAAGCAGAGGACAGAACAATTTTTTTAAAATTCTTGTTGAGTAGAATGAAAATTGATGATGGGAGCTCGATTAATTAATTGAGTATAAATTCATCATGGGAATGAAGGCTACACATGGAAATAAATTAATAAAAGGAATCAAGGTCCTTTAGTCTGTGAGTGTTATATTGCTGGTCATCAACCGCTTCCCAACAGATTTCCACATGGGATAAATATATGTTATTCTAGAATTATATTATATTTTTGGATAATTGATCCCTTTATCATTCTGTAGTGTCTCTTTTTGTCAATTTTTTCCTGAAATCTGATTTCTCTGAAATTAATATATTTATTACAGCTTTTTTTTAAAATTAATGTTAGTATGGTATATCTTTTTCCATTCTTTAACTTTTAACCTATCTTGTTTTAACATTGAATGTGGGTTTCCTGTAGAAAACATAGTATTTGTGTGTGTGAGTGTGTGTGTTTTAATATACATTTAGAACATTCACTTTTAAAGTGATTATTTATGTATTTGGAGTAATATCAACCATGTTTGTAAATGTTATTATATTCCTTGCCAGAGGCTTCTTTTCCTGCCTTCTCTGGTTTTTATGTGCATCTAGTATAGTTTTATTTTATGCCATCCCTCAACATATCATTGATAAGTATTTCCAAAAAATCATGTTTTCTATAAAGTTTGCATATACATTTTCAACTACTCTAAGTTGAACTTAAAATAAAGCTATTTGTCTTCATGTGTAGTAAAAATACCTTATAATATTCTTCTCAAATCTCCTCTACCATTTTTGTGATAAGTTATTTCTCTTACCCACATACTATATTCACCCAATACGTAATTAGTGTCATTATTTTCTAAGTTATTTTTAGATAAATTAGAAATAACCAAAATATAAGATTGTATTTGCTTTTATTTATTCTTTCTCTTATGTGCTTCTTGGTGTATATCCCTGTTTATTACATGTGAGTTCCTTCTACCTAAAAAATACTTTCAATATTTTTTTTGCAGCAAATATCTACTAATGATAGTTTTTGATCATATTTTATTTGCCTGAAAAAGATCTTTACTTTTTCATTTTTGAAGAAAAATTTCACAGAATATAAAATTCTGTGTTGATGGCTTTTTTCTTTCAATATCTTAAATATTATTTAATTCTGTTTTTTTCATGCTTGCATGATTTCTGACATAAAGTCTACTGTAATTCTTATCCTTGTTCATCTGCAGATATAGATTTTCTCCCCCTTTGGCTTCTTTCAGGGTTTTATCTTTGAATTTAATTATTTGGAATTTCAATATAACTTTCCCAAGTTGATTTTTAAAATGTATTCTCCTTGGTGTTCTCTGAGATCCCTGAATCTATGGTTTGTTGTCTGCCAATAATTTTGAAAACTTTTTGGCCATTATTATTACAAATGCTTTTTGTTTTCCCTCTCTTTCTTTTCCTTCTGCTATTACAATCTTATAATTTTAAAATTTCCTATGGTTCTTGGATATTTTGTTCTGTTTCTTCTTGTCTAACTTTGGTTTTTGAGGTTTCCATTTACCTGTCTTTGAGCTCACTCTTTCTTTCCTTGCTTATATTGAACTTATTGTGTGGCTCATCAAAGGTATTCTTCATTTCTATGACAGTGGTTTATTTATTTTTTCTAGCATTTCCTTCTAATGCTTTTACAGAATTCCAAATTCTCTGCTTAGGTTAAATGTCTGTTAATGCATGTAATCTAGTTTGTTATTTTTTCAATAGAGCCCTGAAAATATTTACCATTATTATTTCAATTTCCCTGATTTATTATCATATATGTCATGTGTCATATATGAGTTTGTTCTGATGCTGCTTTTGCCTTTTCAGCTGTTTTATTCTTGACCTTAATATGCTGTACACATTATTTTGTTGTTGAAAGTCAGACATGGGTCAGATGTGGTGGTTCGTGTCTGTAATCCCAGCACTTTGGGAAGCCAAGGTGGGTGGATCATCTGAGGTCAGGAGTTTGAGACCAGCCTAGCTAACATGGTGACAGGCTGTTTTTACTAAAAATACAAAAAAGTAGCCAGGTGTGGCATCACGTGCCTGTAATCCTAGCTACTCGGGAGGCAGAGGCAGGAGAACCTCTTGAACCCAGGAGGCAGAGTTTGCACTGAGCTGAGATGGCCCATTGTACTTCAGCCTGGGGGACAAGAGCAAAACTCCATCTCAAAAAAAAAAAAAAAAAGAGGGGGCGGAGCAAGATGGCTGAATAGGAACAGCTCCAGTCTCCAACTCCCAGCGTGAGCGACACAGAAGACCTGGTGATTTCTGCATTTTCAACTGAGGTACTGGGGTCATCTCACTAGGGAGTGCCGGACAATCGGTGCTGGTCAGCTGCTGCAGCCTGACCAGCGAGAGCTGAAGGAGGGCGAGGCATCGCCTCGACCTGGGAAGCACAAGGGGGAAGGGAATCCCTTTTCCTAGCCAGGGGAACTGAGACACACAACACCTGGAAAATCGGGTAACTCCCACCCAAATACCGCGCTTTAAGCAACGGACACACCAGAAGAATATATCCCTCACCTGGGCCGGGAGGGTCCCACGCCCATGGAGCCTCCCTCATTGTTAACACAGCAGTCTGCAGCGATCTAACCACAAGGCAGCAGCGAGGCTGGGGGAGGGGCGCCCGCCATTGCTGAGGCTTAAGTAGGTAAACAAAGCCGCTGGAAAGCTCGAACTGGGTGGAGCTCACAGCAGCTCAAGGAAACTTGCCTGTCTCTATAGACTCCACCTCTGGGGGCAGGGCTCAGCTAAAAAAACAACAGGGGAAGCAGCAGAGGCCTGAGCAGATGCGAACGACTCTGTCTGACAGCTTTGAAGAGAGCAGTGGATCTCCCAACACGGAGGTTGAGATCTGAGAACGGACAGACTGCCTGCTCAAGTGGGTCACTGACCCCTGAGTAGCCTCATTGGGAGACATCCCCCACTAGGGGCAGTCTGACACCCCACACCTCACAGGGTGGAGTACACCCCTGAGAGGAAGCTTCCAAAGGAAGAATCAGACAGGTACACTCGCTGTTCAGCAATATTCTATCTTCTGCAACCTCTGCTGCTGATATCCAGGCAAACAGGGTCTGGAGTGGACCTCAAGCAATCTCCAACAGACCTATAGCTGAGGGTCCTGACTGTCAGAAGGAAAACTATCAAACAGGAAGGAGACCTATACCAAAACCCCATCAGTACGTCACCATCATCAAAGACCAGAGACAGATAAAACCACAAAGATGGGGAAAAAGCAGGGCAGAAAAGCTGGAAATTCAAAAAATAAGAGCGCATCTCCCCCTGCAAAGGAGCGCAGCCCATCGCCAGCAACGGATCGAAGCTGGTCAGAGAATGACTTTGACGAGATGAGAGAAGAAGGCTTCAGTCCATCAAACTTCTCAGAGCTAAAGGAGGAATTACGTACCCAGGGCAAAGAAACTAAAAATCTTGAAAAAAGAGTGGAAGAATTCACAGCTAGACTAATTAATGCAGAGAAGGTCATAAACGAAATGACAGAGATGAAAACCATGACACGAGAAATACGTGACAAATGCGCAAGCTTCAGTAACCGACTCGATCAACTGGAAGAAAGAGTATCAGTGATTGAGGATCAAATGAATGAAATGAAGCGAGAAGAGAAACCAAAAGAAAAAAGAAGAAAAAGAAATGAACAAAGCCTACAAGAAGTATGGGATTATGTAAAAAGACCAAATCTACGTCTGATTGGGGTGCCTGAAAGTGAGGGGGAAAATGGAACCAAGTTGGAAAACACTCTTCAGGATATCATCCAGGAGAACTTCCCCAACCTAGTAGGGCAGGCCAACATTCAAATTCAGGAAATACAGAGGACGCCACAAAGATACTCCTCCAGAAGAGCAACTCCAAGACACATAATTGCCAGATTCACCAAAGTTGAAATGAAGGAAAAAATCTTAAGGGCAGCCAGAGAGAAAGGTCGGGTTACCCACAAAAGGAAGCCCATCAGACTAACAGCAGATCTCTCGGCAGAAACTCTACAAGCCAGAAGAGAGTGGGGGCCAATATTCAACGTTCTCAAAGAAAATAATTTTAAACCCAGAATTTCATATCCAGCCAAACTAAGTTTCATAAGTGAAGGAGAAATAAAATCCTTTACAGATAAGCAAATGCTTAGAGATTTTGTCACCACCCGGCCTGCCTTACAAGAGACCCTGAAGGAAGCCCTAAACATGGAAAGGAACAACCGGTACCAGCCATTGCAAAAACAGGCCAAAATGTAAAGACCATCGAGGCTAGGAAGCAACTGCATCAACTAACGAGCAAAATAACCAGTTAATATCATAATGGCAGGATCAAGTTCACACATAACAATATTAACCTTAAATGTAAATGGACTAAATGCTCCAATTAAAAGACACAGACTGGCAAACTGGATAAAGAGTCAAAATCCATCAGTCTGCTGTATTCAGGAGACCCATCTCACATGCAGAGACATACATAGGCTCAAAAGAAAGGGATGGAGGAAGATCTACCAAGCAAATGGAGAACAAAAAAAAGCAGGGGTTGCAATCCTAGTCTCTGATAAAACAGACTTTAAACCATCAAAGATCAAAAGAGACAAAGAAGGCCATTACATAATGGTAAAGGGATCAATTCAACAGGAAGAGCTAACTATCCTAAATATATATGCACCCAATACAGGAGCACCCAGATTCATAAAGCAAGTCCTTAGAGACTTACAAAGAGACTAGACTCCCATACAATAATAATGGGAGACTTCAACACTCCACTGTCAACATTAGACAGATCAACGAGACAGAAAGTTAACAAGGATATCCAGGAATTGAACTCATCTCTGCACCAAGCGGACCTAATAGACATCTATAGAACTCTCCACCCCAAATCAACAGAATATACATTCTTCTCAGCACCACATCGCAC
The DNA here is from genome assembly GCF_007565055.1 of Rhinopithecus roxellana. Classification (NCBI taxonomy): domain Eukaryota; kingdom Metazoa; phylum Chordata; class Mammalia; order Primates; family Cercopithecidae; genus Rhinopithecus; species Rhinopithecus roxellana. The sequence goes on along the minus strand of NC_044565.1, from coordinate 113,903,955 downwards.
TTATTCCAAAATTGACCACATAATTGGAAGTAAAGCACTCCTCAGCAAATGTAAAAGAACAGAAATTATAACAAACTGTCTCTCAGACCACAGTGCAATCAAACTAGAACTCAGGACTAAGAAACTCAATCAAAACCGCTCAACTACATGGAAACTGAACAACCTGCTCCTGAATGACTACTGGGTACATAATGAAATGAAGGCAGAAATAAAGATGTTCTTTGAAACCAATGAGAACAAAGATACAACATACCAGAATCTCTGGGATACATTTAAAGCAGTGTGTAGAAGGAAATTTATAGCACTAAATGCCCACAAGAGAAAGCAGGAAAGGTCTAAAATTGACACTCTAACATCACAATTAAAAGAACTAGAGAGGCAAGAGCAAACACATTCAAAAGCTAGCAGAAGGCAAGAAATAACTAAGATCAGAGCAGAACTGAAGGAGATAGAGACACAAAAAGCCCTCCAAAAAATCAATGAATCCAGGAGTTGGGTTTTGAAAAGATCAACAAAATTGACAGACCGGTAGCAAGACTAATAAAGAAGAAAAGAGAGAGGAATCAAATAGATGCAATAAAAAATGATAAAGGGGATATCACCACCGACCCCACAGAAATACAAACTACCATCAGAGAATACTATAAACACCTCTACGCAAATCAACTAGAAAATCTAGAAGAAATGGATAATTTCCTGGACACTTACACTCTCCCAAGACTAAACCAGGAAGAAGTTGAATCCCTGAATAGACCAATAGCAGGCTCTGAAATTGAGACAATTAATAGCCTACCCACCACAAAAGTCCAGGACCAGATGGATTCACAGCTGAATTCTACCAGAGGTACAAGGAGGAACTGGTACCATTCCTTCTGAAACTATTCCAATCAATAGAAAAAGAGGGAATCCTCCCTAACTCATTTTATGAGGCCAACATCATCCTGATACCAAAGCCTGGCAGAGACAAAACAAAAAAAGAGAATTTTAGACCAATATCCCTGATGAACATCGATGCAAAAATCCTCAATAAAATACTGGCAAACCGGATTCAGCAGCACATCAAAAAGCTTATCCACCATGATCAAGTGGGCTTCATCCCTGGGATGCAAGGCTGGTTCAACATTCGCAAATCAATAAACATAATCCAGCATATAAACAAAACCAAAGTCAAGAACCACATGATTATCTCAATAGATGCAGAAAAGGCTTTTGACAAAATTCAACAGCCCTTCATGCTAAAAACGCTCAATAAATTCGGTATTGATGGAACGTACCTCAAAATAATAAGAGCTATTTATGACAGACCCACAGCTAATATCATACTGAATGGGCAAAAACTGGAAAAATTCCCTTTGAAAACTGGCACAAGACAGGGATGCCCTCTCTCACCACTCCTATTCAACATAGTGTTGGAAGTTCTGGCTAGGGCAATCAGTCAAGAGAAAGAAATCAAGGGTATTCAGTTAGGAAAAGAAGAAGTCAAATTGTCCCTGTTTGCAGATGACATGATTGTATATTTAGAAAACCCCATGGTCTCAGCCCAAAATCTCCTTAAGCTGATAAGCAACTTCAGCAAAGTCTCAGGATACAAAATTAATGTGCAAAAATCACAAGCATTCTTATACACCAGTAACAGACAAGCAGAGAGCCAAATCAGGAATGAACTTCCATTCACCATGGCTTCAAAGAGATTAAAATACCTAGGAATCCAGCTTACAAGGGATGTAAAGGACCTCTTCAAGGAGAACTACAAACCACTGCTCAGTGAAATCAAAGAGGACACAAACAAATGGAAGAACATACCATGCTCATGGATAGGAAGAATCAATATTGTGAAAATGGCCATACTGCCCAAGGTTATTTAAAGTTTCACTGTCATCCCCATCAAGCTACCAATGAGTTTCTTCACAGAATTGGAAAAAAACTGCTTTAAAGTTCATATGGAACCAAAAAAGAGCCCGCATTGCCAAGACAATCCTAAGTCAAAAGGACAAAGCTGGAGGCGTCACGCTACCTGACTTCAAACTATACTACAAGGCTACAGTAACCAAAACAGCATGGTACTGGTACCAAAACAGAGCTATAGACCAATGGAACAGAACAGAGTCCTCAGAAATAATACCACACATCTACAGCCATCTGATCTTTGACAAACCTGAGAGAAACAAGAAATGGGGAAAGGATTCCCTATTTAATAAATGGTGCTGGGAAAATTGGCTAGCCATAAGCACAAAGCTGAAACTGGATCCTTTCCTTACTCCTTATACGAAAATTAATTCAAGATGGATTAGAGACTTAAATGTTAGACCTAATACCGTAAAAACCCTTGAAGAAAACCTAGGTAGTACCATTCAGGACATAGGCATGGGCAAGGACTTCATGTCTACAACACCAAAAGCAACAGCAGCAAAAGCCAAAATTGACAAATGGGATCTCATTAAACTAAAGAGCTTCTGCACAGCAAAAGAAACTACCATCAGAGTGAACAGGCAACCTACAGAATGGGAGAAAATTTTTGCAATCTACTCATCTGACAAAGGGCTAATATCCAGAATCTACAAAGAACTCAAACAAATATACAAGAAAAAAACAAACAACCCCATCAAAAAGTGGGCAAAGCATATGAACAGACATTTCTCAAAAGAAGACATTCATACAGCCAACAGACACATGAAAAAATGCTCGTCATCACTTGCCATCAGAGAAATGCAAATCAAAACCACAATGAGATACCATCTCACACCAGTTAGAATGGCAATCATTAAAAAATCAGGAAACACCAGTTGTTGGAGAGGATGTGGAGAAATAGGAACACTTTTACACTGTTGGTGGGATTGTAAACTAGTTCAACCATTATGGAAAACAGTATGGCAATTCCTCAAGGATCTAGAACTAGATGTACCATATGACCCAGCCATCCCACTACTGGGTATATACCCAAAGGATTATAAATTATTCTACTATAAAGACACATGCACACGTATGTTTATTGCAGCACTATTCACAATAGCAAAGACTTGGAATCAACCCAAATGTCCATCTGTGACAGACTGGATTAAGAAAATGTGGCACATATACACCATGGAATACTATGCAGCCATAAAAAAGGATGAGTTTGAGTCCTTTGTAGGGACATGGATGCAGCTGGAAACCATCATTCTTAGCAAACTATCACAAGAAGAGAAAACCAAACACCGCATGTTCTCACTCATAGGTGGGAACTGAACAATGAGATCCCTTGGACTCTGGAAGGGGAACATCACACACTGGGGCCCATCATGGGGAGGGGGCAGTGGGGAGGGATTGCATTGGGGAGTTATACATGATATAAATGATGAATTGATGGGTGCTGACGAGTTGATGGGTGCAGCACACCAACATGGCACAAATATACATATGTAACAAACCGGCACGTTATGCACATGTACCCTAGAACTTAAAGTATAATAATAATAAAAAAAAAAAAATGGAAGTCAGACATGTTGTATCAGGTAACAGAATCTGTTATGCTGGCTAGCATCTTGAATTTGTTTTTATTTTCTGTAACTACAATTGCCAGAGATATAAAATCTTCTACTGTTCTTCTTTTCTCCTTTCTTTGAGTTTCCTAGGTACTTCTCAGAGAGAGACTGTGTCTTGCAGTTCCTTTTTCTGTAATCCAGTATTATGATACTTGAGTGTAGTAATAAGGCATGAGGGGAGTGTGGAGTTCTACTCTTTAATTAAGCCTCAATAAAATTTCAGGCTTTTAGTAGGTATGTTGCTCTGCCCTGTAGACTGAACAGTTGTTTTGTCTTGTACATTTTTCTCTTTTCCTATTGGATGAGACATAAAATCTATAAGCACTTGAAGTGTAAGAAATTCCTTCTCTCATAGCTCTTAAACAAGACTCTGGTGACATTTTTACCTTGAAAATTAGGTCTTTGTGATGGAGAACACTCTTGGAATATTTCACAGTAATTACTCTTTCCCTTTCCTGGTTATTCGCAAAAGGAAGTCTATCTTACCTCTGATGGAATCTTAGAGGTAAAGTCCAGAAAATATGGAGGCTCCCTAAAAATTTAGTTCATAGTAGTTTCCAAATCTTATTTTGATCTTCAATCGATCTTTATCAATTCTTCAAATTTACCAGTTATGTGTTTTTACTAGTTTATGATTCCAGCAGCTTCTGTTCCACATAAACAGGTATTGGCTGTAACTCTCTGGATTTAACTATTAGATTTTTGGGTGGCAGTTTGACACATAAACTCAGTTCTATGATGACCCCATGTAAAGTAATTTATCTTTAATTTTCCCAGGTCTTTGTTATTGTAAAAACAGGGGTGATGACTTCTAGATTTTTTATATCTCAGAGCTGAAATTGGATGTCATCATTAACATTAGGATAGTTATTTTTATTAAAATGTACCTATGTTGGATATCATCTCCTACTCATCACTCACTTATACTCATGCCTGAGTCTCTACAGCATAGGACATATATATCTGTGGGTTTCCAAAATTTACCATTTTGATAATCACAGTGGGGTCTCATATGCTACTGTGGCATTAACGGTGGGAAATCTCATAATTTTTTCTTACAATTGGTATTTCTTGTAATTCACTTTGTTATAGGAGAGAACAAATCAAATCTTGGAACAAATTAATTTTGTAAATTTTATTTTATGATCACTTTTGAATATCAGATTACTTCTCTGGGAGATATTTTTATGTAAAACATGTCACTATGTAGTAAAAGAACAGCTTCCAGAGGGAGACAGAAGGAATATCAATAAATGAAGGAAGTAAATGGGCTAATCAGCACCATGAAATATAACTCTATTCCACACATAAAAGAATGCATGTTTGTTTGTGCATGTTTGTGTGCATGCAAGCACATATTTTCTTACAACTTAAAAGATACTTGGCAAAGAGTATCTCCTTTCTTCCTCACAAGGTTGAAACTTGTAAGGAAAGTAGGGTAGATATTATTTTTCTGAAGATTTATGTAATAAATCTGAGTTTCTTGAAGAATAAATAACCCAGCTGAAGATTCAAGATAACTAAATTTTGAGGAGTATAGAAATGGTTTTTAGACAGGCTTAACCATGGATCTCCTGTATGATGCTTCTGACTTTCACCTCACTATTTCACCCCAAATACAAAATGAAGGGATAATTTCACATCAGTTCTTCTGGAAATATGCCACATTGTCTCCGTTTTACGTAATAACATTTGTCTTTATGTTGTCCATGGTCAAATTTTTATCAGGTATATCATTATTTTGTTTTGGCTAAGATATAAGCATTCATTGAAACTGGGATCTATAAGTCTCTGGCAATCTTACAGTCAATAGGGTCATTTTTCTTCAATCTGTAGTCTCAGAAATCAGACAGACTTGAGTTTGAAGTTTACTCTCTCTTATTGTATGACCTTAAGCAAAATATATTATTTACCTAAACATTACATTGTTGCATTTATTACATGAGGAGACTAATAATATCTAACCTCTAGGGCTATTGTGAAAATAGCCCTATTTATAATAGCCCTATTATAAAAATAATTAGTTTAATGGGCTTAGGTTGCTACCTTCCACAAGTGTCCGAGGCATATATACCTAGACTAAGTTATTCTAGAGCCCATATATTTATTATTATTATTATTAATTATTATTATTATTATAGGGAGAAGAGGCAGATTACAGATGAGACTGTTTTTAAATTAAATAGTTTATCAAAATGCCAATACATTTGAAGCGAAATTTCTATTACTTTGCTGTCATCATTTTAATGTGAGCTATAAGAGTGGCACTGGAAAGGAAAGAGTTATCAACAAACTGCAAGTAAGGAATTGATTACCAGGGTAAATAAAAATCTAAGAAGAGAATCACAAAATTGTACTCTAGAGAGAGGATTTACAAAAACAAACATGTAGAATTTACAAAAGATAATGCATTTTTCCAACTGAAAAAAAGTAATATTGTATGAAGCATGCATTTTTACTTTGTGGACAGGATAAAATGACCCACTCCTATTCAAAGAAAAGTCATGCTCTCAACTACTTCAATTTCATCACTTGGTTTCCACTAAAATTGTGTTTTTAGAAAGGTGGGCCGGGCGCGGTGGCTCAAGCCTGTAATCCCAGCACTTTGGGAGGCCGAGGCGGGCGGATCACAAGGTCAGGAGATCGAGACCATCCTGGCTAACATGGTGAAACCCCGTCTCTACGAAATAATACAAAAAAAAAAACTAGCCGGGCGAGGTGGTGGGCGCCTGTAGTCCCAGCTACTCGGGAGGCTGAGGCAGGAGAATGGCGTGAACCCGGGAGACGGAGCTTGCAGTGAGCTGAGATCTGGCCAGTGCACTCCAGCCTGGGTGACAGAGCGAGACTCCATCTCAAAAAAAAAAAAAAAGAAAAAAGAAAAAAAGAAAAGGTGAGAAACGTAGCTTGTGAAACCTCATCACTTGAGTTATATTTCAATAATACTGAGCTTCATTGCAATGTCCAGTGGCTTGTTTTCAATGCATAATTAAAATATATCTGGAATAATAATATTTCAGTTCCATTTGTATTCCAATTAGCATTTTACATTTTGCTATTAGATATTTCATTACAAATGGATTGTGAAATTGAATGAGGTAAGCAAGTTTTCTATATTTAGCAACATGTAATTTTAATCTGTACTTTCCTAGTGAAAAAAAAAAAAAGAAAAACATAAACAACTGTCATTACTACTGATGATAGTGGAAAAGAATAGAGTGGTATAAAAAAATCTCCCAATAGCTTACATTCATCTTCCTTGACAAAAACATTCTGCCTTCATTTGCTTTAAATACAGATTCAATGGTTTAAATATGATTCAAGCTTAAAGCTACTTGTTGAACCCAGTGTAGTGAGCCTCAACCTCTTACATAATATTTTCATAACAATTATCTGAGAGTTTCAAAGCCACGATCCTAAATATCTTCAAGCAAATAATAATGAAAATATATCTACATTGATATTTTAATCCTAGGAAGGTTTATATATGTCATATGTGGAGGTACATTAATATCTTTGCTATAAAAATTAACTGAGCTAATTTCTATAAAAATATGTAGGCCAGTGCTTATAATATTGGATCATGTAAGTGTTTGTTAGCACTCTTAGTGTTGTCTCTAGCTTACTTCTCTGTTTTAGAAAGTATTAATTGTTCACATTCACTAATATTTTTAGTGTGTTTTCTGATTGAGTAAATGTTGTTACTATAGAGACCGTTAGAAAGCAAAACCATGATTATCGGAGACGGGGAATGAGAATAGGCAAGAGAACGTTGATAGTATTACATTCCTTCAACTAGTTCAAATAGGACAGAAGCCAGATGACATAATTCACTTTGGATTATTGAAATTATTAACAGATTACTACAAATTCAATTTACTTTGGTTTATATAAGAAAAGCTCCATGACATTTCAAATCAGAAGACCTTGAATTAACATACACCTATTAGCTTTAGAGTCACTTCTCTTAATTAAAAAAAGTCTCTTCATTCTTTTTACCACGATTTCTATAGAGTCCTTAAGCAGCTAATATTTGCAACACCCCATATACTGAGTTCCCTGACCTTTCCCCTCCAGTGATGATGTCTTTGACTCCACCTTACATAGTCTACACTATATAAGACCCACAATGTGAAATTACCAATAGCTATCACATTTATACTACCTCAATTTCAACTCTCCTATGCTGTGAGCATCACCTTTTTCTTCATGTTTAGATTCTAATGACCTTTAAATTTTTAAGTGACCCAGAATTAATTAATCATGGCAAATTTTATCTTTGTATCGTTGTTCTCATACAATCATTTTCTTCTACATCCAAACTGCATTTCATAGTCAATAATCATAGTCAGTCTCTTATATACTTTTGTTACTCCTCTTCTTCCCTTAGCTGTACTTAGTAACAAAACCAAAACCCTCATAACCCTTGACAAAAACCTAAGTCACGTTTGGGTTTTGGCTTACTCTGAGTCTGAATTCGTACAACTGAATGTGACTAGACAGGACACTGAACTACGTTTATCAGTTTCACCACCCTCAAATTGGCCCTTAAAGTTTATATCCAATAACGGTACCATTTCTTAATCTACTTACTCTCCTATTTTCCTAGATACTTATTTCTTTTCTCTCCAAGTTCCAACATCTTTTCTCCTATTGTCATTCTAAAATAATTAATCTAATTTATATTTTCACTGAGAAAATATAAATGCTAAAACAAGTTTTCTCCAGCACATCACCACATATGAGCATTTGTAATCATATTATTTTCATCCTCTTCTCACTTGAATGCCTAGTTGTTGTTCTGTAATTCGAAATGCCTCTTACCTATAAATTGCATTCCTATAAACTGCATTGTCATATGATCTTTATAAGGGAAATATCAATATTTTCCTCCATCAGGCCTAGTGGTCAGTAACATACAGGTTGTATCAGCCACTTTCATTAACAACTACTATTATTCTCATTGAACATCAATTTTCTGTTTTTCCCACTCCCAGGCTTAAAATATCACAAAAATGAATTTATTATATTTTTTAAAATTATAATATTTCTATTTTTTGTTTTAGAGTGAGCTTATTCCATCAGGTTTCAGTGACTCCATTAAAATTGTAGTAATCTCTTTTATTTTGAAATATTGTTTGATTTTATCTAACATGTATGTTTCTTGTACTTGTATATGAATATTGTAATATATCAATATGGTTATAATTCACTTTTCACTTATATTATTGGATTTACAAAGAATCTCCCTTGGTTGATCTCACTTCTGTATGATACTCAAAGTCTACCATGGTATCTGGTTTTACAAGTTTACACATTATTTTCTATTTACTTCTGCATTATTTTAGGTTGGAAGTCTGTCTAAAAAACCTTGTAGTTTTTCAAGCAAATGAATAATTCCCAAATTATGTTTTTGGAGGTTAGAGTTTTTAGAAGAAAACCTTATTATTCTGTCAAAATCAAAATCTCATTCGATACCATTAACATAGGCTTGTTGCTGTAGGACTTCTTTATTTTGCCTTCATTGCTTATTTTTCATTGTTATAGATATGAAATTATTGGCTGACAGTTATTTTTCAATCCTGTGAATATGTCTTCCAATTGCCTTCTGCCCTACATGGTGTCTGATCTTGTCAGCAACTAATATTGTTTGTTCCTTCTATGTGATGAATCATTATTCTTTCTTTATTCAAACTTTTCTCTTTGTCTGGCTTTCAACAATTTAACTATGTTAGGTCTACAAGTGGATGTCTTTTGTATTTATCCTACTTGAAATGTGTAAAATTTTACATGTGTACATAACTAATATTTTTCTTGTATTCAGGAAGTTTTAGGACATTATTCCCTCAAACTTTTTTTGCACCTTTCTCCTTTTCTCCTATCCTTCTCTTATTCCACTTATGTGTACATCAGCATGGTCCATGGTGTTCCACATATCTCTTCAGGCTTCCTTGTTAATATTTTTCAGTCTTTTTTTACTTTTTCTTTTTCAGGTTGAACAATCTCTATGGATCTATCTTCATTTTTTTTTTCCTTCCAGCTTAAATCTTCTCTCCAATGCATGTAATCAATTTTTTTTCAGTTATTGTAATTTTCAACTCTATAATTTTCATTTGAACTTTTTTGTGTGCAATTTTAATATCTTTATTGATATTTTCTATTTAAGGAATTACAATTATCCTACTGTTTCTTAATTAGAGAGTTTTTTTGTATTACTTCTTTGGGTATATCTGTAATAGTTTTTGTCTGCCAAGTCCAGCATCTTGGATCCTTGGGAGAAAGTTTCTGTGGAGTGCTGTTGTTGTTTTTCTTTTCTTTTCTTATGTATGGGTCCATCCTTTTGGAAGTAATTTGACCCCTGGGTTATTAAAATAAGCCAGTGACCAAAAAAAGATTTAAATAAAAATTATAGATTAGCTTGAATGAAACAAAAACAAAAAAAAAATTTTATAAGTAGAAACTTATACCTATATATATGTATTTATTTAACAGAATTCACTATTTACCTGTCATTATCCTAACTGATTCATAACTATTAACACAGTTAATGTTACCTAAATGCTTGGGTGAATCCTGCAAGATGCAATTATATAAATTCATACCTAAACTGTTTGGAGGACTAGAATGTGGCTTTGAAATTTCAGGAAATATTATTTTCACATTATTTTCTTCAAGAGGCAAGGATGACTTAGTTGACTATGCAGTCTTTTTTCTTGTTGAACATAATGAAATAATGTCATAAAAACTCTTAAGTCTATAGTTTTATTGTGTCTCTGCTTTATGCATGAACCTCAATTTCAATAGATTAACCAGGTGCGAGCCCAAGGCTTTCTACCTATGTAATAATTAAAATCCAAGGTACCATTTTCCTAAATTCAATTCCCCATTTTTTTCAGTATATTTTCATAGAATTTTATTTGTAACCCTGTTCTATTGTTCTGTGTCCAAAGATTGCTCCTGTTATCTTCAATATTAGCTGCACATATAAAAATGATGCTGAATTATAAGCTTCATTTGTAGGTGTTATAAAAATAATTTGTAAAATAGAAGGTACATTTTATAATTTGAGAAGTTTACATCTATATCAAACAATATATTGTAATGAATCTATACAATAAAATTTTGTATATTAGGTAAAATATATGAGGAAGATACATGTGATCATTGTGATGTTTTTGTGTTAAGAGTAATATGTTCACAATGATGCAATTTATAAAAGATAACATACAAAATATACTCATCTGTGTATAAATATTTTGCATGGTTTTATGCTACACAATATTTAGAATACTAAATATTGTTATATGTGGTTTGATATGAGGAGGAATAGTAAGAAGAGGAGAATCAATAACATCTTTTTCACTTTGCCATATATATGTGATTATTTACGCAAATACACACACATTTTCGGTTTTCAGTGAGTCTCAGTGTGGCGATAATGGTTAAGATCATGCATTTTTGAACCTGGCTTGACCATATATACCATTAATTTAGGATAATCCTTTATTATCTTTGTGTCTCACTTCATTTTGTATAACGAAAAAGAAAATATTACTCTTCTTCTTAGTGCTACTATGAGGAATAAATGAGATAATATGTGTAAATTATCCAGAAAATCTCAATTCCCATTGCACTAGTTTCCTCCAACTTTTTTCTTAAATAAATCAAATGTAAATGATTTTTTAAAATTATGTTTTATGCTAAATATTGGATGTGTCACAAAGGCTAGTGGTGACAACATACAAAGTCAGTGAAGTAGAATAAAAGATTGTTTTCTTCTCACAGGTCTAGAACATTGCATGCTTGTAGTCTCTCAAACAGAGGTTAGAACTGGAAATATCTATATGACTTGGAGATATAATTTGAAAAATCAAAAATATTTATTAAAATTTCACGCGTTCACTAGAGCAAGACAAAGGTAAAATAACAATACTAGAAATGTGCCTCATAACAGTAACTTTATACCCATAAATTATTTTTAAATAACGTATTTTCTTGCTAGGATGGCATTTTAATTTCAAAAGTCTAGTATTTTACCTTAAGATCTTCAGAAGCTATTTGCTCTGTCAATTTATAAAGAAGTCAGCCAGGCGTGATGGCTCACACCTGTAATCTCAGCACTTTGGGAAGTGGTGGTGGGTGGATCACGAGGTCAGGAGTTTGAGACCAGCCTGGCCAAGATGGTGAAACCCTGTCTCTAATAAAAATACAAAAGTTAGCAAGGCGTGGTGGTGGGCACCTGTAATCCCAGCTACTTGGAAGGCTGAGGCCCGAGAATCACTTGAACCCGGGAGGCAGAGGTTGCAGTGAACCAAGCGAGATCTCACCACTACACTCTAGCCTAGGAGACAGAGCAAGACTCCATCTCAAAAAAAAAAAAAAAAAAAAAAAAAAGAAGAGGAGTCATTAAAGGTCAGAGAAAGAAAGTAATTTTAATAAGAAAATTCTTACAATAGATACACAAGAACTAGCTATATCATATTAATCATTAATATAAAAGATATTTGAGCCTTCTCCCTTTAGATAAGATATCACTGTGCTTATTGTTAATGTTTTTCATTCCTTGAGGTAGAAGTAGTCCAGTAGAATGTGTGGAACCTAAACCAGAGAAAAACTTTTCTGTGGAAGCTTTAGAAATTAAAATAAAATAATAAATTTGAATAATTTAAACAATTAATGAGTTAAGATAGATGATTTTATTTATTATTAGAGGGTATGTAAAATTTAAAAGTGTTACCCACAACTTAATTACCTTTAATCAAATCATTAGCATTATCACTATTGACAGCTTGTTTGTGTTTGCAGGCTAGGAGGGATGATGAATGCTTATGGTATTCAATGACAATATCAATACATTATGATAAAATTAAAAACACCACACATTTGTTTTGAAATAAGAATGGGGAGAGTGTTGAGGAACAGATAAAGAAGGAAGGAGAAATATTATAGTTTTCAATAAGTTTTTCTATTATTTTTCCACTTTCATTTTCCTTTTTTTTTTTTTTTTTTGTCTAACTCTGCCCTCCAATTCCAACAATTCTCCATATCAGCATATGAAAAACAAATTAGCTGATCTGATATCCTTCATATATTTTGGATGTAAAAAACATTGGAATATTTAAAATCATGACTTAACCAAGTTTTGGATTATCCATAACTGAAAGATTTTGATAATTGTTTATCTTCTGTAACCCTCATTTTATTTGAGGAAGTGAGATATATATATCTCAGTGAGAGGAGATCTTTTGCCAGTGCCCTTAGAGCCTTATTACAGCAAAGATAAGTGTTTATAATCTCCTAGTGCTATTTTCCTTTCCTAGTACATTTTACTGAGCACCAAAATCCAGAAAATAGAAGTCTGTGAGTAGTAAAGCTTTCCCAAGATCCATCTTGATTATATGTTGAATCCACCAAGAATGACTATGCACAAATTTCATCAGTGAGGCAAAGGAAAAGAAAAATTTTAAATTTATTTGTAGAATGTTCAAGGAGTGTAAGTAAACCCTTAAGTTTTATATTTGCACCCTGGTTCTGCAATTTTAGAAATAGGGGCAGTTTTTACCAATGTCCGTTTGTTTTAGTAACTCATTCTTTTAATGGAAGTTGCCTCCAAGAAAAAATTTCCCCAATTTAGAATTTTTTCAAGCACCATTGATAAATGATTGAGATTCAATTACATCTGTCCTTCAATAATGGTGGGGCATATCCAGTGTTTTAAGAGGAATTTTATTTCTTGTTACTTTCTGGCCCTTTGGAATTCAATTACTATCTCTCTCACCTCCCATGGGTCTTCTTTCCTCTATTAACCTTCAAGGCAAAAATTCTGTTTCTGAGAACTTAAGATCTGCTTCCAGAACAGCTAAAAGAAAATATTCAACTTAATATTTTATGCCAGTATATTTCAGTAAAATATGTCTTTAACATTCTGGAGTAGGCAACATGATGGCAAATTCACAAGCAATTGGCAAAGGGGAAAAAGAATAATTATAATAACGAAGTAGGTTCACACCTTTCCAGTGCTAAGTGGACATCCAGAAGGGATATTTTTAAAGACAGGCATCAAAGTATGTTAGCTCACTCCATGGGGTATTTAACAATACTTGGCATTCTTTGTTTTTGCTATTTTTTTTTTAATTATTAAAGTTAACATTTCAATTTGGAAGCTATTTGTAGTAATAAGTTCCAACTAAATTGTTTGTTGTAACTATTTGATGCTTTTATAGGCCTCATAATAAAGACTTGGTATAAAATAAATAAAACGTATTATGTTACACTAGCTATTTCATTCTGATCATAAAACATAAGGACATCAAATTACCATGAATTAAGCATAACATTATTAGTGTCATGTTTCATTTTGTTTTCCCTTTCTGAGAATTATATTACACAACTGTCATAACAATTGACAGCACAAGTACTGGAAGTGATACACTATGCAGTTACCCTCAAAGTATTTATGCTTTATGTATCAGAGTACTAAGGTATTATTGCTATAATAAACATGGAGGCTACAAAAATTCCAGGGTAATTGTCATGTTAGCTAATGTTTAGGTATAAAAATATATTTTCAAATACTGCTATTTAGTTTTACTGATCACCTATAATTATTCCAACTGTACATATGCTTCCTCCATGAGTTGCATCAAGATTGAATAGTTCTCTTCATCTAATACCCTAGTTTGTTTTATACCTCATGTTCTTCTAAGCAATGTCATATACCACTAATGACTTCAATTATGATCTAATTTATGACAGATGTTTTTGGCTAATAATTGGAAGAACCCAGACTTAATATTCATAAAATAGGGTAGGGATACCCCCAGGTTCCTGACCAGGGCTTTGGCTCCATTTTACTACACTCTCATCTCTTATTTTCTTTATGGTTAAATAAAAACCACAGCAACAGCTGGAGCAATTTCCTACTGTGTTTGAGTGAGGTGGCAGAAGAGCTAAGGTATCTCTGCTAACTAAAGAATAAAGTATCTTCTAATCACTATACTGGGACAATTTTAATCACTTGTATATCTCAGAGCCAGTCAACTGTTTCTAAGACAATACTTTTAACAGGTTTTCTTAATTCTGATTTCTAGCATCTATTTAGGCCAATGGGTGGCATCATCATAACTAGTTTAGTGGCTTGGAATTATTAATGCTTTTCTTACAATCTACGAATGGATTTTTCCCTATTTCCCTTGAGTTTTGTGAGTTCTATGGGAGAGGAATAAACTCCTGAACTAAATTTTTGTTGTGATAGATGTGTTTTTGTTAATCACATGATGTAATTTTACTCGTATAAGACTAAACAAATCTAATTTGCTCTTAAAAATTTACCCTGATATACATGGCCACGAGATCATATTTATCAAGAGTAATTCTATAGAATGTTTCCTCAGAAATAAGCCCTTGGGTTACTGAGTTAAAAGCCCAGGCAATTTCATCGCCATTTTATTAATCAATGATGAATACTCACCTTACACTATTCTTCCCATTTCTATATATTTCATAATTGTTACAGTATTACATAACTTAAATGGAGGTGGCTTGTTTTCTTTTACATTAGAGAGAGAAAAAATAAGGAGATAGAGATAGGAAGAAACAGAGAGAGAGAGAGAGAGAGAGAGAGAGAGAGAGAGAGAGAGATTTTGCAAAGTCTTAACCATATAAAGACTTAACCGGGTGTAATATTAAAGAAAACATTTAAGACAGCTGAGGCTTCTTATAAATTTTACAGTAAAGCATAGATCTCAGTGGAGAAAGGAGGTCTACTGAACAAGAAGCTTGCTTGCCAAATTGATCTGAGCCAAGTCTTCTGACGATAATACATTCAAGATTTGAGATGTAGTCTTAAATATCATGCATGTATATACTCCAATTTTTTATCAGATATTTAAAAACTCTACATACACTGATAGTGTGATGAGGTTTTGTTTTCTAAAGGACAAAACAGTGTTTGTAACAGATTTGTGTAGAGCATTTTAATAATCTCCTTCAATCGTTTTCTAAATCAGAAAGTCTCCCTTGCCATTTAAAAACAGATTATTGACAAAAATCCTGACATTGTGCAAGAAAAAAAATGGGGCTGCCATTTTCCATTTAGATTTTATGGTGAAGACTACTTATATGTATAAATTTTATTTAGGAAGAACTGACTTATAGATAATTTGGTAGATTATATATACATAGATAAGTGTATCAGATAAACACATATCAAAAGTTAGTTTAACTGAGCAGCATATCAAATTATGCTTTGTGATAAAATAGAACAGCTCTACTTTCTATCTTAGGCCATATCATCTAGCACCAATAGTATGCTGAATAATCCTAAATCTAGGTTCTACTCAAATATCTTAGGAGAGGCAGGCTAACATCTTTGGATACCTAATGAACAGAGGGACACATTACCTATCTGTGTGAAAAGATCCCAATATCCTTGGTCCAATTTACACTTTCTTTATTATCTCACTAAACTGCACCATATCTAACACATTCAGACAAATGATTAATTTAGATATATTTTCTGCTTTGCTCTTTATTATCGCTCCAATTCAAGCTACCAGTACTTTTGTAAGTTGAAATGATTCTTTCTTGAATAAAAATTTAAAGCTGGTACAATAATTTTTACATTTTATTTTCAGGGATTGATCATTTTTCACCTGAACTGATTTTCTACCTTTGGAATCATTCAGTTCTACCTGTTTATTTCTTACCTAATCAACAGAGTGACATAACATATAACTCTAATCTTATTATTCTTTGTTAAAACATTACACATTAGTAAACTTGTCAATTTAAATTAATAGTTGTAGGTCAAACTCTGCCCGATAGATACAGAGATTCACCTTTTAAAAGTTTGCAAAGCATATTTAAAAGGATAGAACAACTATAACTAGAATGTTGGAGTAAATAGAAAATAAGAAGAAGGGAGAGAGAGAGCATGGATCCTGGCTCGTAGAGCTAGCTTTATGATTGGTTGGATAATTCATAGATCAGTATCTTTTTATCTCAGATTATTGTGATCATTATTATGTATGTCTATGACACTAAATTATGAAGGAGGAGAAATATGATGCTCATCACAGTTTATTTCTTTGTAGACACGTTGATTTTTCTTTGAAAATGATTATGAAATTATTTCTTTTATAATATAAGACAGTGGGGACAAAAGCAACTTTACCATAAAACCCTCTAAAGTAAATTCTTTCAAATACATTACAAAACAAGGAACTCTATACAATTACTCAACACGTTATTCAATTAAGAAATATATAACCATAAAAAATTGTGAGGAAAAGGTTATGTATATTAATTGGTACAAAAGTAATTGAGGATTTTACCATTGCTTTTAATAATTATTTGTTTTATTACTATGTGTAATAAAACAAGTAAAGCCTGGATTTTTATAAATATTTGTTAAGATTAATAAGAAGATATGATCATTAAAAAATAGATAAAAATAGCCAGGCGTGGTGGCTCACGCCTGTACTCCCAGCACTTTGGGAGTCTGAGACAGGTTGATCACCTGAGGTCAGTAGTTTGAGACTAGCCTGGCCAACATATTGAAACCCCGTCTCTACTAAAAATAGAAAAATGAGACGGGCGTGGTGGCGGGTGCCTGTTTTCCCAGCTACTCGGGAGGCTGAGGCAGGAGAATTGCTTGAAACCCGGAGGTGGAGGTTATAGTGAGCTGGGATCATGCCACTGCACTCCAGTCTGGGTGACAGAGTGAGACTCAGTCAAAAAAAAAAAAAAGATAAAAACTGAGAATGTTAAAATCCAATACCAGCAAACACTCAATGAATTTCTGAAATAATATACTTAAATATTAAGAAATAATTCCAGAACAAAAATTCTAAGATTAAAGAAGGAAAAAGAAACAGAAAAAAAAAGTAGGAGAGGAAATGAGAACACATCTAATGCCTAGATCGTAGTTTATAATACAATCTCCAGTAAAAGGAACCAGTGCTCCTTGAATAAATGGTTGATTCTAGACTAGGATGTGAACTACACAATATTGGTCTGCAACATTTTATAATGCCAGAAAATAAGAGCTACATACTCAAACCCACACACCAGCAGGGGTATTGGGTATGTTAAAAAACACACAGGGATCAATGAAAGGAGCTCCCAATGGCCAAAGTTGAAATAATTTGAGCAATTAAATGTGTAAATAATTGCATTAACAGACAAAATATAAAATGAATATCTATGGGTCTACACTGATATAAGAACATGATTGAATAAATATGAGGAAAGGATAAACAAAACTCTCTTAGAGAAATATTCAAAAAGTATATGTATATAATCTACCCTCAAAGAAGTAGAACATAATTCCCCATCCTTTATGTGTGGGCTGTGCAGTGATTTTCTTCCAGAAGGCAGTATAGAAAGAGCAGGTGTAGAGGGGCAGTAAACTTTCCAGGGCAGAAATCTGACAAACACTTCCTCAGCCAAGACATCCTATTCAATAAATCATTCTGGGAAAACTGGATAGCCACAAGTAGAGGAATGAAACTGGATCCCTATCTCTCACCTTATATAAAAATTGACTCAAACATGGATTAAAGACTAAATCTAAGACCTGAAATCATAAAAATTCTAGAAGAAAAGCTAGGAAAAACTCTTTTGGACATTGGCCTAGGCAAATAATTTATGGCTAAGATCACAAAAACAAATGCAACAAAAACAAAAATAAATAAATGTGATCTAATTAAACTACAAAGCTTGTGCACAGCAAAAGAAATAATCAACAGAATAAACAGACAACGTACAGAATGGGAAAAAATACTTACAATACATCAGACAAAGAAAGGAATTCAAACAAATCAGCAAGAAAAAAAAGCAATTCTATCAAAAAGAGGGCATATGACATGAATAGACATTTCTCAAAAGAACATATACAAAAGACCAACAAACACATGAAAAATTCTCTGCCGGGCACGGTGGCTCATGCCTGTAATCCCAGCATTTGGTAGGCTGAGGAGGGCGGATCACGAGTTCAGGAGATCAAGACCATCCTGGCCAACATGGTGAAAACCCATCTCTACTAAAAATATGAAACAAAATTATCCAGGCGTGGTGGCTCATGCCTGTAGTCCCAGCTACTCAAGAGGCCGAGGCAGGAGAATTGCTTGAACCCGGGAAGTGGAGGCTGCAGTGAGCCAAGATAGTGCCACTGCACTCCATTCTAGCAATAGAATAAGACTGTCTCAGAAAAAAAAAAAAAAAAAAAAAAAAAAAAAAAAAAAAAGCCCAACATCATTAATCATCATGGAAATGCAAACTAAAACCACAATGAGATATCAGCTTTCCTCTTCCAGAACGGCTATTACTCAAAAGTCAAAAAGCAATAGATGTTGGAGTGGATATGGTTAAAATGGAATACTCATATACTGCTGGTGAGAATGTAAATTAGTGCAACTTCTATGGAAAGCAGTATGAAGATTTCATAGAGAACTAAAAGTAGATATAACATTCGATCCAGCAATCCCACTCCTGTGTATCTACTCAAAGAAAAAGGAGTCATTATATCAAAAAGACAACTGTATGCATATGTTTATTGCAACACTATCCACAACTGCAAAGATATGGAACCACCCTAATTACCTATTAACCAATGAGTGGAGAGAGAAAATGTGGTTTACATATGCCACGGAATAATACTTACCATAAAAAGAATGAAATAGTGGCTCTTGCAGCCACTTGGATGGAACTCGAGGTCATTATTTCAAGGGAGGTAACTCAGAAATTGAAAACCAAATACTGTATGTTCTCACTTATAAATGGGAGCTACGCTATGGGTACACAAAGGCATACAGAGCAATACCCTGGACTATGGAGACTCAGCATGGGGGACCAGAGAGGGTTTCAGGAATAAAAAAAAAAAAAAAATACTACGTGTCTGGCAAAATGTACACTACTCAGGTGATGGGCAGGCTAAAATCTCAGACTTTACCACTATATAATTCATCCGTGTAACAAAAAACCACCTGTTCCCCAAAAGCTATCCACACACGCACACAAAAAAAAAATTATAAAAGAAGAAATAGTGATGAAACATCTTGGGAGCATGTATCCTTCATGAAAAGTTATAAGAATGGTATTTTACCTCTGCAGTCTTCCTCCCAAACACACATTATGCCAGTATAATCATGTGGAACAGTCTACAGAATGCCTGACCTATGAGGCACTACATTGCCAAGGTAATAAAAGCAAGGAAGTCGGATAAACTGTCATAGCCAAAAGAAGCCTAAGGAGACATGATAACTAATCATAATGTCTATCTTGGTTGAGATCCTGGAACAGAAAAAGGACACAGGTAATAACTGAGGAAATCTGAATGAAGTGTGGACTTCATTGGATAATAATGTGTCAATATTGAATCATTAATTGTGACAACTATGCAACACTAAGATGTTAATAATAAAGAATATTCAATAATAGGAGTAATGAGGTAAATGAGAACTCTGTAATATATTTGTAACTTTTATGTAAATGTCAGACTCTTCCATAATAAAATGTATATTAAATAAAAAAGAATGTAAAATAAAAATGATTTAGACAAACTACTAGAGAATTTAGTGCTAGCAAACTGGAAGTAAAGAAACGCTTTAAAAATATACTTTGAGCACAAGAATCTGTTGTCAAAAACTAATTTGAATGAAACATTTAAAAGATGAAGATTAAACATATGGATAAATGTAAAAGACTTTTCCGCCTTATTTTTAATTTATCTATTACAGGGAGTGATGGTTATCTTTTTTTTTTTTTTTTTTTTTTTTTTTTTTGGAGAAGGAGTCTCGCTCTGTTGCCCTGGCTGGAGTGCAGTGGCGCCATCTCTGCTCACTGCAAGCTCCAGCTCTCGGGTTCACACCATTCTCCTGCCTCAGCCTCCTGAGTAGCTGGGACTACAGGCGCCTGCCACCACGCCCGGTTAATTTTTTGTATTTTTAGTAGAGACGGGGTTTCACCATGTTAGCCAGGATGGTCTCGATCTTCTGAGCTCGTGATCCACGCACCTCAGCCTCCCAAAGTGCTGGGATTACAGGCGTGAGCCACCGCGCCCAGCCGTGGTGGTTATCTTAAAGGGCTGGATCAGCAGTCCCCAACCGTTTCGGGACCACTTTCATAGAAGACAATTTTTTTTTTTCATGGGAGGTTTGGGGGTGGAGGTGGTTCAGGATGAAACTGTTCCAACTCATAAGAATCACACAACCTAGATACCTCATATGCACAGTTCACAATAGGGCTTGTGCTCCAATGAGAATCTAATGTGCTGCTGATCTGACAGAAGGCAGAGCTCATGCTGTAATGCTGGCTCTGGGGTAACTCACATCCTGCTGCCTGGCCTGTTTCCCAATAGGCTGTGGACAGATTCCAGTCCACGGACAGGGGATTGGGGACCCCTGGACTAGATAATAAATATTTTCATTTGCAAGTGAAGAAGTTCTGTCACAATTACTCTGTGACACAGAACAAAGACATAAACAAATGAGCATGACTGTCTTTCAGTAAAACTTTCTTTACAAAAATGTAATGGAACAAATGAACAACTGCATGCTAATAATTCCATCTACACATGCCAAAAATACTTAAAATTAATATGAAAAATATAAACTCTAATTTTAAATTAATTAGATATATGCGAAGAAAATTCACCAAATAAAAAATATAGATACTTAATTTACTATTGAAAAGTGTCAGGGCTAATATCCAGAACCTACAAAGAACTCAAACAAATTTACAAGAAAAAAACAACCCCATCAAAAAGTGAGCAAAGGGTATGAACAGACACTTCTCAAAAGAAGACATTTATGCAGCCAACAGACACATGAAAAAATGCTCATGATCACTGGCCATCAGAGAAATGCAAATCAAAACCACAATGAGATACTATCTCACACAGTTAGAATGGTGATCATTAAAAAGTCAGGAAACAACAGGTGCTGTAGAGGATGTGGAGAAATAGGAACACTTTCACACTGTTGGTGGGACTGTAAACTAGTTCAACCATTGTGGAACACAGTGTGGCGATTCCTCAAGGATCTGGAACTAGAAGTACCATTTGACCCAGCCATACCATTACTGGGTATATACCCAAAGGATTACAAATCGTGCTTCTATACAGACACATGCACACGCATGTTTATTGTGGCACTATTCACAATAGCAGACTTGGAACCAACCCAAATGTCCATCAATGACAGACTGGATTAAGAAAATATGACACATATACGCCATGGAATACTATGCAGCCACAAAAAGATGAGTTCATGTCCTTCGTAGGGACATGGATGCAGCTGGAAACCATCATTCTCAGCAAACTATCGCAAGAACAGAAAATCAAACATCGCATGTTTGAACATCACACATCAGGGCCTATTGTGGGGTAGGAGGAGGGGGGAGGGATAGCATTAGGAGATATACCTAATGTAAATGATGAGTTAATGGGTGCAGCACACCAACAAGGCACATGTATACATATGTAACAAACCTGCGCATTGTGCACATATATGCTAGAACTTGAAGTATAATAAAAAATAAATAAATAAATAAAAAGAAAAATGTACAAATTTACAAGTAAATTCTGTCAAATAAATATAATTTAAAATAATAAAGAAGTAGCATTTTATTTGTCAAATTGAAAAAAGTGTTATTATCTTTATCACTCTTTTTATTTTTGTCGTATTTTTATGCTACTATTTAGTGTTAGCACCTGTACAGATAAATGGGAACCCTCAGGCAAATTTGGTGAGATCAAAAGTTAATATTTTTCTGTTAAGAGTATAACATAAAATAGAAACTCTAAAAGTTAGCATACCATTTAGTTCATCCACTGCTATTTGTGAATTAATTCCTAGGAAAAACACTTGTTTTACATCAACAACTGTTTACTGAAAATCTACTAGTTCAGTGTTGTTCAAACTTGAGTCTATTACTTCAAAGGACATTCTTTGCCTCTCCAGGTGTGGATAAATCAAATGTGGTATAGACATATGTTAGGGAATTTTGCATTCAAAACAATAGAAAGTGTATACTTATTAATTCTATGTATAAAATTATATTAATTTATTGACTTAATAAAATTGGTTATAAAATCGCTTTCAATATATTCTTGTTTTGTTATAATGATTTACATATGTATTTATAAAATTTATAAAAATATATCTGCTAGAATCTTATGAAATTTGAAATCCTGTGGAATATATGTGTGTATGTTTATTATTTTCTACATTGTATTTAGTTTCTAGTATAACATATGCAGGGGTTTTTGAAAAATAAAATTCTATCCTATTATATAATAAAAATCTACGTCTTATTGATAGGAAACCTGAAATTGAGTTTAGTATCAGTATGAAATATAATCCACGCTGTCACAGAATGTATTAAATATTACTCCTAAAATCACAATAAAATATAATCTTAAACCAATCAAAATGGCTATCACTAAAAGACAAAAATGACAGATGTTGATGAGGATGTGGAGAAAAGGGAAATTTTATACTCTGTTGGTAGGTATGTAAGTTTGTACAAACTCTATGGAAAACAGCATAAAAATTTCTCAAAGAACTAAAAACAGAAGTACCATGTGATCCAGCAATTCCACTACTGGGTATCTACTTTAAGGAAAAGAAATCATTATATCAAAAAGATGCCTCCATTTTTATGTTCATGACAGCATTGTTCACAATAGCAAAGACATGTAATCAACCTAAGTGTCCATCAAGAGATGATTAGATAAAGAAAATATTGTGTATATACACAATGGAATTCTATTCAGCCATACAAAGAAATGATATCATGTCTTTTGCAGCAATGTAGATGGAACTGCAGACCATTAGCTTAAATGAAACAACTCAGACTTGGAAAGACAAATACCAAGTATTCTTACTTATAAGTAGGAAGTAAATGTGTACATATGGATGTAAAATGTGGAATAATAGACAATGGAGACTAAGAAGAGCGGAGGTTGGGTGGGAGTGAATGAGGATAAATTACTTAATTGATACAATGCATGTTATTCCAGTTATAGATATATTGAAATCCCTAACCTTGCCACTGTGCAATCTATGGGTGTGGCAAAATTACTCTTGTACCCCATACATTTACGAAAATAAAAATCATTTCTCTGTTTCATATAATCAAGTATGTTAAGGTTTGTATTTATACCTTTAATAATCTTAAATTTTAGGATCCTGAAGCTGAAATAAAAATGTTTTAATGAATTCATGAAATTTTAATAAACATAATTGTTGCATAATTATACACAATTTTACATAATTGTACATAGTATTATTGTACTATAATCTATTTAGCTATTACTGGGTGATTGTGTTGTGTATTTAAATATTATAAACACTACTGGAATAAATATTTGTATGAGTTTTTAAAAATATATTTTGTTTTCTTCTAATAGGTCTCTGGAATTTATACTGATATGTACAATGCTTAATATTTTAAAGGATTTTTGTGTATAATGCAAAGTTTTCCCCTTTTAAAATGAAGATTTTCTAAAACAGATTACAATTTAATTGTCCAGAAGAAAGCAGTTTAGATACCCACTACTGGGTATCTGCTGTTTAAAATACTGTTCTCTAAATAAGTAGCTAAACTTTAGTTTTTTACAGAATAGTTTTGAAGGGAGGGCTAGTTTTTGGAATGGAGCATTTTTCTAATAAAGGACATGACATGTACTCGGGTGATCTAGTTAGGGAGACACCTGAGGATACTGAGTCATATGCTGGGAGAAAAAAAAGGAATGATGATGAGGAGAAAAGCATCAAGAAAAAAAAAATGACATTGTGTTATGGGTAGTCTTGATAAATTTTCCTGACCTATCCAGTCTCATTCAATGGACATGTCTATTTTTTTCATAATAATCACATTTGTCCTAATGAATCTCTTTTTTGCGAATGGAAATTTGAAGAAGTAAAAGAAAAAAAATTATTTTCAATGAAGGTGTTTACCCTTCTTACAAAGTCAGCAGTGAACTTTAAAATGCCTTTATGCTCAATTTATGAAAATAGGGAAATGTCAGACTTGGGCAGCTTCTTATGCCATGGGTAGAAACATCTGCCTTGGACAAGTTTGGATGTGAATATTGAGTTTCCACCAGGAGGTCTGGAAGCTGCCTGACAGTATTTGCTTCCCAGGGCCTCGAAAACATTTGGAAGAAAGACAGAGCCAGCTTTGCTGACAGTGAAAGACAGCAGGACCACATATCAATCCCTGCATTGTTTCTTAGGTTTTTTTAATTCTCTGCATCTTCTGATACATGCTTAAGCTAAAAATGCCTCCTCCACATAAGTCGTACTGACTGGTAAAGATACACAAATGTTCCTGGACTTCTGGTAGGGTCACATTCTGACAAAACCATCATAAGTTGATAATATCCTAAGTTAAAAATGGGCATTTTGTAGACATAATTGAATGCAAACACACGAAACACACTGTTGCCAAAGTGCTGGCAGCACAGTGCACTGAAGAGTATTGGTTGTTCACCCTCACGTTCACATAGCTGACTGGGAGTTGTTGGGGCCCAGCATCTTAAGAACTTCCCTCCGCATATTGTTAGCCTGGGAAAAGGTCCAGATTCCACATTCGAAGTATGGTTTATACTGAATGTGCATTGCTTTGGAACCATGGTAAAGTTATATTAGTCAGTTCTCACAGTGCCATAAAGATACTACCCGAGACTGTATAATTTAATAAAGAAAGCAGATTTATTTGACTCACAGTTCCACATGGCTTGGGAGGCCTCAGGAAACTTACAATCATGATGGAAGGGGAAGCAGGCACCTTCGTCACAAGGTGGCAGGACAGAGAGGTCAGAGAGCAGAAAAACAGTGCCACTTTTCCAACCATCAGCTGCTGTGAGAATTCACTCACTATCACAAGAACAGCATGGGGAAAACTGGCCCCATGATCCAATCACTTCCTTTCCTCCACACATGGGGGTTGCAGGTTTCTCCCTTAACCCATAGGGATTATAATTTGAGATGAGATTTGGATGGGGACACAGAGCCAAACCATATCAAAAGTGAAAAAGGAGAAAAATTGTAAATTGAACCATGGTAAGTTGGGGACCTTCTGTATGTGTAACAATTTTCTTCACTTAGAAAGAGGGAGTTTTCTTTTTAGGGACTATATTTACAGTTTCTGTATTGAGTGGGATTTTGTATGTATAAATTTATATTTTCATGGCATTCTATCTTACTCCTTTGAGACAGGCCAGCGTGACTCTGATAGTGGCTTTGATGAGAGGTTAAACTAATCT
Organism: Rhinopithecus roxellana; assembly: GCF_007565055.1. Taxonomy (NCBI): domain Eukaryota; kingdom Metazoa; phylum Chordata; class Mammalia; order Primates; family Cercopithecidae; genus Rhinopithecus; species Rhinopithecus roxellana. Next base: position 113,878,164 of record NC_044565.1, on the reverse strand, counting down.
CTATCACCTGAATAAATGTTAGTTTTAATTATGATATAGAAATGAAGCCTACACTGTTTGGAACATATGAATTTTCTATATTGTAAGCAATGGAAAACAAATGCAGGCTTTGGATTAAGGAAATGAAAACATTAGTTTTTGTAATTATTCATTTATTTATTCATCAATAAGTTAATTTTTATCACTGAGAATACAAGCAGAGGTAAGGCATTCTCTCACTCTCTACCCCCAAGAAACTAACAAGTTGCATATATCTATTCAAACTCAACATTATTTTGAGATGTGGGAAAACAATGAGTTATCCTGAAAGTAGGAAATCAACATGTTAAGTAACAAGACTAAAAGGTTGATCAAGTAATTTATTCATTTCAAATTATTAAAATGTAAGTTGAAATATATACACATTTTAGATTGGTTTAACATGGAAGAATATAAATATTAAGTTAAAATGTGCTTCCAATCCTTCCACCTAGAAACCACAGTTGTTTGTATTTTAGTGATCTTTGTCTTACAACTTTAAAAATTTAGTAAGAAATAATTCAGAAAAAAAGGTAGTCACCATCCAGAGTGTGGATTCTCATTTTTCCTAATTATTTATATTTTATAATGTAGTCAATTATTTGGATATAATTACAATAAATATTTCAAGTCCTATTTGGAAATGTTCAAAACCCAATTTTTCAATGTACATCATTTCAGTTACCTTTCTGTTCTTCTGTTTTAATTATAATTCTATGCGTGTTTTAAAGGTTATATTAATGATGCCATATTATTTCCCCCTACAATATCACTAACACAAAGATCCTTGTAGGTGAGTCTACATGAAACATGAGGTTGAATAGGGCATTAAACTCTAAGATGATAGGAGGTAATGGAACAAACCAATAATTGTATGTTAATTATTTCTGCTTTCCAAAGTCTATTTGTAAAAATACCATTGACCATATGGCTGAAATCACAAACATTTATTTTTCACACTTCTAAACAATGCAAAGTCCAAGATTAAAGTTCAGGCACATTGTGTGTCCAGTGAGGGCCAGTTTCCCAGCCAGCTTCCTCAGTGCCTGCCCTTGAAGAGAGAGACCTCTTTCTGGGTTCTTCTTCTTACAAGGACAATGACACCATCATAAAGGATTCACTCTTGATATAATTTGGATATCTATCCCTGCCCAAATATCATGTTGAGTTGTATTTCCCAATGAAGATGGGGACTGGTAGGAGGTGATTGGATCATGGGGATGTATTTCTCATGAATAGTTTTGCACCATCCTCTTGGTGCTGTTCTCATAATAGTGAGTAAGTTCTCCTGAGATCTGGTCATTTAAAAGTGTGTGGCACCTCGGTTCCCTTCGCTTGCTCCTGCTCTGGCCATGTGACCTGCCTGCTCCCTCTTTACTTCTGCAATAATTGTAGGTTTCCTGAGGCTTCCCCAGAAGCCAAGCAGATGCCAGCTGTACATTCTGCAGAATGGTGAACCAATTAATTAAACCTCTTTCCTTTATAAATTACTCAGTCTTAGGTATCTCTTTATAGCAATGTGAGAATAGACTAACACAACACTCGTGGCCTAATCTAACCCTGATTACCTCCCAAGGGCCCTACCACCATATATCTTCACAATGAAGGCGAGGACTCCAAGATGTGAATCTTGCGGAGGTAGAACACAAAACTCAGTCCATAATACCATTACATTATTTCTCAAATGTCTGTGCCTTCTGCCATTGATTGACAAGTTTAACTATTCAAATGTAGTGTTATATCTGAAACATTATCTTTTTTTTTTTTTTTTTTTTTTTTTTTTTGAGACGGAGTCTCGCTCTGTCGCCCGGGCGGGAGTGCAGTGGCCGGATCTCAGCTCACTGCAAGCTCTGCCTCCCGGGTTTACGCCATTCTCCTGCCTCAGGCTCCCGAGTAGCTGGGACTACAGGCGCCCACCACCTCGCCCGGCTAGATTTTTGTATTTTTTAGTAGAGACGGGGTTTCACTGTGTTAGCCAGGATGGTCTCGATCTCCTGACCTCGTGATCCGCCCGCCTCGGCCTCCCAAAGTGCTGGGATTACAGGCTTGAGCCACCGCGCCCGGCCAGAAACATTATCTTTTTAAAGTCTAATCCAGAATAGATCAAAATGTTAAGTGAGCATTTTTTCACAACCAATATCTGTAAACATAGGAGCAGTATTGATATGTCCCTTATGAACATGTAGAAAAGGAAGAATGCCTTATTCTACCAGTTAATTGTATAGGCTATTTCCACTATTTACACAGTCCTCTACCTTTTTTGTCTATCTATTTCATCTATTTCTGTATCCTCTTACTACTTTAGATAGACTTCAAACTAATAATTGTCAATTACAATGTTCTTACCTGGTATGTTCATTATAATACATAAAACAGATGCTGAAGAGTTTAGATTGAACACATTTCTCCAGACTCTCTTCCACTGAGGGACTGCTGGGGGAGGAGGTGGAGAAGTGGAGAGGGTGAGGAGATTACATGGAATTTCTGTAATTTCTTCTGCTTTTTTTCCTTCCTCTTCCTGTCGATCACAGACACATCTACGGGTCATCCACACACTCCTAAAATATATCCTGCCAAAGAAATTTGTCACCCTGGTAACACACCTGTAGCATTTCATTTTTTTAAAACAAATTTTCAGCAAACACATGTGTCAGAGGCATTTGAACCAGAGCAACTCCATCTTAAATAGGGGCTGGGTAAAATAAGGCTGAGACTTGCTGGGCTACATTCCCAGTAGGTTAGGCATTCTAAGACACAGGATGAGATAGGAGGCCAGTGCAAGATACAAGTCATAAGGACCTTGCTGATAAAATAGCATGCAGTAAAGAAGCCTGCTTAAATCCATCAAAACTAATACATCAATGAGACTGACTTCCGGTCATCCTCACCGCTACACTCTCACCAGCACCATGACAGTTTACAACAGCAGGAAGTTACCCTATATGGTCTAAAAAGGAAAGGCATAAATAGCCCACCCCTTGTTTAGCATATCATCAAGAAATAACCATAAAAATGGGTAACCAGCAGCCCTTGGGGCTGCTCTGAATATGGAGTAGCCATTCTTTTATTCCTTTACTTTCTTTCTTTTTTTTTTTTTTTTTTTTTTTTTTTTTTTTTTGAGGCAGAGTCTCGCTTTGTCGCCCGGACTGGAGTGCAGTGGCCAGATCTCAGCTCACTGCAAGCTCCGCCTCCCGAGTTTACGCCATTCTCCTGCCTCAGCCTCCCGAGTAGCTGGGACTACAGGCGCCCGCCACTTCGCCCGGCTAGTTTTTGTATTTTTAGTAGAGACGGGGTTTCACCGTGTTAGCCAGGATGGTCTTGATCTCCTGACCTCGTGATCCGCCCGTCTCGGCCTCCCAAAGTGCTGGGATTACAGGCTTGAGCCACCGCGCCCGGCCTTACTTTCTTAATAAACTGCTTTCACTTTACTCTGTGGACTTGCTCTGAATTCTTTCTTGTATGAGTTCTAAGAACCCTCTCACAGGGTCTGGATCGGGACCCCTTTCCAGTAACACATGGACAGATTTATTTTTGTTAACTCACAAGCAATGACAGAATATAACTTAGTCTGCTGTCCCTTTGCAACTGAATAAATAAAGAATAACCAAAATTATGCTAACCCATATTAGTTCACTTGGTGATAAAATAAAGAAATGAGCAAAATGAGCAAAATGAACAAAACCACACCTTCGGAAGCAAGAATGCTTGCCTGTGTGTTAGCTTCCACAACTAGCTGCAAAGGATTTACACTGGGCCTAAATCTCTCTTTCCTATGCAATATTATATTACTCAATACCTTTGTCTACTCTGTAATTGGAGTCAACCCTTCCATATTTCGTAAGTGCCACAAACAGCACTGAAAGGTGTGAGGTTTCGGAGACAGAGGATATTCCTTAAAGGCATAGAATTCACTACGAATGTCATATTTCTATTCCTTCTGTCTTTTATACCCCATTACCTGGCCATGAAAGGAATTTAGAAAACAAAAAGAGTCAATAGCCACTTTGTTCAGGGAAACAGAAAAGTAGCTAATTATACCACTGTTTGAATAATCATAGAAATGTATTTTGTAAATAAACATTATCTAAAACACCAATTGTTGGATAAGAAAAACAAATTGATGTCTTAACTAATAACTCAATATTCTGTCTTATTGCAAGAAATCATTACACTAGTATATACAAATATGTACTACAAAATTTGATAAAAGTAAGAATAACATGATCAGAGTGAATAGAAAGGAGAGAATGACGAAGGTCATTAAGTTCCCAAGCTCTTCTGCTCACCTGCTCTTACAGGTAGACTATGATCAATCTGTCTTGGTTAGCGAACGTAAAAATGCATTTTATTTTTTCTCACAGAAATGCTTTCTTCCCAGAGCAGGCAGTGTCTCGCAACAGGGTGAGCCTTCAGGAAAGAAGGAGGAAGATTAATATCTGTAGATTGTTTTAAGTGTAATTAAGGACCTAAGAAATTTTACAACTCAACAGCAAAAAGTGTTGCTTTCCCCATAGGGCTCTATGACAAATGCAACCATTTGGGCAAGTGGATGGTTTGCATGAAGTGATAATGAGGGAGTCAATATTCCATGATGACTGGGTGTAGTGGGTGACAGATTACTTCCCTCAGCATTCTATCATGTGGTCCCTTAGGGCCAGCCTCATAAATAGAAGCTGCTGCAGCTTTACTGAGAACTGAGAACTAGCAAAAGTCTGTACTCATAGCCAAAGTAGATTACTTTTTCAAGAATCGCAAGTAGTAGGACAAGTAAAAAAGAGTGCTTAAAAGCACATATTTTAATTTTTCATTATTATTATTATTATACTTTAAGTTCTAGGGTACATGTGCATAACGTGCAGGTTTGTTACATATGTATACTTGTGCCATGTTGGTGTGCTGCACCCATCAACTCATCAGCACCCATCAACTCGTCCTTTACATCAGGTATGACTCCCAATGCAATCCCTCCCCCCTCCCCCCTCCCCATAATAGTCCCCGGTGTGTGATGTTCCCCTTCTAGAGTCCAAGTGATCTGATTGTTCAGTTCCCACCTATGAGTGAGAACATGTGGTGTTTGGTTTTCTGTTCTTGCGATAGTTTGCTGAGAATGATGGTTTCCAGCTGCATCCATGTCCCTACAAAGGACAAAAACTCATCCTTTCTTATAGCTGCATAGTATTCCATGGTGTATATGTGCCACATTTTCTTAATCCAGTCAAACAGCACATATTTTAACTGTAAGAGGCTCTACTTTGTTTTAACCTTTAGTTGCTCAGTGTTAGTTTGATAGATTAATACTGGAAAATGACAGCATTTTGAATCTACTGCATATTTAGTGACTCACTAAGTCACCAGCATCATATCATGATCCTCTCTATCGCTCAGTTCCATTGAGTACAAAATGAGAAAGTTTGATCAATTATTTCAAAAGGCTTACAAAGAGATACTTTATTTTCTTCTTAAATCCATTTCAAGTCTGATAATGTTGTACACTCTTGTATCTAATTGCCACCTAGCAAGTCACAGAGAAGAGAATATCTGGAATGGAGACATTTCTATTAGAATCACCATTAGTAAAATTGAACTCTGAGTTTACTCTCATAGGACCCTTTTCCAATGTTGGATTTGACAGTGGATAGTTTGAGTGCTCTGTTCAGAGCTAGTCTTCCAGCCAGGGACATACAAACCCTAACAGCTGTGAATGTTGGCTGCTACCAGCTCACAGCTCACAGCTCACAGCTACATCCTTCTTCTGAGAATTTCCCCTAGCATCAAAAGCCAATTCATCTTGAAATGCCTGGGAGGTAATTTCCTCATCCCAGTACTGTCCTTATTCAACCAATAATGGACTCATAGAAGTGTACAATATTCTAGGCCTCCTGCTTCAGGTTCGTAGTACTCTATTGACTTTAATGCTTCTGAGCTTCTTGTGGGATGAGAATGAGCCTAGACTTCAGCTGAATGCACTAATTTGCCTGCTTTGTCCCATGTCTTGTTTTGAATCTTTCACTCTATTTTGAGTTTTACCGGGAAGCACCTCCTCACTAACTTACACAGCAGCTCCTCTCTCTGCTTATGTTTCTAGGGAACATGACGAAAGACATGTGTTTTACCCAGTGGGGTGGGTTTCTTTTGTATATCTAATGATTTGAAAGTGCTTCTACTTTTTGTGTGGCAACAACAGATAAGGAGATAAATAAGGGTAATAAAGTGTAATTTATCACTAAAACTATCAGATGAACATGATGAACTCAACCATTTCCCAATTCCGGGTTCTGCTTTGGTGCAATAATGCCTTCTCTGCAGAAGAGATATGGTAATATGGAGATACATTTAAGTCATTTAAGAGATACATTTAAGTCATTTAAGAGCTAGAGAGAGGGAGAGAGTGTGTGTGTGTGTGTGTGTGTGTGTGTGTGTGTGTGTGTGAAAGAGAGATGGAGAGAAACAGACCTGTTACAGTGATTCTCAAACTTTAGCAAGGATCAAAATCATCTTGAGGACTTACTGTGACAGACGGTGCCACCTCAACCCTAAGTTTTGATCTGGGGTAGCCCTGAGGATTTGCCTTTGGAGAAATTCCTAAGAAATGTTGACATTCTTGGTTCTGAGCCACATTTTGAGAACCACTGGTCTATAGAATGGGCTTCCAATAGATCTTTCTGAGATAATAAAAATGTTCTATAATCTATGTTGTCCAATAATGGCCATTAGCCATTGGGTACACCTAAGAAATTTCTTAGCTCATAAGCTCATTTTTATTCAATTTAATGTTTAACACAATATTGTATTTTTAAGTGTCATTCTTTTTGCATTATGTAGATCCCCCCCCAAACTCTTGCTAAGAACTTTGCATAGTCCAAAAGAGAGAGTTCCCTGTAATAATTACAGTTGTGTATCACTTAATGATGGGGATATATTCTGAGAAATGCATCATTAGGTGATTTTGTCATAGTGCAAACATGGCAGATTACACTTACGCAAACATAGATGGTATAGTCTACTACATGCCTAGTTATATGGTATAGCTAGGTATACAAACCTGTACAGCATGTTACTGCACTGAATGCGGTAGGGAATTATAATAGAATGATAAGTATTGTGCATCTAAATATATCTAAACATAGTAGAGATACAGTAAAAATATGGTATTATAATCTCACGGGACCACCCTTGTGTATGGGTCCATCATTGACTGAAATGTTGTTAAAAGGCACATGACTGTACAATAAATTTTATTTTCATTTCTTGTTTCTTAATGTAATATCAAAAAACAAAAGGAGAAAACCATGCAAGTAAGACATTGTAGAGCAGCAACTAATGTCAGACTTTGCACTTTTATGTTGCCAACCTCTTATAGGTTCTTGTTCATCTCACCTTTAGGTTCTTTAGCATAAACCCCATTATTATTGCAATTGTTTTAGACAGATATGCACATTTTTATCTTGTCTTTTCTAAATTTACTGACTGATATACCCACTAATTAAATATTATACATCTTCCAATATAGATTTCTTTCATGATCAGTATTTCCCAACACTTTTGCCACTTGTTTTTCTAACTTACATGTCATGCTATGAAAAAAAAAAAAAAATGCTGGTCGGGAGCGGGGGCTCACGCCTGTAATCCCAGCACTTTGGGAGGCCAAGGCGGGCGGATCACGAGGTCAGGAGATCGAGATCATCTTGGCTAACACGGTGAAACCCTGTCTCTATTATAAATAGAAAAAAATAGCCAGGCCTGGTGGCAGGCCCCTGTAGTCCCAGTTACTCGGAGGCTGAGGCAGGAGAATGGCGTAAACTCGGGAGGCGGAGCTTGCAGTGAGCTGAGATCGCACCACTGCACTCCAGCCTGGGCGACAGAGGGAGACTCCATCTATCTATCTATCTATCTATCTATCTATCTATCTATCTATCTATCTATCTATCTATCTATCTGTCTATCTGTCTGTCTGTCTGTCTGTCTGTCTGTCTGTCTGTCTATCTATCTATCTATCTATGCCTACAGTTTGGTTTTTTTTTTTTTTTATCTTTTTCTTATTGATTTTACACTCCATCAAATTCAATACTACCATCTTTCTTGATACTTTGGGCAGAGGCATTTACTGTCCGTTCCTCATTTATTTCATAAAGGTTTATGTAACATCAAATAATAAGTGTAATGGTGATGGTCAAAATATTCTGGGACACTTCTCTCATGAAACTTATAGTTTAATATAGAAAGAAAGTATTAACTTGCCAATTACACACATTGGCACGTAACAATTGGGATGCAAATTTTAAAAGAAGATGCTCTTCTATGCAAGGTAGTGCTTCTAACAAACTCTGACCATGTCAGACAAGACTCCCCTAGCGTGTCCACGGGAAGGGAGGAGGAAAACTGCAGGCAGATCCTGATGGAGGAGGAGGCATTGAATACTAAATAGATGGTGAAAATAAGCCAGTTAGAACAGGAAGGCAGAGATACCAAATACATTTTAAAAAGGGATAATAGATTAATTAAAAATTTATATGTTTATACTAATCATGAAACAATTGAGGGGTTTTAGGTGTAGGAAAAGAGGGTTAGTGTTCTTAATGATACATAAGAAATGGTGATTGAACTATAATAAATACAACAATAAAAAGATAAATGTATATTGGATATTTTTAATATAAAATCAGAAGTATTTGATAATGGATTGGTTGTAGGGATTGAGGAAATGAGAAGTGTCAGTTGAAGCTTTCAGAATGCAAAGTTCAAAACAAAAAAAAAGTCGATGTATCTAAGTATGGAGGGGAGGAGAATATGCATGGGAATCAGGTTAAGTGGAGAAGGTTACGAGATACGTATTGGACGTGATATATCGTAGCTCTCTTTGAGTTATAAAGTGGGATTGTTGAATGGGAAGAGGGACCAACAGCAGCACACGGAAGAGTTTGAAAATGGATATGCATCACGGCCATAGAAATAATATTTAAAATCAGACTTTCAGGGTGTATATATGGCATTTAAAGACATGAGCGTGGATGAAATAACTTTGGAAAAGGATCATATGAGAAAAAAGGAAAGTTTCTGTGTGTTGAAGAGTGCCAGGTAGAGATAAAAGAGACAGCAATGCCATCAAAGAGGGAGTATATATCCTGATATCTAGGAAGAAAATGGAAAAGTATGAAATAATAGGAGTTTTTGCAGTAATCAAGGTCAGAATGAAGTCAGCTTAAAAATGGGTGAGAGGTGAAGAAAAGCAGGAAATACAGGCAATATTTTGAAAAGGATAATTGAAGGCACATATAGAACTTTAGTTGAGTAAATAAATGGCAGTGAAGGAAAAATATTTGCTTTGTCTGTGTGATGGTTGTAGGAGTCAACACAGGAGCAGAAGTTGCAGATTATAAAGAATAAGTGTTAATTAATATAAAATGGTAACTGAGAAGCTAGGAACAGATGTGACAAACAAGAGGGACTAGTCTCTGATAGGAAGATTATCCCTAGTGTTTGACAAGAAGAGCCCACCAAATCTAGAATAATAAGGACCAGGGAGGAGGAAATGAATGTAGATGTGTTTAGCTATTTTATTTAATAGTGGAATGTCTTCCATTTTTAGCTTGACACATTCTACTTCTTCTGTGAATTTTGCTGCTTCTATACAGCCATACCTCCTAATTCAGGAGTGATGTGTTCCAAGACCGTCGTGAATACCAAAATCCTCAGATGCTCAAGTCTCTTATAGAAAGTGGCATGGTATTTTAATATGACCTAGGCACATTATCTCCATCTTTATATCATCTCTAGATTACTTACAATACCTAATACAATGTAAATGCTATGTCAGTGAGAAATGGTGATAACTTGAACTAGAATGGACCTAACTATAAAAAGATAAAGATAGGTTTCAATGTTTTTTATTTTCTTTAACTTGTATTATCCATATGGTTTTACTGATGGTTTTTTTTCCAAATATTTTTGACTCGTGATTGGTTGAAGCCATAAACGTGTAACTCACCCCTAAAGATGGGCAAGTATAATTGGACAGATTATGGAGTAGGAGATTTGAGAAAAATTGTGAAATTCTAAAATAAATGTTGGAGGTAATGAAAAACCTGACTTCGAAAACATTGAATACTTTCTCAGTAATGTTAAGGTCTATGTAAAATAGAAGATCAAGTCTGAAATAGCAACAGCCTTATAAGACCCAGTGGATCATAGAAGCCCAAGTAAAGTATGAATAAATTAACAGTTGAGTGGACCCAGAATAACAGAGGAGGGCAAAGAATTTATAGAGGGGTACAAAACCTTTCGATATTGATTATAAAATTATTGAAATGATGGACCAGAAAGATTAAGTATGTAAAATGAAAGATATAAGAAGTTAATATATAATCATGACATTGTATGCCAATAAACCAGAAGCCTTGATGGGGAGGATGACTCTCATAGGTGGTATGCAGAGAGCGGAGTTCTATTATTATTAGTTTTACATTTCCATCAGTTTAATGCGAATGTTAAAGTCTAGGGTGTAACTGTGATACTCATTTGCTAAAACTGGGCAAAGTTCGTTAGAAATGAGGTCAAACTTGTCATGATTTCAAGTATTGCATGAATTTCTCACATAGATATTGAAATCAACAAGGATAATGACAAAGGTTTGAGAGAAGGACAGTTTCTATAGCTTAGAAAAGTGACTGCTCTCTCCCTCACACCCACATGCATTCAAGTGCCACGGCCTGTGAGTCTACTGCCTGTTTCCCTTTTCGGTTCAACCACTTGTCTCCAACACTATCATTACACCCTTGCATTATTTACCTGAAACCCTGCAATAGCTTTCTAATGGATCTCCTGCTTTACAAATACATTCATTCTAATAGTTTCTTCATATTGCAGCAAGTAAGGTTTCTTTTGTAAAAAAGCAGCTTTAATCTTAACGTTTCTCTGCTGAAAATTTTTCATGGTTTCCCTTTGTAATTAAGATACACAGAATCATTGCTGGTCAATTCTACCTCTCTCATACATCTCATGCTACTCTCCCACTTATTTTCTAGGCTAGATCCACAATTGCATTTTTCAGTTCCTGGAATATACTAAATATCTTTCCAGATATTGATCTTCAAAGATGTCATTTTTACTATCTTTGATTCTTTATTTCTTTTTCTCATTCTGCATCACCAGTTTTATATGTGACTCACAAATCATCCCTTTCATGATCTTGCCTAAGATCAATACCACTATACTATTTGCAAACTCTATCTGCTACACTATGTGTAAGTTTCACTGATACAAAAAGCCAATCTTCCAGTGCTTTCCTGAACGATTGTCTTATAGATCGAGAATAATGACAAGATATTCTACCTCTGAGATTTTGCTGTACCTGGGGTAAGATATAATAAAGTGAGGCTATCTGAATTCAATGAGAGAAACTAGGCTCTCTGACAATCTTGTAGAGCAGTTTCACCAAGTCTTTGCCATTGCCAATGTTATTTTATTCTATTCAGCCTGAAAAATTATTTTATGTGAGAGGCGAGTTAGAACAAAAACAAGTTTTGTATTGATAAATATTTTCTTCTAAATACATTACACCAAGGACCCAAAGCAGTCTCCTTTAAAGAGACAAGATCTCTCAATAAGCGTTACAGTAGTGTCCTAGGTTTCATTTTAACTCCATGAATGTAAGAGAAAAATAAATTACAAATGACACTATTTATTAACAAATAAACTTGCAATAATTTATCTTTTCAGAACTAGAGCTGTCAATATAAACATTAAGTAAACAGTAAGTACCAATCATACAATCAATGTTGAAATATAAACAGTTAACTATACATCCTTTAGTGTTACTCCTGGAAATTCTTTTTGAAGTAATGAGGCATAGCATTCTTACTCCTTTTCATCTTAGAACATAAGAACAACAGCTACACTCCATTGAAGATAGTATACTGAGGTGACAAAATCTGAATTGTTGAAACCTTTGTGGAACTGCCATCACTGTCATGTGTAGTGTACATCTGGAAACCTTTCATTTTGACTGAGTTGTTAACTATACGTTAATTCTCTCTTCCTGTCCCTTGCAATTCCCCATTTTGGCATCCATATCTAATCCATAAACGTAAAGCAACATTTCTTTGGTGTTATTCATCTAGACAAAATCTTATTTATCTTTTTTAATGGTGGATATAGTTTTCATGTGTGATATGGGAATGGAGACAACACGATTTAAGTACCAAATACAAACTAATGCATAGAAAAATGTACAGTGAGTGCTTAGGAAGTGCACAAAGCTTTGATATCCACTTTTAAAATTTGCCTTATTTTCTGCTATGTTATTTGAATTAATAGCCTGATATTGGAGGGATGCTACTGTAAGGTGCTTCTCCAAAGGATGTTGGACTGGAAGGAATTATCTGTGTTCATTTGAGAAGTAGTTTCTGTCTTTTAAAGTATTTTTGATGGCCTTATATACATCACATTAGTAAATTTAGATATATGATTGAAGGCATAGATTAATATGTTCTCTTCACTTATCACTAAATGAAATATACACAAGGAAGACTGGGTCTAACTTTTACATATCTACCTGCTTCCCTTATTAATTTAGTAGTCTCCTTTACTGCATGAATTGTATACTTCAGCTGTACCTATCTGAATAGCATCTTATTGAGGTTTGGCATCAAATGAACAGATTTAAATTTATCTTAGGAGTAAAACTGGACAGCACTAATCATAAAGAATATTAAACCTACCTACTGAATTTACTATCTTCTGCACAATATCCTTATTAACAGTGGGGTTGTATTGTTTAGAAACAAGATTTTAAAATGTTAGAAAAGTCAACACCATATTGAAAATGTACAATCCACTGGAAGGTATTTGCTCATTTCAGATAAAATACATTGATACAAATCATGCTAGAAGAGAAGCTACCTGTTTGACATTTCTTATCTAATTTCCTGACAAATAAAATGAGGAGTTTGTTTCATAATAACTTTAGATTTTTAAAACTCAGTATTAAAGCCTGTTCAATGCAGTTTAAAAACCTGTATTGTGCCTGTTTATGTTTTCTTTCCTGTTGAGCTGATAAGCTGTCATGACGCACTGTTCATTGAGAACTCTCTTGTGAGGAGTCTGACACTATGCACACAGCAATCACCAAAATCAGAGGTGTAGCACATGACTAAGAAGTTGCAATTGATTTTTGTAGGCAGAAAAAAAAGACAGTAGACATGGACTTCGGGGACAAATAAAAACCACATTTCTCAACTCTAGTATCAAAGCAAATAATAGGTTAAATAAACAAATTGTTATTTTATAATGACCTGGAATGACAGTCTACTAAACAAGAAATGAAAGAATTTGCTGTTTCACTGTTGAATTATATTTCTAAAATTCAATAAGCTAGAGATTTCTGTTGCTTTTGAGTAACAAGTTAAGGTGAATTTAACTTCACTACTTTGGCTCAAGAGATACAAACTGACTTGGAGCTTCCTAATACAAAAAATTCTGCATAATGTTTTGTTATCTATATGCTTCAGCATAATTAAGAAAAAATGTCTATTTGTATCCAGGGGGTTCATTCATATAAATAAATAACCTTATTTTTGCCCATTATAATCTCAGTTATGGATGGGCATGATAAAATATACCATAACTGACATAGGTAAGTCATTCCACCAACATATTTGTCAGCTCCTTCATTCAAAACAAAAATGTTTGAATTAAGTCTCAACACTTTGGTCTATTTTGCCTCAATTACACATAAAAAAGCAATTAACAAAATATATCCTCCTAATATTTTATAATCATTCTTTTAAAACTTTCCCTAACTTTAATTATTATTTTTATAAATCTTATTTCTCAATGATGCCACTCATTGAGAAGTGTATTACATTTGTTATTGTAGTAATCAAAACGCAGAAATATCTTTAAGTTTACTGATATCTTTAAGTCAGCTGATGAGTCTGTTGAAGGAATTTCTAATCTTTGATTACATAAATTTTATTTATATCAATCTATTTGATTATTTCTTAAAATTTCCTTCTCTCTTCTGAAATCTGTCATCTACTCATGCATGTTTTCTTAATTTTCCACTAGATTTCATCTACATTCATCATTTTTGCAATGTTGCTGTCTCATAGATCAAATATCTGGGTCATATCTGTATCAGTATCTGGGTCCTATCTGTATCACCTTTGGGTTATATCTGAGGTAATCTGTTGATTGATATGCCTCTTCTTATGGGCTTTTTAGTTGTGCATGGATAAGGGTGTGTGTGTGGGTGGGGAGGCGGTATGTAGAACAGTGTGTGGAATATTATAAACTGTGATAGGTATTATTTATATCTAGAAATCTGTATACCGTTTGTTCACTCAAGTAGTCTTTATGAGGAGTAGATTTGATGTAATCAAGTATTAATCTTGGTTGCATTTTGCCACTGCTATCAGGACATTCAAATGTACACCACTGTCTTTGAATTTCCCTAATGATGTGTTTCACTTCCCTTGATGACTGCTATGAAGAAGGACTTTCTCAAAGTTTATACATCACTCTCAGTTTTCAGTCATTCCTGTGTGATTGGTGGTGAGATATAGAAATGTTCTCTGTAATCCCAATCCAGAGTTAGTATTAGGAAGGCACTGTAAATAAGTCCTAGGAGTGATAATTTTTTCATATTTCTTCTCCTTCCCAAAGCAGTCAACCTCTCTCTTGTATCTTTGTCAGTTTTTATGTTTAAGGAAGTCTTCTAATAATATTGGTTTGTTTTTCAGAGTGTTTTTCCTTTTTTTTTTTTTTTTTTTTTTTTTTTGATGGAGTCTTGCTCTGTCACCCAGGCTTGATTGCTGCAGTGGCTCAATCTCGGCTCACTGCAACCTCCATCTCCTGGGTTCAAGCGATTCTCCTGCCTCAGCCTCCTGAGTAGCAGGGATAACATGCATGCGCCACCACGCCAGGCTTTTTTTTGTATTCTTAGTAGAGACGGGGTTTCACCATGTTGGTCAGGCTGGTCTCGAACTCCTGACTCATGATCCACCCGCTTTGGCCTCCCAAAGTGCTGGGATTACAGGCATGAGCCACTGCACCCGGTCATGTTATTCCCTTTTATTCCTACCTCAGCAACATTCAGTTTTACTGCTCAACTCCCAGTCACTTAATGCTTTGCTCTCTATGAGGATTGCTTACAGATAGCAGGGCTGTTTGTCTTTTCTAGAAAGAGTGTAATCCTCCCCTTCATGTCTATACACAGAACATTCTATCTGGTCTCTCACCATGCATCCAGTGTTTCTCAAGCACACCTAGGGAGGCTGTGGAAAAGATCCCCTAAGTATTCTAATTTCTCCTTGTGTATGAAGCTCTCTGATGATCTATATTTTTATGCTAGTCTGCACTCTTTAGTAGCTCATTAAATATTTAGTTGAGTTGTCCTTACTAACTTGCATGTTGGCACCCTTTTGTCCTGTGCCTTCCCTCAGTGGAGAAATGACGGGTGTTAATTTATTCATGGATGATTTTGTACATCCTTGGGATGCATACTACTAGAATTCTCTGTGACCTAGCTTTTATATGGTTTTTGGTTCAAGAATGTTTCTCAACCTTACTTTGGGAGTGGTACTCTTTTTAGTTTTTTCTGTTGGAGTGATATCTTCAGTTTTTTTACTGTTATATTCAACTCCTTTTTAAATTTAGTCTTCTCTTATAGATTATTTATTTACATGATTCAAAATTTACAACTGCATCAAGTATACACAAGGAGTTTTTCCCTCCATACTCCGTCTATCTGTTCTCATAGGTAACATTTTATTAGTTTACTTTTATCCTTATGGTGTTTCATTTTGCAAGTATAAGCAATTGTGTAAATGAATTTTATCTTTACTTTTCTATTATAAAAATGTTCACACTACATAGTCTCCTTTTATCCTTCTTTTTTCCTTCAATTATTGCTCCTGGATCTTCATATCAGTGTTATTTTAATGGCTTCATAGCATCCCACATCATTTACTTATTTATTCCTTTTATGCTAGACATTTAAACTATTTTCATTTATTTGCTATTACAATCTGAGCACATACCTGAGTGACTTGAGGAATAAAAAATATTGGGATAAATAAGTCTGTAAAAAGAGATTGTGAATCATAAGTCCCAGAGACAGGAATGGCTTGATATGTGTGAAGCTGGGTAAAAAGCATGGTGTTAGCAAAATAATTTGGAGGAGATAGGAAAATGCACATTTATACAAGGCCTTATAGAATATGGTGAGTTTGATTTTTGTGTTTCTTTATTTTTATTTTTATTTTTTGAGGCATAATCTCACTCTGTTGTCCAGGCTGGAGTGCAGTGGTGTGATCTCAGCTCACTGTAGCAACCTCTGCCTCCTGGGTTCAAGCAATTCTCCTGCCTCTGCCTTCTAAGTAGCTTCAATTACAGGTGTGCACCACCATGCCCAGCTAATTTTTGTATTTTTAGTAGAGACTGGTTTTCACCACATTGGCCAGGCTGGTCTGGAACTCCTGAACTCAGGTGATCCATCTTCTCGGCCTCCTAACTGATGCTTCGTAATTGGAATGGAAATGACAAGACATAATGTTCAAATTGGCCTTCTTTCTGATGCTTACATGCAAAGTGATAGAAACAATGAAGTAAATAAAGGCTCTTACTTAACTGTTCCTGGCTAATATAATTACATTTGCTTTGATTTTTCTATTGCTACTCCATTCAAATATCATTAAGCCAGTTGAATGGGAAGTTATTGAAAGTGGAGTGGTTATGATGTGACCCCACTGCTACCTCTGCTTTTGCCCTTCACTCCTACAATAATATGTTAGAGAAGCTCACATTTTCTTTTTGTTGTTATGTTTTTCAGGATGGTAAAGTCATTAATCAGTCTTTTGTAGCTTCCTAAAATCTTGACATTTCTGCAGTTAATGAAAAAAATCCCTCAAAATTAGTTGCATGGAGCATTACTCTTCCTTGTTTCCAGAGGTTCTAGAAGTGGTTCCCTATGTGCATATATTCCTAATTTCATTTCCATTAGTGAGCATTGGGTTTAAATGTTTGTGCTTACTTCACTTATTCCCATGAATCTCTTAGGTGAACTTGTTCAGAAAAATGTTTGTGGACTATGACGCATGAAACGTCTTTTAAGTGGATAAAAAGACTACCTTTGTGGCCGAGTGCAGTGGCTCATGCCTGTAATCCCAGCACTTTGGGAGGCCGAGTGGGGCGGATCACAAGGTCAGGACCAAGACCATCCTGGCTAACATGGTGAAACACCATCTCTACTAAAAATACAAAAAATTTGCCAGGCATGGTGGCAGGAGCCTGTAGTCCCAGCTACTCAGGAGGCTGAGGCAGGAGAATCGCTTGAACCCTGGAGGTGGAGATTGCAGTGAGCCAAAATTGTGCCACGGCACTCCAGCCTGGGCGACAGAGTGAGATTCCACCTCAAAAAAAAAAAAAAAGAGACTGCCTTTGCAAAAACTGATCCTGATGTAAAGCTAATTTAAATACGGGAGACACAAAGTAGAGAAGACACGAAGAATAAGAAAATGCTAGATTATAAAAAACAAAAGAGTGAATCTAATATTATATTTATCTGTGTCAAGTACGCTGAGATATATTAGGACCTGCAAAGTTTAAATAAAACAGTTGGCAAGAATGTATTACATATATGCATAAATATATTTAAAATTGTTAATGAAAATGTATAGCTAAAACAGTTTTAAGAGATCCAATTTTATTATCTTAAAATAGAATACGAAGAGGAAGCAAAATATCAAACTACTTTAGTAAATGAACTTGAGAAGGAGGAAATACTTTGCAAATGTGGGTGAGAAACGTGTGGGTGACATAATTGAATGTAATATGTCATGAGAAATGTTGAATTATGTAAAATTGGATTATGAGCATGCTTATTTACAAAGACGAAATGCAAACACTGAAAACGTTGAGTTTTTGAAGAAAATTCAACATAGAGCTTCTCAATAAACCCACTGAACATTATTATATTTCTATAACCAACCCTGGGGTAGTATATCTAATGCTCAGGAATGTATTTGTGTAATAAGGAGAAATGCTTCTAATTTTCCATAATTTGTAATTAGTTTCTTCCAATTTTCTTTTTAATATTTTTTGAGGACACAATTTAAGCTCCATTACTTACATCTGGAGAGCTGTGTGTCTTTTTATCACTGTCCTGTAAGTATTGCAAAACTATTCTATACTTCACACACAAATTGAAAATACAAAAACTTTGATGAATCTCAGCATATTTTGAAAAATTCCAAACTCTACTACCATGACAAGATCATAACTGTTATTAATATATTTACAACTCAACGAAGACCAAAACAAAACAAAATAAAACACAAAACCACATTGGACCACAGAATAAGTCAACAAGTCTTCATGTGTTTGGAGAACAAATCTTATAAAAGGTTTCCTCCATCAACGTTAAACAATTCTGTTTTAAAATACTCAGCAAAACATTTTTACCCAAGGGCACAATGCATTGAATAAAAGAGATGCTTTACCAGAAATGTCCCCTAAAGCTTGATTCTAATGGTAGTTTTCATCAAATAAACTTAAATTATAGGACACACTAGATTCATTACTTTTTTAGAACCTTGGCTTGTGTTTTAAAGTGAATGAATACATGTACCAGACTCAGTACTATATACTGTTTATATTGAGTATACTATTAATTCATTTTGGAATAAAAACTAATAAAACAAAGACTTTCCTTGAGGCATATTAAATATAGTAGTGGTATATATTAATTCAACAAATAATGGCTCCATTTTGAAAGCACTATGTTTATTTATTTAACAAATATTTATTGAGTTCCTGCTATGTGCAAGACACTATACGGGATACTGGGAATACAACAGCAAATAAGGAGACAATGTCCTTCCTATGAAGTGGCTTACATTCAAATTGGAGATAAGTAACAAAGGATTTTTAAAAATCATAAATATTTTAAAAGATTTTTATAGTTTAAATATTTTAATGTTTAATATTTCTAAATTAAAAGATTTACTTATGTAAATGTTTGCTTTGTTTGTGGAGAAAAATTAATTAGGTAAAGGGAGACAGTCATCTGGGAGGTGCTATTTTTTATGATAGAATCAAGGAAAACTTCTCTGAAGAGGTAACATTTTTGAACGACTTCCTGAATGATATGCACACACTGGAGGCCGTCAAGCAAAGTTGTTCCTGGTATAGGAAAGGTAAATGAAAATAGCAGAAGCATCTCATGTTTGAGATTCAACAAGGAAGCCAGTTGACTTTCAATTATGTAAGAGTAGAAAGATAGTAAGTGAATAGCATCAGTGACTAACATGTTGAGTAGGTAAAGTATTGCTGTTTTACAGTCATAAACAAGAATTCTGAATTTACAGTGCATAGTGGGTATAACTTAATATTATATCTATAAGCCATTTGGCTGTGAGCCTGTGAGAGTGTAAGAAATTCTGCCCCCCTCCAAGTCTTTTATGCCTTATCAATTCTCAAATATTGTTTCACTCAGTGAGAAGTCTCTAAACCAGAAACATAATGTGACTCTCAACTTCAGTGCTGTTAAAATGATGAAGAAAATAATTTACTTCCAAGTACAGTAATCTCTGAATTTCTGACTGCTATCTCATCCTGCAATTTAGCATGGCTAGGAAATCAGATATTTAAAGAAACGGAAGATAGGAAAATAATATTGAAAGTGTAGAAACTGGGAAAGTCTGGACAGTAGGAAAATGAATGGATAGGCACAAGGAAGGCTGGGAGGCTGTTTGTAGCAGGTGTAGCTGGTATCCCATTCCGTTTCCCTCTGCACCCCACTGAATTCACTTTTGGCTGTGTGACTGGTGGGTAGTTGCCTTGCCTGCTCACAGTTTCTTATCTCAAGCATTCAAGTCACTCAGCTGCTTCTTTAATCTGGTCTTTCTCTGAAGCCATGAGAATTTTCTCAGTGCATGCAAGACACCATGACCATGAAAAATTATTACCCATAGGAGCAAGCAATGAGGGATGACAGTCCTGAGTAAATACTCCTGTTTTAACATCCTCTGGCTGACTACTTTTGAGTTATGATTTACCTGGCTCCTCAGAGGTCTCCTATAGGTTTAAGTTCAAGTTGCCTACAGTGGTAACCTGCTAAGTAATAACTTATTCCTTATTGCCTATCCTCTCTTCCTGTCCCTAACTCCCTGATCTTTACTTATTCTTCCTAAAATCACTTCCCTTACCAACCACCCACACACAATTTCTTGTGTTATAGTCTGCTTTTGAGAAATATGTATGGTAATTATGACTGCCTGAGGAAAGAACTGTTAGAAATCTTGGTACCAAAAAAAAAAAAAAAAAAAAAAAGGCCTGAAAAAAATCATACTAATGACTACCAAATAAATAAAGGTCTTTGGAAAAAGAGAGGAAGAAATGTCTCCTTATTATCCAATATAAGAACAATTTTATTCAAATTGTTTAAGATATTAATATTTCTCTATATTTAATTTTTTCTCCCTGTATAAGCATTGTTGGAGATCTCTCAATACTTCTTTTATACTTGAGGCAAAGAAGTGTATGTAGAAGATTCAATTCGTGATTTCATTACAGATATGGCCTTACTGAAGGAGCGTCTCTAACCCTGGTGCTGGTAATCAGAGATTACAAACGCAATTATACAGTTCTTACATACATATAATTTCCTATTTGATGCAGAGGAAAGAAGGAATATAGTTTGGAGATTCAAAACACTGCTTCTAATCCTCAAATGCTTTCTATCAATGAAATGTACTTAGTCCCCCACCAGATCACTTTGCTGTGAAATTTGGATATTAAGGGTAAAACATAATTATGTGATCAAAGTGACTGCATGTTTTATCTATTTGAAAGTTCACGTATTAAACTAATTTTTGCATAGTCATTCCTATACCTTAATCATATTTCAATCTTAACAGATACAACTATAAAGTTGCATCCACAATGTATTTCTTCCTGATTTTATTTTCTTATCTCTAACTACAAGGTTCACAACTGTAGTTCGCAACAGAATTTACAGTTTTCTGAAAGATATATAGCATAGTTTCCATTTTAAAAATATAAAATTAATAGTCTCTTTTGTAAATATGTTTCTACAAAAAAGAATCATTGCCCGGATCAATATCAAGAAGCTTTTTCTTTAGATATATTTTTCCTAGTAATTTTACAGTTTCTGGTCTTATATTTAAGTCTTTAAGCTCTTTTGCATTTACTTTTGTATATGGGAGACATGGTCCATTTTCATTCTTCTGAAAGTAGCTATACAGTTTAACCAACGCCATTAATTGAGGAAACTTTGCTTTCTTGATTGTGTGTTCCTGGCAATGATGGATTGTAAATGTGTAAATGTATTTTTGGGCTCTCTATTCTGTTTTACTCGTCTCTATGCCAGGTTTTATGCCAGTAGATTACTGTTTTGATAACTAACATGGTTTGGCTCTGTGTCCCCACATAAATCTCATGTCAAATTGTAATTGCCACGTGTTGAAGGAGGGGCGTGGTAGGAGGTTATTGAATCCAGAGGGTACACTTTCTGCCCTGTTCTCGTGATGGAGTAGTTATGAGATCTGGTGGTTTGAAAGTGTGTAGCACTTCCCCATTTGCTCTCTCTTCCTCCTGATCCCCCATGGTATTATGTACTTTCTTCCTCTATAAATTAGTTTCCTGAGGCCTCCCATCCCTGCTTCCTGTACAGCCTATGGAATCATGAGCCAATTTAACCTCTTTTCTTCGTACATTACCCAGTCTCAGGTAGTTCTTTATAGCAGTGTAAGAACAGACTAATACACTGACTACAGCTTTGCAGTATATTTTGAAATCAGGGAGTGTGATGCCACCAGCATTGTTCTTCTGGCTAAAGATGCTTTGACTGTTCATGCTTTTTCGTTGTTGTAGTTCCGTATGTACTTTAAAAATGTTTTTTCTTTATCTCTCATTTAGCAAGCTTCTGTTCTACACTGTTTGTTCTGTCAGGCAATGCTATAGGTGATAACATTGAGAATATATTCTGTGCTTTCCAAAAGTGCCATAGGAATGACAGGATGGAGCTATAATAACCAATTCCTTAGGTTAAAGTTAGAGAAGAAACTAAGTTAAAGTGCAAGTTAGGTTTTTTGTTTGCTTTTCTTTGTTTTTTTAAAACTAATAATTTAACTGGTTCATTGGAGATAGTGGCCTGGGATGTGCTGGATGTTGGACTTGAACAAGTGTTGCACACTCAGACTGGAGTTCTAATTTTGGCAGCTCTGATAGTGCAGGAAGGAGTATAATGAGAAAAGCTTTAGGTGATGCCTTTCTCTTTCTCCTCTAGGCGCATATTACCCTGTAATGCAAGGGGAGATGAAGGAATCCTAATATTGAAGGAAGGTCAAAAATCTGAGGAGAAAAAGAACGTGTTAAAGAATGTAAAGAGTTTTCAGCCGGGCGCGGTGACTCACGCCTGTAATCCCAGCACTTCAGAAGGCAGGCAGATCAGGAGGTCAGGAGATCAAGACCATCCAGACTAACACGGGGACACCCCGTCTCTACTGAAAACACAAAAAATTAGCCAGGCGTGGTGATGGGGGCCTATAGTCCCAACTACTCGAGAGGCTGAGGAAGGAGAATGGCGTGAACCTGGAAGGTGGAGCTTGCGGTGAGCCGAGATGGCGCCACTGCACTCCAGCCTGGGCAACAGTGCCAGACTCTGTCTCAAAAAAAAAAAAAAAAAAAAAAAAAAAAAAAAAACGAATTTAAAGAGTTTTCCAAACGTGAAAGAAGTAATCTGGAGGTCGGCTAGCTACAACCAGCTCCCTATCCTAGAATTTTTGGTCTAATGCCAAACTGTGATGAAAAACACTATGCTTAAATTATAAAACAGAAATATGAAATATTTTATTTGTGCTTTATCGCATCAAACCACGTTTTATTTTTAAATTTCAAATTTTGTTAAAATAAACTTCGTTTGATTTTTAAGAATGTAATGTGGTTAATAATAAAATTATTAGTGCATATAAGAGAACAGGTAATTTTGTTTTACATAGGGGGCAGGTATCACACCTTTCTGTCAACTAGATTTTTCCTAGTTTCTCTACAGGCTGGGCAATAGGTCTATCTTTATAGATTCTTTTCTCATTCCAATTTGTAACTATTTATGATTCACTCTAAACTAGAACTTATATGATACTTTTATTTGAACCAAGTTTCACAAGATATGCACTTTTCTAAATCATCAACATCTTGATACAGCTTTAAAATATACTAGACTTTCTGCATGAAAGTGATTCTTTCCACATGGTCAGCAGAATATGCATTCGTATTTCTTTTGTCCATAACATAATGGTTGTGCTCAGTCCTCAAGGTTCTTTTGGTTAAATACTTCTTATTACAAAAGTTTTAAGTGTCCAGGATGCCAAACAAGGTGAGCAGTGAGGTCTGTGGCCAGAAAGGCAGCACAGCTAACTGAATGGCCCGATAACAGTGACACACAAGTATTGTCTCTAAATTAATAAGTTAATACACCAGAACCTTCTCTCAACTACTCACAAGAAAATAATTTGCATAACTATGTTTCCTTTTTCCTTCAAGTTTCTTCCAAAAAGATATCTGAAGTGTCTAAGTTGGAACCGAAAGTAAGTTCCAGCAGGTAATAAGAATTTCAGAAAAGTTCATAAAGCCTCAGCAGTACATAAGACTAAAATAGGGGCATGTCTGAAAATAAATGTTCCCCTTTTCATGAAGCAATTTTCATTACCCAGTTCTACATTCAGTATATAAGAAAAATCACTTCTAAAATATTTATTGCCTGATATATTAGAGAGAAAGTGAATTAATCTCCCAGTTATGGTTTAGTTGTCATAGTTTAATTTTTTCCTGGTTTTATTGAGCTGATTGAATTGTGACTCTTGGGTTATTGAACTTTGATACTTTCATATCAATATGTATAGAGCAGTAAAATTGTGGTTAGAATTAGAGAACAGTATTCAGCGGTAATGGGAAAATCTTAATATTTAAAAAATTAATCCATGCTGAATCATAGACCCTTTATAAGGTCTTTAAATTAATAAAATACATACACATAGATCAAGACTACATATTGAATTTCCAACTATAAATCAAAGTAATATTATAGGCATACAATAAGACCCAACTTTTCAGAGGGAAGAATACATAACTTAATGAGAGTGGGAATAATTTTCTGAAATCCTATAATTGTATTATTAGAGTTACAGATAGAACCCTAAATTAGAAGCTGTAAAAACCTATCAACCTTTCAAAGAACCTTACCCATAAATTGGTAGTGTTCCTAGGACAAATCAAGTCCTAGGAAAGACACAAGTTCTACAGGTAGCTTCTGTATTCAAATAAGAGAGTGGATCGCCCTACACCACATTCCCTTCCTTAAAGTTTAATGTCATGGTGCGGGTGCGGTGGCTCACACCTGTAAGATCCCAGCACTTTGGGAGGCTGAGGAGGGTGGATCATCTGAGGTCAGGAGTTCAAGACCAGCCTGACCAACATGGTCAAATCCTGTCTCTACCTAAAAAGACGAAAAAGTAGCCAGGCTTGGTGGTGCATGCCTGTAATCCCAGATACTCAGGAGGCTGAGGCAGGAGAATCACTTGAACCTGGGAGACAGAGGTTGCAGTGAGCCAAGATCATGCCATTGCACTCCAGCCTGGGCAAGAAGAGTGAACCTCTGTCTCAAAAAAAAAAAAAAAAAAAAAATGTTTAATGAATACTCTGGGAAGTTTTGTAATATGAAATCTTTATAGGTATTTCCCAAAGGTGTATTTTGAATAACTTTCAATTTTCGTTTCAGTGGTACATGTACGGGTTTTTTGTATAGATAAATTGGATGTTGCAGTGGTGTGATGTACAGATTATTTCATCACTCAGGTGATAAGCATAATACCTAATAGGTAAGTTTTCCATCTTCACCCTCCTCTGATCCTCCAACCTCAAGTGTCCTCAGTGTCTATTGTTCTCTTCTTTGTGTTCATATGTACTTGAACATGTCGTATTTGGGTTTCTATTCCTGTGTTAGTTCAACTGGGATAATGGCCTCCATCTGTAACTATGCAAAGGATATGATCTTATTCTTTTTTATGGCTGCAGAGTATTCTATTGTGTGTATGAACCACATTTTCTTTATCCAGTCTACCATTGATGGACATTTAGGATGACTCCAGAATTAGCTATTGTGAACAGTGCTGCAATGAACATATGCATGAATGCACCTTTGTGGTATAATGATTTGTATTCTTTTATATTTGTGCCAAATAATGGATGGCTGGGTTGAATGGTAATTCTCTAAATTTCTTTCAGAAATACAAGACTGCTTTCCACAATGGCTGAACCAATTTACATCCCAACCAGGAGTGTACTAAGCATTCTCTTTTCTGTGAAACCTTGTCTCAGTATCTGGTTTTTTTTTGACTTTTTAATAGTAGCTATTCTGGCTGGTGTGAGATGGTATCTCATTGTGGTTTTTATTTTCATTTCTCTAATGATTAAGGATGTTGAGCATTTTTTTTTCATATGCTTATTGGCTGTGTGTATGTCTTCTTTTGAAAGTGTCTGTTGGGTGGGTGCGGTGACTCATGGCTGTAATCCCAGTGCTTTCAGAGGTAGAGGCGGGCAGATCACCTGGGGTTGGGAGTTCAAGACCAGCCTGACCAACATGGAGAAACCCCATCTCTACTAAAAATACAAAAAAAAAAAAAAAAAAAAAATTAGCTGGGCATGATGGCACATTCCTGTTGCCGAGACCAGCTCAGTCAGGGAGACCCTAAACCAGCAGCCCTAGAGGAGTAAAAGACACAGAAATACAGAGGTGTGAAGTGGGAAATCAGGGGTCTCACAGCCTTCAGAGCTGAGAGCCCTGAACAGAGATTTACCCACATATTTATTAACAGCAAACCAGTCATTAGTATTGTTTCTATAGATATTAAATTAACTAAAAGTAGCCCTTATGGGAGATGACGGGATGGGCTGAATTAAAGGAATAGGTTAGGCTCGTTAACTGCAGCAGGAGCATGTCCTTAAGGTACAGATTGCTCTGTGGCTTAAGAATGCCTTTAAGTGGTCCGCCCTGGGCGGGCCAGGTGTTCCTTGCCCTCATTCCTGTAAATCCACAACCTTCCAGCCTGGGTGTTAGGGCCATTATGAACATGTTATAGTGCTGCAGAGATTTTGTTTATGGACAGTTTTGAGGCCAGTTTATGGCCAAATTTTGGGGGATTTGCTCCCAATACCTGTAATCTCAGCTACTCTGGAGGCTGAGGCAGGAGAGTCACTGGAACCTGGGAGGCGGAGGTTGTGGTGAGCCGAGATCATGCCATTGTACTCCAGCCTGGGCAACAAGAGCAAAATTCCAAATCAAAAAAAAAAAAAAAAAAAGTGTATGTTCATGCCCTTTGCCCACTTTTATTATGGTTGTTTGGTTTTTGCTTGTAAATTTGTTTAAGGATACCCTATTTAATCAATGGTGATGGGATAAGTGGCTAGCCATGAGCAGAAGATTGCAATTAGACCCCTTCCTTTCACCATATACAAAAATTACCTCATGATGGATTCGAGACTTAAATGTAAAATCTAACACTATAAAACCCCTTGAACATAACCTAATGAATATAATTCTGGATATAGTGCCTGACAAACATTTCATAATGAAGACCCTAAAGATGTATTTTAAGTGTTTTTAAAATTAATTAATCAGAATTAATTAATCAGAAATGGGAAATTATGTATTTGACAGTGACAAGTGAAGTAAGAAGACTGCATCTAGTGTATCTAGAAAAATAAAAAAAAAAAAAAAAACTAAGTTCTCAGCTGTGCCTGAATATTGTTTCAAGTATTTTGCTCTTTGTCTAACTCAAACATGGAAGACATGAGGCTCCAATACCTCTACTGATGTAAAATTAAACCCCATACTCTTTGTCTCTGAAACATAATCTTGGAAAATGGTTGTTCAGATATGCACTGCTTTGCCTAGTAGACTTGCCCTCTCACACTCCCTGCTGCTGCTGATAATGACCACTGTGAGGTGGATGATGTGCTGCATGCTACAATCCTTGCTTAGCCACTGCTGCCACCACTCCAACTGTGCCATGAGGAGAGAAAGGACTGTTGCCTATGAATTTTGCCTCAGGCACAAGCAAGGCAGTTTCTAATCATCCTCAGAAAAACTGCGGTAAGGCTGTGGTTTTAAGAAGATTTTACTGCAAATTCGGGCTACATGAAAGGGCTACTCACTGTGTCCCACTTGCTTAAACTATCTTCTAGGGAGGCTCTGTCTCCATTACTGAAAAACTGTAGGAAAACCTGAGCTCAACTCTGTTAATTTCTAGACCTTGAGAGAAGAGCAAACTCTTCCCACAAACTATTTCAAAAATCCATCTTCCATAGTCCTCATTTTCTGCATCATGACTTATTCTGTTCTGGATAGATGTCATTGATGATATACATTTTACAGAAACATCTTAAATATGTTGAAAATATTCCTAAATCATTTTCTAATGTCTGACATCTAAATGCCTTGGTGTTTTCTCTGAGCTGCAGTCACTGGTTACATCAGGATTTGTTCGTGTGTTTTTTCCTTTGAGAAAGCTATCTTCTTATCTTCCAGATGCTCACGTCATACTTATTCATCAGAAGCCAATTTAACCATCAGCTTCTTTACCATTTTATAAAGATTTCCACAAATCTCTTGCAATTAGAAATAATCTGGCTTGTACCCTGAAATATCATATTGTTTTTATACATATATTTTTTTCTATAGTTTTCTATCACTATTTTTTACTGTCCATATTTTGTTATAATTATTACTGTAGTATAGGTTTTGTTACAACAAAGTACATGGCAGGATGGATACCATGTCTTTGTAATTAATGTAAAAACATATATACTGTTACTAAATAAACCTGGAGTAGATAGAATTCTGTTCTAAAAGTTGTGTAGTTATAAGACTTTATAATTATTTTTCAGATGTTTTCTATTCAAAGATAATCAAAACAGACAAAACAGAAAACATTAATCTAAACAAGTGTTACAAGTATCTTTTGGCATTTAACTACATGTCCTAGGAAACAAAGCTACAGAAATATCTTGAAATAGACAAATTAGTTATCACTGGAAATATTGTGCGTTAGTTATATTTTTAAATGCTTTTACCATATAGATATTTTCCATTTGTTTTTCTTTTTTTTTTCTTTTTTTTTTTTTTTTTGCCAGTCTCCATGATAAGAAAACGCATTGAACAAATTATTTTTACATGGCTCTTTAGTTTTCTGATATGAAATATCGGGCATTAATACATGCTTACAAATATAGTGTAATAAATATATATGTGGGCTGGCAGATCACAGTGTCACGAGATCGAGACCATCCTAGCTAACACAGTGAAAACCCATCTCTACTGAAAATACAAAAACTAGCCAGGCGTGGTGGCAAACGCCTGCAGTTCTAGCTACTTGGGAGGCTGAGGCAGAAGAATTGCTTGAACCTGGGAGGCGGAGGTTGCAGTGAGCTTAGATTGTGCCACCGTACTCCAGCCTAGGTGACAGAGCGAGACACCATCTCAAAAAATAAAAAATAAAGATATATATATATGTAAATATGTGTATAATAGTGTGTATACACACATAGTTACACATACACATCATAAACTACTAAGAAAGTAGTATTTCTTCTCTATTCACATAAAATCAGGGTAATCAAAGTAATATTATAGGCATACAATAAGACCCAACTTTTCAGAGGGAAGAATACATAACTTAATGAGAGTGGGAATAATTTTCTGAAATCCTATAATTGTATTATTAGAGTAAAAATCATTTGTTGTGAATGAATGATCATTGCTTTCTTCCATTGACACTGGGATGGGTAAATAATACTATTTATCTTGTAATAACTTATCACTAATAACAAGTATTTGTAAGATGGATGACCAGGGTTGGTGATTTAATATTTCACTGCATAACTATGTGAAGTATTGGCAATATGGGGAGAAAATCACTAAGACATCTCATTAACCCCACCATCCCATTAAATTAAGTATGCCAGAATGCTAAAAATACAGTAATTCAGTAATTTCACATTTATTTTAACCAGGTTCAAAACGTCATGGGATTTTGGGGGTGTTGCTCTTCCTGCTGGAAACCTCTGTGGCCAGTGGCACTTTTGCCCAAGTTTGCTTGGGCCCACTGGGCTCATTCTGCCCACTTGATTTGGCAGGCTGTGCTTGGCTTGTGCTACCCACCCAGATCCCATGCCTGCCAAGGCCAAGCCTTGTGCAGAGTGGTGAGGGCTGCAAGAACAAGCGAGCCCAGGGTCGAGCCACTGGGCACTGCCAAGCACACCAGCTTCTGTGGCAGGGCAGGCAGCTCCAGGCACTGGCACAGGTGCCAGCTCTGTGCAAGCCTGCTGCTGGATCAGATGCACTGCAGGCAGCTCCTGCTGTGGGCACCTGTGTCTGGACAAGGGAAACAAGGTGTCTCTCAGAAGCTTGCAACAACAGAAACTGCAGAGCCCCAAAGAGGATGTCACAGCCCTGGCTCAGGGACCCCCTAAGTCTGGGCTCCTCAAAGGGACAAAGCTCTTTTCTCTTTCTCGTTTCCTGCAACATGGTGGGCAGGAGGAGGGGGCATGTTTCAGCTCAGTTTGTGTTACAGCTCTTTCCTTCCCACTATTCCACGGGTCCCAAGTTCCTGTCCTACGTCCAGGATGAATAAGGTACACGGACAACTGAAGTTTGAGCAAGGTGGAGAGAGCTTTATTGAGCAAAAGAACAGCTCTCAGGAGACCCGAAGATGGTAGCTCCTTTCCACAGGCAGGTCAACCTGACAAGTTGAGGAGATCCCAAGTAGGTGCATTCTTCCTGCAGCTGGTAGTCCCAACATATTTGTGAGTCTGGCTGACTCGGGTTTTTATGGGCTTCAGAGGGGAGGAAGTGCATCCTGATAGGTCCATGGGCGACCATGGGTGGGCCCAGAAAAAGCAACGTAAGTTCTCACTCTGGGCCGCAGACTCCACCTGGAAATGGCAAGCTTCAGGCCATCCCTGGCTTCATTGGGGACCCACCCATTTCCACCCAGGAGCCTGTCGGCCTCTTGCAACCATCAACGTGCCATCCATTGTGCCCAGGCTGTTCATGCCAAGGAGCACCTGCAGGCCCATACCAAAACACCCTCAGCACCACTCCCCGCCCCACTCCCGCCCCCCGCCCCTGGCCTCCTTTCTGTGCTCATTGGTGCCCAAAGTCTTCAAGAGGCTGAGGCAGCAGGGGGCTGCCATGCCAGTGCTGCCCTAAACACACTCATACCCAGCCAGGTTACGAGAGTGCCTGGATTCGGCAACAACTTTGCTCTGCACTGGAGGGTGTGCCCGGAGCGGGGAGAGCAGAGGGAGTGGGAGCAAGCACTTCTGACCCTGTGGGAGCAGGGGGGACTTCTCGGCCCCCGAGACTGCAGCGATGAGCAGGTCTGCAGCCCGCAGCTGGGCAGCTACAGCAGCACCTGGGAGCAGAGGGCTCCCATCCCACCAACTCAGTAGGGGGTTGGGCTCCTGCCTGTTCTCGACCCCACTGGCTCCACAGAGCATGCAGCCTCAGTCCCACCTCCCCTACTGAACCCAATTTCTTTGCAGCAGCCACTCCAAACAAGCTGGTACTGCCATCGAAAATAAAATAGGTGGGAACTGAACAATGAGATCACTTGGACTCGGGAAGGGGAACATCACACACCGGAGCCTATCATGGGGAGGGTGGTGGGGGGAGGGATTGCACTGGGAGTTTTACCTGATGTAAATGACGAGTTGATAGGTGCTGACGAGTTGATGGGTGCAGCACACCAACGTGGCACAAGTATACATATGTAACAAACCTGCACGTTATGCACATGTACCCTAGAACTTAAAGTATAATAATAATAAAATTAAATTAAAAAAAGAAAATACTTATATTACCTATTAAAAAGTAATCAAATTCTAATTTCAAAGACTTTATAAAAGATGGTGCTATCTAAACAGGTTGAGTAAATTATTTGTTGTAATTGTGTTTATCTTCTTATTTTACTAAAAAAACAATGTTTATTTAGCATTATAATTCATGTGCCAGATCCAAGGTTTATATTGCTGGATATTTTATTGGAGAACCTGCATATCTTTAGGTAGTATATTGTAGATATAAGAACTCATGGATTGAATGTTTGCATCCCCCACCCCAAAATTCACATACTGAAATCCTGCCCCTCAGTGTGATAGCATTAGGAGGTGGAGTTTCCTGCAACATGGTGGGCAGTGTGGAGTATTAGGAGTCATGAAGGTGGAGCCGTCATCAATAAAAGTAGTTCTGGTCTAAGAGTCTGGAGAGAACTTTCATCCTCCCAGTGCTCTCAGTCATGTGAGGATACAATAGAAAATTTGCTGTCTGGAACCTGGAAGAGAGCCTTGACCAGATCTCGACCATGCTGGCACCCTGATTTCAGACTTCCAATCTTCAGAATTTTGAGACATTACTTATGTTATTTATAAGCCACACTGTCTAACGTAATTTTTATAGCAGCCCAAACATACTAGTGCAGGAACTAACACCCTGCAATTTATCAAAAGTTTTTTGGTAATTAAACTCAGTTTAAATAGCATTTGTTTTTATTTGCTATTTGGTGTTTCTGAAATCTTAAGAGTTTCTTTTTAATGAATGTTACTTTAGATACATTTATTTAATATATAACTGCAAGAATACACTGAGGATGAATATTTAAACACCCAAGTCAAATTTATCGTTAGGCAAAAATACGGAATTGAATAACCTTGATACATTTTTTTTTCTCCAATAGTTTTATTGCCCCAGAAAATGGCTACCTCATGCTCTGGTGAAAACTCCAATTTTATTTCCAGTTGACATTTCCTCTCCTTCCCGTTCCAAAAAAGAAAGAAAAGAAAAAAGGAAGAAAAAGAAAGAAAGAAAGAAAGAAAATGAAAGAACACAGTAAAAGATTCCCAGTCCTTTCTTTTGAAAATCAAATTGTTTCTTTTTGACGACTTCCATATTTCTGTCACACACATATAAGCATTTTTACACACTCGCATACCTGATTATAATCCAATATATACTTATCCCTTCTAGTGTTAAAGCGATAATGATCATGGTAGTGGTGACAACTGGAAGTGGCTATCTCAGGCAATCTGCGTGTATCTTACCTGTATTATCCTCCTTTATTATGCAAAATCATTCTGCAAAGTAGTTACATTATCTGCATCATGCAAATGAAGAAATTGAATGCTAAAGAGCTCACGAAAAGTGACCATAGTCAAAATACTATCTACAGACCTGAGATCTAAATTCACACCTCTATGTCTCTAAAGCTCTTGACTTTCCCAAGTAATAAATACATTGAGTATGAATTTGGAAACAATGACAATGCCACCGAAGTTCACACGAGAGGTGAAGAAAGGTGAATGAGTTGGCAAAAATAATTAGCTTCTTTGTGAGACAAACTAATTTAAAATATTGTGGTTCAGTAAAGTGAAAACTCATTTAACTGAACAACAAGGAAACTGCAAATATTTGTCTGGATGACAATGAAACAAAAATAAGTGTTTAAATATAGTCTGAAATCATGCCACATAATGATTATAACCACCAGTAACATTTTATATTTGTACACAGACCATGGAAAAATGCATTTTGTTCCAATTTGTGTGTGTTCTTCTTGCAACATCTTTAATAGAATTACTTTGATATTTCAGGTGATAATTCATGAAATTTATAAGTTATCTGCTAATAACTTATTTCTATGTGATTTGGGCACCAAGGACTAGATGCATTAAAATTACAAACAAAAAACAATATTAATTTTCTTAGTAGGCATATCATGTTTGTGTACTCAGATCCTATTCTTATCAAATACTGTCCGGATAACACATCTCGACCAATGCTTATTAGTCAAATATAAGATATTTCTTGAAACTCGTGAAACTATTTCCTCAGATGTTTGCATTATACTGTCTTAAATTCACTACATGAAAGTCACTGATATGGGTTAAGCACTAATTGACAAGAAAATAATCTTATTTGGAAGAGGTAATATTTTTGCGCAATATGCATAATAGCATGAAATGTAAAACCAATGTGCCAGTTTCTGTTCTAGTTACTTGATTTTTATGAACATATATTTAATACTGACAGCAACTTTTATTAATACTTTTACTGTACAAGGTTTAAAATATTACCCAGTCAATTTAGGTGATTAGAAATAGATGTCATTGAGACAAAGCACATTGAAATAGTTCTAAGTTTTAAAGTGAAGTATACAATAGCCAAGATTAAAGCAATGTGTTTGGCTGTGCGTGGTGGCTCATGCCTGTAATCCCAGCACTTTGGAAGGTTGAGGTGCGTGGATCACGAGGCCAGGAGATCGAGACCATCCTGACTAACACGGTGAAACTCCATCTTTACTAAAAATACAAAAAATTAGCTGGGCGTAGTGGCGGGCACCTGCAGTCCCAACTACTTGGGAAGCTGAGGCAGAAGAATGGCGTGAACCCAGGAGGCGAAGCTTGCAATGAGCTGAGATGGCACCACTGCCTTCCAGCCTGGGCAACGGAGCGAGACTCAGTCTCAAAACAAAACAAAACATTTTGTTTTTAAATTTTACTACTCTTGAGATATAAGTTGTATAATGCAAAATGTATATGTATAATTCACTGTTTTCTTTATAAATAAATACATCTGTGTAACTATTACCATAACCAAAAACTAAAATATTACTATTTCCCAAAAAGTTACATTCAGTTTCTCTTAGTCCATCTTCATATACCACTATCCCAGGCAACCAAATATTTGTTTTATCTAACAAAGTTTCCATCTGTATTTGGTATTTCATTCATGTAAATGAGAGTATACAATATATTCTCTTGGGTGTCTGTGTGTTTATATTCATCCTTGTTATTGCATGTGTCAGTGGCCTGTTTCTTATTATTTTGGAGTAGTATTCCACTGGCAGTTTCTTAAAAGGCTCAAATACAACTAGCATATGAATCAGTCACTCTACAGTATTTACTTGTGAGAAATGAAAACATATATACAAGCAATTTTTTAAACAATGAATGCTTATAGCAGTATTATTTTTAATATCCCACAAAATGGAATTAACATAAATGCCCATCAACAGGTAAGTGAGTAAAACAGTTGTAAATCCATGCAATAGAATAATACTAAGCAATGAAAAGGAATGAACTATTGGTAGCACACACAACAACTTTGGTAAACAGCTTAGTTAATATGCAGATAATAGCCCAGATGAGAATCCATAAATGGTCTATACTGACTTTTATCTTTTGATTTTTTTTAAGGCTTTCATTACTTTAAATATTTATTTATTCTATTCACAAACTTAAAAAAATGTTGACAAGCACATTCTCAAACCTTCTAATTGAACATAAGACAGACATTGCTACACTGGGATGGATTCATTGCAGTGATAATAGACCCAACTCAGTTTCTGACACAAAAATTATTGAAAATGATAATCTGATGTATACTCATTGAACCATAAATCATAGCATATTCTACTATAGTGTTGCACATTAGAATATATCTATATTATGGTCAAAGATATCTAGATGTAAATAGATTAGCATAGCCCTATGCTATGAAAAGAAGTGCACAGTGCTTACTGGAGGCTTGAGGCTAGAATGTAGAGAATATATATGGTGACATCTCCATATTGCAAAGAGGAAAAAGCAGCACTGGTACAGGGGCCAGTTTATCAGATTGTCTGGGAGTCACAGCTTTTGTCCTCAATTTAGAGGACTTTCAGGAGAAAACAAATTCGACCCTGAAAAAAGAGGCATGGGGCTATTAACACATACACATACATACACACACACGCACACACACACACACACACACACACACATTTTAAAAACAAAATAACTTACTCACTGTGTAAAAATGATACATACCTATAAGAATATTTTAACCAGGACAGAGCAGTATAAAATACAGAAACAAAAATATCTCACAATCTTAAAATAATAAAAAATAAAAAATAAAATAAACATGGCTCTAGATATTATGTATTTAAAAAAACACAATTGTACTTAAATATACTATATAGATAGAGTTTAATGTAACTAAGCTCATAGTTTTATATATTTACATACATACATATGTAAAGATATAAGGAATTAGATTGAAGAAATGGCTAGATTTCAATTATATATGTCTGTATGAGTCCTTTTTCACACTGCTGATAAAGACATATCTGAGCCTGGGTGGTTACAAAAGAAAGAAGGTGAATGGACTTACAGTTTCACGTGGCTGGGGAAGTCACAAATTCATGGTGGAAGGCAAGGAGGAGCAAGTCAGGTCTGTTGGATGGCAATAGAGAAGAAAGCACATGTGCCAGGAAACTTCCGTTTTTAAACCCATCAGATCTCATGAGACTCATTTACTATCATGAGAACAGCACAGGAAAGACCAGTCCCCATAATTCAGTCACCTCCCACTGGGTTCCTCCCATGGCATGTGGGAATTGTGGGAGTTACAATTCAAGATGAGATTTGGGTGGGGACACAAACAATATTCTGTCTCTGGCCCCTCCCAAATATCACGTCCTCACATTTCAAAATCAATCATGTCATCCCAACAGTCCTCCAAAGTGTTAACTCATTTCAGCATTAACTCAAAAGTTAACAGTCCAAAGTCTCATCTGAGACAAGCCAAGTCCCTTCGACCTATAAGCCTATAAAATCAAAGCAAATTAGTTAATTCCTAGATAAAATGGGGGTGCAGGCATTGGGTAAATACATCTCTTACAAATGGGAGAAATTGGCCTAAACAAAAGGGCTACAGTCCCCATGCAATTCCAAAATCCAGCAGGGTAGTCAGATCTTAAAGCTCCAAAATGACCTCATTTGACACTAAGTCTCACATCTGGGTCATGCAGAGGCAAGAGGTGGGTTCCCATGGTCTGGGGCAGCTCCATCCCTGTGGCTCTTTGCAGGGTACAGCACCCTTCCTGGCTGCTTTCACAGGATGGGGTTGAGTGTCTGTGGCTTTTCCAGGCACATGGTGTAAGGTGTCAGTGGATCTGCCATTCTGGGGTCTGGAAGATAGTGGCCCTCTTCTCACCACTTCACTAGGTAGTGCCACAGTAAGGACTATGTTGTGGGGGCTCTGACCACACATTTCTCTTCTCCACTATCTTAGCAGAGATTATCCTTAAGAGACCTGCCCCTGCAGCAAACTTCTGCCTGGATGTCCACGTGTTTTCATATATCCTCTGAAATCTAGGCAGAGGTTCCCAAACCTTAATTCTTGACTTCTGTGTACCCACAGGCTAAACACCACATGGAACCTGCCAAGGTTTGGGGCTTGCACCCTCTGAAGCCACAGCCCAAAGTGCACCTTGGTCCCTTTCAGTCATGGCTGGAGTGGCTGCGATGCAGGGCACCAAGTCCCTAGGCTGCACACAATACAGGGAACGTGGGCCCATACCATGAAACCATTTGTTTCTCCTAGGCCTTCAGACCTGTAATGGGAGGGGCTGCCACAAAGACCTCTGAAATGCCGTGGAGACATTTTCTCCATTTTCTTGAGGATTAACATTTGACTCCTCGTTACTTATCCAGATTTCTACACTGGGCTTAAATTTCTTCTCAGAAAATGGGATTTTCTTTTCTATTGCATTGTCAGGCTGCAAATTTTTCAAACTTTTATGCTCTGCTTCCCTTATAAAACTGAGTGCCATTAACAGTAAGTAAGTCACCTCTTGAATGCTTTGCTGCTTTGAAATTTCTCCTGCATATACCTTAAATCTCTCAAGTTCAAATTTTCACACATCTCTAGGGCAGGGGCAAAATGCCACAAGTCTCTTTGCTAAAACATAACAAGAGTCACCTTTGCTCCAGTTCCCAACAAGTTCCTCATCTCCATCGGAGACCACCACCTCAACCTGTACTTGATTGTCCATATCACTATCAGCTTTTTGGGCAAAACCATTCAACAAGACTCTAGGAAGTGTCAAACTTTCCCACATTTTTCTGTCTTCTTCTGAGCCTTTCAGATTGTTCCAACCCCTGTCTGTTACCCAGTTCCAAAGTTGTTTCCACACTTTCGGGTTTCGTTTCAGAAACACCCCACTCCTAGTACCAATTTACTGTATTAGTCTGTTTTCAAGCTGCTGATAAAGACATACCAGAGACTAGGCAATTTACAAAAGAAAGAGGTATGATGGACTTACAGTTCCACGTGGCTGGGGAAACCTCAAAATCATGGCAGAATGCAAGGAGGAGCAAGTCACGTCTTACATGGATCACATACCGAGGCTATGCTCTTCATCTAAAAATGATATTGACTTTCTAAAAATCTGGCATGTGGTACCCAAGACATTTGTTTAATGCAAATTTGAACACATACTTTCTGGGAATCAAGACGTGCACACATGTATACTAACTCATACAGCT
The DNA here is from genome assembly GCF_007565055.1 of Rhinopithecus roxellana. NCBI lineage: Eukaryota > Metazoa > Chordata > Mammalia > Primates > Cercopithecidae > Rhinopithecus > Rhinopithecus roxellana. The sequence goes on along the minus strand of NC_044565.1, from coordinate 113,840,700 downwards.
CTTTTGTGAGTACAATAAGATCTATGATGAGGACTTTTTTTTAATTATTATACTTTAAGTTCTAGGGTACATGTGCACAATGTACAGGTTTTTTACATGTGTATACATGTGCCATGTTTGTGTGCTGCACCCATTAACTCATCATTTACATTATGTATATCTCCTAATGCTATCCCTCCCCCCTCCCCACACCCCACTACAGGCCCTGGTTTTTGATGTTCCCCACCCTGTGTCCAAGTGTTCTCATTGTTCAATTCTCATCTATGAGTGAGAACATGCGGTGTTTGGTTTTCTGTCCTTCTGATAGTTTGCTCAGAATGATGGTTTCCAGTTTCATCCATGTCCCTACAAAGGACATGAACTCATCCTTTTTTATGACTGCATAGTATTCTATTTTGTCTACGTTAATCCAGTCTATCATTGATGGACATTTGGGTTGGTTCCAAGTCTTGGCTATTGTGAATAGTGCTGCAATAAACATACGTGTGCAGGTGTCTTTATAGCAGCATAACGTATAATCCTTTGGGTATATGCCCAGTAATGGGATGGCTGGGTCAAATGGTATTTCTAGTTCTAGATCCTTGAGGAATCGCCACACTGTCTTCCACAATGGTTGAACTAGTTTACAGTCCCACCAACAGTGTAAAAGCGTTCTTATTTCTGCACATCCTCTCCAGCACCTGTTGTTTCCTGACTTTTTAATGATCGCCATTCTAACTGGTGTGAGATGGTATCTCCTTTTGGGTTTGATTTGCATTTCTCTGATGGCCAATGATGATGAGAACTTTTTCATGTGTCTGTTGGCTGCATAAATGTCTTCTTTTGTGCAAACATCATAAGCATTCCTATATACCAATAACAGACAAACAGAGAGCCAAATCATGAGTGAACTCCCATTCATAATTGCTTCAAAGAGAATGAAATACCTAGGAATCCAACTTACAAGGGAGGTGAAGGACCTCTTCAAGGAGAACTACAAACTAATTCTCAATGAAATAAAAGAGGGACACAAACAAATGGAAGAACATTCCATGCTCATGGATAGGAAGAATCAATATTGTGAAAATTGCCATACTGCCCAAGGTAATTTATAGATTCAGTGCCATCCCCATCAAGCTACCAATGACTTTCTTCACAGAATTGGAAAAAAATTACTTTAAAGTTCATATGGAATCAAAAAAGAGCCCGCATTGCCAAGACAATCCTAAGCCAAAAGAACAAAGCTGGATGCTACGTGACTTCAAACTATACTACAAGGCTACAGTAACCAAAACGTCATGATACTGGTACAAAAATAGAGATATAGACCAATGGAACAGAATAGAGTCCTTGGAAATAATACCACACATCTGCAACCATCTGATCTTTGACAAACCTGACAAAAACAAGAAATGGGGAAAGGATTCCCTTTTTAATAAATAGTGCTGGGAAAACTGGCTAGCCATATGTAGAAAGCTGGAACTGGATCCCTTCCTTACACCTTATACAAAAATTAATTCAAGATGAACTAAAGAATCAAATGTTAGACCTAAAACCATGAAAACCCTAGAAGAAAATCTAGGCAATACCATTCAGGACATAGGCATGAGCAAGGACTTCATGACTAAAAGACCAAAAGCACTGGCAACAAAAGCCAAAATTGACAAATGGGGTCTAATTAAAGAGCTTCTGTACAGCAAAAGAAACTACCATCAGCATGAACAGGCAACCTACAGAATGGGAGAAAAGTTTTTCAATCTACCCATCTGACAAAGGGCTAATATCCGGAATCTACAAAGAACTTAAACAAATTTACAAGAAAAAATCAACCAACTCCATCAAAAAGTGGGCAAAGGATATGAACAGACACTTCTTAAAAGGAATATTCTTAATTTAAAAAAAAACTTTGCACAGAAAGGTATTTCTGTATATCCCTGTTTTAAAAGTATAATATTAGAAGCTCCTCTGAATCTCAAAATTAAGACCACTTCCAATTAAAATTTAATTTTACCATATTGTTAACTTAAGAGAAGCAAAGCATTCATAAATAATGTATTTGTTACCAATTAGCAGCGTCTACATTACCTCTTCAACTTCTGTTTAACAAGCACCCTGAAACTCAGACCTTTCTTAAAATTTAAAATTGTAGATTTAGTGAAGGAAGAGAAACGATAGGCAATTATTGAGATTTGCTTTAGCAGACACTGAGAGTTCTTGAAATAAGTCTTATTTAACCATATAAAAATAATTCTTTTCATGCTAATTATGAGAATGTTATGTAAATTACATTCAATCCCCTATTCTCTTCTCATTCCCAGGAGGTGAGTCTTCCACTGGAAGAATCTGTGAGTTTCTGGAAGGTTTGTAAACTTTTGAACAAAACATGTCTTCAGAACTTGGGTAGATAATACGTACAGAGAAGAGTTGTTAGTCCACCTGTTATTCGGTAATATTAAGCTTTTTTTTTTTTTTTTTTTTTTTTTTTTTTTTTTTTTTTTTTTGAGATGGAGTCTCGCTTGTTGCCCAGGCTAGATTGCAGTGGCCTGATCTCATCTCACTGCAAGTTCTGCCTCCCGGGTTCACGCCATTCTCCTGCCTCAACCTCCCAAGTAGCTGGGACTACAGGCGCCCAGCACCATGCCCGACTAATTTTTTGTTTTGTATTTTTTAGTAGAGACAGGGTTTCACTTTGTTAGCCAGGATGGTCTCGATCTCCTGACCTTGTGATCCACTCACCTTGGCCTCCCAAAGTTCTGGGATTACAGGTGTGAGCCACCACACCCGGCCTTAAGCATTTCTGTTATCTGAGCTATAAAAACATCTGAAAATGACTTTGAGTATGTACTTCTTCTTATAATAGTGACGCAAATGAGCCATTATGCAAGTAACATGAATATGGGTTGCACTGATTCACACTTTACTAGCCCTTCTTAGGATTAGGGATCAATTCACTAGTGTGAACCATACATACAATGTTCTGTACTTTTTTTTTTTTTTCCTTTTTAGAGACAGCATCTTGCTTTGTCACCCAGACTTGAGAGCAGTAGTGAGATTATAGCCCACTGAAGCCTCAACTTCCCAGACTCAAGGGATCCTCCCACCTCTACCTCATAAGTAGTTGTACCTACAAGTATGTGCCACCATGCCTTGATATTTTTAAAGTTTTTTTTTGTAGAAACATATTGCCAAGGTTGGCTATTTACCTTCACATCATTTCCAATACAGGAGGTATAAATCACATGAAGGTTTTAATGAATTCTAATTCATTTGATGGCATTTGTTTTCATATTTCACTCCATAAACAAGAATTATCACACAATGACTTTGTGTTGTAAGCATTGTGCATGTATATAAAATGTTAAAAGTTTGTCAATAAATAGATATTCTTTTTGTACATATGCATCTGTGAAGGATAAAATTTTTTGAGACCTTGGCTTTTTGGGTGAGTGCATATTCAGTAGTTACCCAGTGCAGTTTTTGACTGATGTCATTGAAAGAGGGGTTTTGCTTCATTAATGGCCTCAGTTATAAACCCACGTGCACACTATTTTCAGCCATGGTAAGATGCATTTAAACATTTTGTATTTTGACCTATTTTTCTTTTTTCTTCTTTTTTTTTTTTTCTTTTGTTTTTTTGAGGCAGTGTTTCACTTCCCGTTGCACCGGCTGGAGTGCAATGGCACAATCTTGGCTCACTGCAACTTCCACCTCCTGGGCTCAAGCAATTCTCCTTCCTTAATCTCCCACATAGCTGGGATTGCATGTGCATGCCATGGCACCCAGCTAATTTGTGTATTTTTTGTAGAGACAGAATCTCGCCATGTTGTGGGGGGTTAGAGAGAGTGGTGGGAAAAACTATAGGGAACAGACGTAAACCTTCTGAAAGGTTGGAAAGCTCTGCCTAGCTTTGGGGGAGAATAGCTGAAGGCAGTTGTTGTTCTATAACTCTGAGGTAGAGGGCAAGGAGTAGGTACAAGGGATTATGGGGGAATTTTTCTTAAACAAGCTTGTTTACTTACGTTGGCCAGAAACTGATCTTTGATCATCTGCACGTGTGATGTTCCGTGAACAGGGAAAAATAAATGTTAATTACCTGCAGGTTGTGTTGGCTCCAGATTTTCGGCATTGTGCCTGCACTGAATAAAAGCAAGCAGCTCCAGGTTCTCATGGTCACTCTCTGTGTCTGAATACTCATTTCCTCCATCGGCCAGGGTCTGTGGGACAGACCCGGCCCCTTGTCGCCCAAGTTGGCCTCGAACTCAAGTGATCTACCTAGCTCGGCCTCTCAAAGAGTGCTAGGATTACAGACATGAGTCATGGTGCTTGGCCCTGATCTATTTCTTTATGAATATGTTTCTCCGCTTGTAATAGTGCAACTGTCATTAGTATACCTGAGTGTTTATGCTTGCAATGAATATATGTTTCCATTGCCTACTTTATTGTGTAAAATAATGTATGAAGTGTTCTGTTGTGATTTTTATGTTTTTCAGATGGAAATGTCCCGCTTGAAAATGTAAATAAGTGTCTTAAAATTTTTAAATTATTTTCACTGGAATTATATTTTTGGAATTTTGATCTTTTGGGATTGTGATTCTCTGGAATTTAGATTGTGGGGGTTTTGATATTTTGAAATTTCAACATTCGGAATAATGATGTTTTAGACTGGGTCTTTCAAGATTATTATCCAAACTCCTTCTCTATAAATTATTTTTATAGTTCATATCCACCATTTATTTTGGTCTTTACAAAAATCTGTTTTAAGACGAGGCCTCAGACTTTTATATTTTCTTTCTGCTTTAACTTTTTCGTAACTCTTATCACAATCTGCCATTAGACATATTGCACTTATATATCTTATTTATTGTCTATCGTTTCCAAATAAACTGTAAGCCTCAAAAAGATAAGAATACATATCTGCTTTTTTAAAACATGATTTCCCTTATAAACCTGTAGTTTATAAGTATCTGTTGAAAAATGGAAAAACTAGTTACTCTTCTAGTGATGGGAGTGTATCAATGAATATAGTGGGTAAAGTTTTAGCCCTTGGGGAATTTACACTCTAGCATCAAGAAACAAACTTTAATTAGTGGTAGGTACTATGAAATCATGAATAGGAGTACAATTTTGTTATACATAAAAATAATTCAGAGGTTATGATCAAATTCTTGAAAATCATGAAACCTCACAGCAAGTAAGTGGATAATAAACAAACACCCCCTATAGGTAATAACATGCATGAGAATAATTAGTCATGAAGAATCCTGTTCCTTCTACCAGAAGAATTACGTTTCTAAGTAATTTCTTGATGATTCATTCTCCAATGAGCTTTCAGTTTTTTAGCTTTTGCTTATTTTATTGTCTGACACCACTAACATATATAGTCTTATATTTTAAGTTATGTAAGTGTGTTTAAATGTTGTATCATTGCCCCCCAAAATTATACATTTTAAAATGCCATTTCCTTCAGTCTGTTTTCTCCCTAATATTACCTCTGCAAGTGATGCAGGATATTTTCTTGACCCTTCGTAGGACCTGTGATGGGGTTCCCTGTTAGCCTGCCATGTTCATCCCCTCCTGGGATGGACCATGTAGGCAAGTGAGTGTGGGAGCCAGCTGGCACTTTGGCACCCACAGGAGCAAACTCCATGCAGACCCCGCAGCAGTGTCCAGATGGGGGTGCCTGCGACCCCAAGGCCCCAGAGGATGTGTTACAATGCTCTCTTAGTCCTGCATCCACAGACAGCAGTGTGTTTTCAGCTCAGTGGGCCTTTTGCCTCATCACATGGAGTGGCTGTCTCTGTCAGTGAGGGCAAAAGGCCGGTGTGACAGTCTTTTTGGGTACTCAAACTTGGTGCATCCCAAATTCTTTTCCAGTAAAAATTTCCCTTTGCACCAAACCTAGTTTAGAAATATAATGAGAAGGGATTTAGAAAAATATGGTTCTAGTTTAAGTGTTCGATACACGTCAAAACCATCACAATCTATCCTTAGTCAATTTGGCACATACAACTCTTTTAACTATGTTACTATCAAATATGATTAATGTAACTTACTACTATACATGATGACACTATAACCGAATAATAATAGGTACATTAACTTTCCAGCTAAAAAGTATAAAATATTTCTATAGCTATATTTGAGTATTATCAATTTATTTTGCTAAGTTGCACTTTGTAACTTAAACACTAATATGTAAGATCAACTACTACTAACACATCTTCAATAGTAGGGAGATGAGAAAGAGAAAGGAAATTAATGATAAATATGTTCACAAATGTATTCCTTTGAAATAAGAAAACTCAAGGATTTTAGTCCTTGTTTCTGGAAATGTTTATGTGGTTACCGTAGTCACTTATGTAAGCACCTTATTCTTCCAGCCATTCCATTTTCCTTTTGTCCTCAACAAGTACCTAAGTTGTGTTTTTGTACAGTGTAGGGTGACTCAAATCTTCACTTCTAATTTATATGGTCTATTAGCAGTACTGCTTGTATTGGTTTGTTTTAGTTTTCCATTGTCATTAATCACAGCACATGAATGCATTAACAGCATTCCAGGAAATTTCCTACATTTTAGGCTTCCTCCTCTCCAACCGAAATGAGTTACTTCACGTGGTTTCTTCTTAATAATCACAACCAATCACCTATGCCAATAGAATAACTTTCATTACCCAATACCACTAGATAAGAAGAATGAGTTGACCCACTGGTGTGTAGTGGCTTAAAGTAGCCAAGTGTTAAACTTATCTTCCCGTTAAGTGGAACCATTGCCACATCCCGTGGTGAAAACATTTCTCTCGTGGTAACTATGACCTCTCAACCTGCAGAGCCCAAGAAGAAGGAAGAGACAATGTTTTCTAGAGATAAAAAAAGAAAAAAAATAAAGAGAGCACATCCCATTTCTATTCCTTGACTCCTGGACTTATAAATTCTGGTTATAAGAGATACAGGATTTTATAATAATGACTGGATTAGATCAACTATAGCCCTGAAAAGTGACATAACAGAATATTTATACAGCCATTTTAATCAGACCACTGATTCAAGATGATGGAAAGTGTGATGAGGACAGTGAGCTTAATGAGTGTGATTACATTTTATATATAGAATTGTGTCTGTGTCCACATATATGTAGATACATATGTATATGTATCTTATGTATCATTGTATATATGCATAGGCATGTACCTATGTATATATGTATATATACATACATATACACGTATGTTTGCACAAAATTAAATAAATTTATATTTTGACTTTGGTGAAAATTTAAACCACTAATTTATGTTGCAGGATAATATTTTAGGGTAAAAGAAAAGTGAAGAGTTCAGATGCATGTTACTGAAGTGGATATAGCTGACATCCTATTTTTTATAAAATAGAAATGAAACTTACATGCTGTTGAAAAGTTTTCTCTGTGAAAAAGTTGTCTAGAGGAGAAGTATAAATGCAGTTTAATTTTTGATGATTTAATACAAATAGCTCAATGGGACAATGGAAATATTTTGTTTTTATTTGAAAACAGTAGAAAAATTTGGTGATCTTGTGAAATTATAAGCGATTTGGAGGCCATTACATTTCTTCTGATCTTTCCTGTGATGATATACAATCACAGGAAAAGAGAAAATTGAAGCTTTGTGTAAACATTCCACTGTTTTCACTTGAACTGCATTTCTCTAAAATGAGTGATGATTTCTATCTTTTAAGTAAATGATTCAAAGATACAATACGAAGTTTGCTTCCTGTGGGAGTTGCTGAAGTATTGAGAGTTAAGATAATGTAGAGTTATAATAGGTATATATTAAAGTCAGCAATATTAAAAGATGCTATAATTAGCTGTCTGTTCTGATTGGTTTACCAAACTCAGTTCATATTTTCATAATACCTGTACTCTTAGAATCTTTAAACCAACCAATTTGTTATTCTTGAAAGTTGTTCAATTAACATGTTTGACATATTTACTAGATTATTTTATTCACCTAATATCCTTTATTTTGTATTTTGGAAATATATACTCAGCTCGAGTATATGTACTGAGCTCAATAATCTATAAATAGCCAAGGGTTCTTAAAAATTAAAATTAGTTGGTTTAATTAGTGGACTTTCAATATCCTATAGGAGTTTGCTTTTCCACAAGAGTGTTCTAAGTTGCATGTTTTCTCTAAATGTAGTGATTAAGAATTTACTCTTTGCCCCCCAGCATCTTAGGCTTGTTTTATTTTTTTTAATCTGAAAATCTCTAAAGAGGAAGCAATTTACTTTGTGCTTCTGTGCCCTGGACATAGACATTTAAACAATTTATCACTCTGTAGCCGTCACTGAAGGAATAAGCTGTACAGGATTGTACTGCCAAGTAGAGAGCCATGGCTTGGAACATCTTGATGCTATTACGTGCCACTGGACAAAAGCACTGCCAAATGGGATAGGGAAGGAATCTGTAAGCCCAGAGAAGAGAAGAAAGAGCATAAGCAATGGAATTGCCTATAATAAATACCGAATATTTCTGCTAGTGAAGAAAAACATAAAGAAGAAAATATTGAGGTTAAAAGTGAAAATCAAACAGGAAAAAATAAAATATATATGTATACACACACACTTTGGCTCATTTGGAAATTTAAAAAGTTAGAGACTAATTGTTATACCCTCCCTCAACATCAACAGAATTGGCATACCTTGTTTTCTCTAATATGTCAATAGTTTGGGAAGTTTCTTCAATAATCAGATATACTGAATCTCATTTTCTTTCTTAACAAAAAAAGATTCTGTGTGTTTTCATCATGCCTATGCTACTGATTCAAGATGAAGCTGCAGGTGGAAATTATGTGGGCATGCATAAAACTTTCTAGAATAATCAAAAGAGGATGGTATATGGTTACCATAGGTGTCCAAGATCAAAGCATCCATTATTTTATATAAATATTATTGTCACCATATGTTTCTCCTCTGGTGCCCAGAATTTAGTGGTACAACAACAGGCCTGACTTGATTTTATTGTGTTCAATATAAAAAAATCTGGTTGTACAAGAAAAAGAAGTAAGCATTTGAATTAAAAGATAAGGTCACATTAAATGAACATTTAATCACATTTTGCAGAATTATCTGATCTCTGCTTAAGTGGTAGCAGATTAACATTAAATCTGCCTTCATAAACATTGATTCTCTTTGTTTCCTGGAATTAGGGACTATTATAGACATGTATTTACATTAATTTGACAATATTATCTTTTAGTAGAGTCCATTTTTTTTGTTTTAAATATTTTGATCTTGTCTCTCCTATATTTGATACATAGAACATATTTAACATTGACTTGGCTCAGAGGGGGAAACAAAAAAGTAACAGTAATTGCAAAGGGGAAAGGAGTCAAATGAACTTGAAACTATCAGGAAAAACTTTGTGGCATATAAATGGGTTCTGGGATTTAGTGTGCAAAATAGTAGAAGTATCACATAAGTCCTCCAATAATCATTGTTTCTAATGGGAAACAATTTCAAATTATCATATTTTGTCATTGCACATCTACTCACCTTGTCTTTACTCACTCATAGTAGGTAGATGTACGGTCATGCTATGTTTTGGTCAATGACAGATCACATATACAATGATGGTCACATATACATTAGATTATAATGGAGCTGTTCTATATAGGTGTACCCCTTTTCATCTTTCATACCATGTTTTTTCTGTACTTTTAGAAAAGCTAAGGTATGTTTAGGTATGTTTGGATTCAAAACTACTTACCATTGTGTTATGATTGCCTACAGCATTCAGTACAGTCACATGTTGTACAGGATTGCTGTCTAAGGGCAACAGACTATGCCATATAGCTTAAGCGTGTAGTAGGCTATATCATGTAGGTTTGTGTAAATACATTCTATGATGTTCTCACAAAAATGAAACCACCTAATGACACATTTCTCAGAACATATTTCTGCCTTTAAGCAACACATGTCTTTATTTATTTATAAGTAGAAGGAGATATAAACTAAAGAAGATAATGAAATGTTACAATGGAAGATTGTATTAGTTTTAGCTCATATTAAAGCCTGCTCATTTTACAAACCTGAATTCCCTCCATCTTTAAGCAACACATGTCTGGCTATCTTAAAACTTTTATTTAAATGTATCTTCATCAATGAATCATATTTCTATTGCAGTGGATTCAAATGAACACAAGAAAAGTCATATGGCTGTGTAAAGAGGAGAATATGATTGTCTTAAGCATCTGTTAAGGAGTTGGTAGAAATGGGAAGTAATTTGTACATTTAGGAAAAGGAGACTATTTCTAATATAAGACTGTGAGTTACTTCATCTGAGTAAATTCTCAGATTCTTTATACCAATAACTGCATGGATTATAGTACTGAGGTTCTGAGTTGGCTGTAGATTGACAGGTTTCCTAGAAGGGAAGGGAGAGTAGGGAAAGCATGGAAAGCAGATCAGTGAATGTGGGTGAAGATACATCAGTATAGAAAAAACATACTTATTTTTATCCTAGCTTTAATGAGTAACATGCATGAAGTCAGAGTTTGGGTTGAATATTTTCCTACCCTCCTACAGTTGTTCCAATCTAGCATACTTTGTCTGTCATGCTTTTTGTTTTTAAATTTTTTTAATTTTTAGGTAGAAGTTCTTCTCTTCCCCAGTTTTGTTTGCTTGTTAACAATTTCATGCAGGAATTCTACATGCTTCTATATTTTTAAAAGGAAAATAAATAGAAAAACTGTTTGTATTGCAGTAAGAATATCGATTAATTTTACCTATATATCTGTTTCTAAATCTGGTATCTTTGTGATATCTTAGAAAAGTCATATTTTTATAGGTACATGCAACCAAAGTTGATATTTGGTTTAGATCTTATGACATCTGGTCAATTAATTTGCTTCAAACTTTGATAGTCACATTCATATTATTTATATTTAAAATATAAATAAAATATATCTCTTGATATATATTGAATATATACATAGAAATACATAAAATACATATAAATATATTTTATTCATACTTTATATATATAGACCATATACAGACTATAAATATATAGACTATATATGTATATAGAAATATATACATTTCTCTTCAGGCTACATAATTTCTAAGGTATCATTTTCTTAATTAAATAACTTTAGAATGCTTTCTTCTGGATTTGGTTGCCTTATTAGCTAGTCTATAGTGGAACTGCAACTGGCCCAATACTCCCACTGACTGTTCTTGCTGATAATCATAGAAATTGACCCTTCTGCTGTTAAAGCTTGAAACTTGTATTTGTTTTATCTGAGGTCCTTTCTCAGGAAAGCACCCTCAGTCCTCTCATAAAAAGTATCAAGGAACTGAAACTCACTAGACCACAGCACCAGATGGCCCTCCCTGGTTCTTGTTTTCTTATATATGGTTACATTTCTTACTTGCTATACAAACATCTAGTCTTAATTAGTCAGGGAGATGGATTTGAGACTGAGTTCCCATCTCCTCCACTGCAGCACCCTATTAAATACTTCTTCCTTGGCAATACTTGTCTTCTCAGTGATTGCTCTTCTTTGCAGTGAATAGCAGGACCTGGACTAAACCCCTGATGTTTCAATAACAGAACTATATTTATCCCTGCAATTTTTGGATTATTTTTATATTGTTTGAGTTTATTAATAGCATATTTCGTATTTCTTTTTAGAAATCTGCATTTCTTATTAAAGTGCCCTGTATATTTTTTTCCAATTATTCTTAAAGCCAATTTTACAATTAAATGTGTAATAATTGGAGTAGTGGTTTTTCATGAAGTAGAAGAAAAAAAACTAAAACAAGTTATGAGCTGACTAAAAGAACATACAACCTTCTGCCAAATCAACAGAGGACAATTTTTTTTTTTCAATGACTGCAAATAGCATCGAGTGGAAAAATCAGGTTACTGGACAATTAGTCTATAAACATGAAAACCAGAGTTTGCAATTATTATTATCTGAAGACAAAGAAGCAGTAAGTGACACGACTTGTGCTTAAAGCCCTTTGACCAAAATTTAGAGCATGAATGCCTCTATTACATTCCACGGCGTTTCTGTATTAACTTTCAAATTATTTGTTACCTAAATGGAAATTTTAAAAAAATATATTAAAAATTGACAGTAAGAATACAACATTAAATAAAATTTTGTGGCAAAATGTGGATGTTTATGGTACTCATAAAACAGACAAGTGGTAGAATAAATAAACCTGATGAATATGGTCTCTGAGAAAAGATTTTAGATACAAACTTCACTTCTTAGTATCTTTTTGATCTTTGCCAAAATGTTTTTAGCTTCTCTAACTTTTTGTTAAGTCATCAGGAACTAGAACACACCCAATTCATTTTTTTGCTTTTGATTAAATAATAATGGTAAAGGGTTCAGTGTCTCCAATGGTTCAGTGTCTCCACATTGGAAAAGCAATGAAGGGTTTGTAGAAACAAACGACTATCTCTTTCAACAACTACATTTTTTTAGATTAAGCATGAAAGCCAATGAATTAATTATGCTTCCAATTCACCATTTTGGACAGCTACTTTTATTATCATCCTTATATTCCAAAAAGGGCTGTCATCTTAAAAACTTAACTGCCAGGGTGTGCAGTAAAAAAAAATCCATTGCTGTTATTATAAGAAATAGTACATATACACCATGGAGTACTATGCAGCCATAAAAAGGTATGAGATCATGTCCTTTTCCGGGACATGAATGAAACTGGAAGCCATTATCCTCAGCAAACTAATGCAGGAACAGAAAACCAAACACCACATGTTCTCACTTATACATGGGAGCTGAACAATGAGAACACATGGACACCATGAAGGAAACAACACACACTTGGGCCTGTTAGGGAGAGTGTTGGGGGAGAGCATTAGGAAAAATAGCTAATGCATGCTGGGCTTAAGACCTAGGTGATGGGTTAATAGGTGCAGCAAACCACCATGGCACACATTTACCTGTGTAACAAACCTGCACATCCTGCAAAAGTATCTTGGAACTTAAAATTAAAAAAATAGTAATATGTACATGGATTATGTTTCTCAGAACACTACTTCTTGTAAATTTAGTTTTAGTTAAAAATAGGGGTAACTTCCAGCTAGTCTGTGATTTGTCTATGCTTATTTCTGAGATCCCTGAAACCATGGAACTGACCTTTAGCCAAGTTTAGCATAAAATATCCTAGCCAGCAATTTACACTATGCTGTTTAAAGTCTGAAAGTCCCCTAGAATATAACTTTACTAGCGTGTCTACATTATTTGTTAAAAATGTACACATTTCTGGTTTGCCTCTGGCTTAACAAATTATAGAGTTGGCTTTAGAAACATGACCAGTAGAAAACAAACAAACAAAAAAAACTCCTCAATAATCTTGTGCTTTTGCTCCTTGAAATCCAGTTATCTCACAGGTATCTTGGTGATTTACTAATTCAAATATAACAGAAATATTTTAACAACTGAAGAAAAACATGCCCTGGTGTGTTGTGCCTGAATCTTGGGGCACTTTGTGTTTGCCACACTTTCTCTTTTCTAATGCACCATGCCATCTGCCATTATTGAGACTGGACTATCATGAAATGATAAGCCAGAAAATAAGTGTTTTCCCTTGTTAATGCTTAGATAACTTTATTTTTAACTAATCAAATGATAATACAGTTTTCATTACTTGAAAAATTAAACTCTTAGTTTCCCCTTTCCATATATTATACAACTTTATCATTTTTCCTCATCCAGAAACATAAATAGAGGTAAATCCAAAGTGTGTAACAAAAGACAATTAGACAAATAAATTAACAGTCTGAGTGATAGACATGAATTGGGACACTTCTATATTATGAAAAATGAATTAAATTACATGTTTAGCACTGGTAGGCCAATTTAAGACATAATTTTCTAAATAAATATTATTTAGTTGTTTAAGAGGGACTCCAAAGAAATAAAACATTTTATATTATTCTGCAAAAACCATTTATAACCAACTGAAGGCATAACATTTCAAAGTTGGACAGAGTGATAAAATAATATTCAAAAGGCAGAAGTATTTTGAAAAAGAACTATTTTATGGCTGAAATAATGAGTTCAGCACTTGATATTCTGGTGCAAGACTACTGGACAGAACTGCAGATGTGCATCCAGTACACAGAGGTTAGAGCTGCAGCACTTATAGCTGAAATTGAGTAAGACATGAATCTACTTATTTGCACAGTACTCTTGTGAGTTACTCTTCTATTTATTTCTACAGTACTTTTGGGCATTACTTTGGTATTTCTCAAAGTTTTTTAATAAAAGAAAGAGTAAAGAAGTTTGATTTGTGCTTGTGCAAATACAGCTTAGATGAACTTGTATATAAGATAAAGGTACCAGTGTCACAGGTCATTTTTATTTAGCCCAGGGTAAAATAAAAAGGTGAAAAATCACAGAAGTCGGCATTTTATTAGCATTTAACAATTTTTAGGGTCAGCTACATAAACACATCTCTATGAATAGAGAGAACATTAGACCACATTTACATATACAGGAAAGGCTATTAGATCGATGTGTCTATAGTGAAAAGAGTCCTTCCCGAGGAAAATTGATGAATATAATTTGTTACATTACTTATATTTGTCAATTATTTTTATATGAGAATAATTTTTTAAAACAGGAGTAGATATTAAATGATGTCTAATCTACTATATAGATGTTTGAAGTTTTTGCATCTTTCCTGTTTAAGGAACAACACAAAAATAACTTGCATTTGACAGCAGAGAAATGGGAATTCATTTCAAATGTTCTTGTATTATGTTTATTAGTAATTTCATCTGTGTTTTAAATATAAATTAATCGTGCTGTTCATTTATCGACTCGATCAATTTGTGCATGGCACTTACAAAATTTTTTTTTTTTTTTTTTTGAAACGGAGTCTCGCTCTGTCACCCAGGCTGGAGTGCAGTGGCCGGATCTCAGCTCACTGCAAGCTCCACCTCCTGGGTTCACGCCATTCTCCTGCCTCAGCCTCCCGAGTAGCTGGGACTACAGGCGCCCGCCACCTCGCCCAGCTAGTTTTTTGTATTTTTTAGTAGAGACGGGGTTTCACCGTGTTAGCCAGGATGGTCTCGATCTCCTGACCTCGTGATCCACCCGTCTCGGCCTCCCAAAGTGCTGGGATTACAGGCTTGAGCCACCGCGCCCGGCCAAAAATATTTTCTTTACTGCAATGTGTTAATAAAAAATCACAGCTACTGTTTCTAAATATCTCACTAATTCATGTATCAAAGAAACATCAAATGGTAGAGATAAAAATATATTTTATAAACATATACACATTGATGCAATTCGGTTTCCTAGATAAGAAATAATCAAATCAAACTATGCAGAGGATATGGTATCAGCAAAGCATTAAATGGTAACAGAAATGTGGACGTGGTCAAGTAAGAGAAGTATCTCTTACGAAACTAACATCTTTTAGTCCATGGACACAGAAAAGAAAGTTGATGTTTTTTGTTCCAGTGAGACCCCTCACCGTCCTTCATGATCTCTTCTCCAGTGTGAACTCTCCTGATGTTTTTAGTTTTTCATCATCAAGCATTTCTGAGCTCCTTTAGAATTCTGGCTTCTCTCTTTGACTCTATCTTAATTTCTCTGGCAAACTTAATGAATATATTTCCAGGTAGAGGAGAATATGAAGATGACGATCATGGAGGAATGGAAAATTGAAACCTGCTTATTTTTGTTAAAACAAAAACTTCAGACAAATTAAATTTAACAGAGTTTATTTAAGCAAAGGATGAGTCAATAATTGGGCAGCACTCAGACCCAGAAGAAGGTCAGAGAGCTTTGCCAACAGCTTGAGCAGTGAACTTTTATAGACTCAACACAAAGGCAGAGTAGAGAAATCACTTGATTAGTCACGATTAGGTCTTTGCATTATTTGGGTACCGTGTGAGAATATTTGCGTTATTTGCATATAGTCTCATTAGTTGGCTGTCATTAGCTGAAACTGACTAGGCTGTTTGTAATTGGCTGAAACCTGGCTACTTGTTACTACACACACAGGCACACACACACTCCTAAATTCTGTTTCAGTTTGTATATGTACAACACTAGGTTCCAGTTTGTTACATAGACTTCAAAGTACAGAGACAGCCTCAGGCTAATGACTTCCTGCTTATCTGAATCAACACTTTAAATGTAATTTGTACTTACTTTTATCTCCTTTGTAGCTTCTGTTCTTCTTTAGTTTAATAAATGTGATTAAAGTCAAACCTCTTATTAACACAACATACTATGAACTTTAAACATAAACATCTTCAATTCTCACACACATTTCTGGACATTGATAACTATGTCAACCAAGCTCTCTTTTGTCTTCCCTACGAAATTTTCATTGTTACTGATGGAGACAGTACTAACTTGCCAAGTCAAGAAAACAACTTATGCATACAAGTTACTCTGAAAATGTTGATCCTGTATTAGATACGAAGTTGTTTATTCCCCCACCATGGAAAAAGCAATATGTTTATTAATATAAATTTGGCTGTAATTTTCAATATAAATAATGTAGAAACATAACAGATAAAAATTTTCAACAGTGACAATTTATGAAGGCAAAATATCTGTGCCACTTATTTGGGTTTGATGTATTTTGACTCAAATGTTCTCTAACCATTCCTTTATAATTAAAGGAAATCCTTGATGTTTCTCCAATGTTGCCAGTCAGATATTTTGATTTTGCCATTTTCTAAATCAAATAACTTCATTTCTTTTTAACATCATTCTATTTCACTTTGTGAAAACAAATCAACAAAGTGCGTCTGCGTTGGTGATTTGTTCTGTTGCTCTTAATTGTTAAATGATTGATCCATATATAATTTGACAACAAATATTCTTGTAAACAAATAGTAAACATAAAACAATATGCATGGAAGTATTTTCAAGCAATTTGCTAAATATTTATTTTGAAAAAATAGATTGCTTATGTTTAGTATCAAACAACACAATTGTAAGAACACATTAAAATACATTATTTTATGTGCAGTATTTAATAGGCAGTATTTTAAGATGCAAAATGAACTCATAAAATCTAAAAGCTTCCACTTTTAAGCCAGATTTAAAAGATTATTAAAGCAAAAATTAAGGCTATTTCTGGTCATTTCTTAAGATTGGCAGATGACATGAGTGAACTATTAAAAGCCTTCTATATGTCTGCAGTCATTCATGATATATAAATCACTTAAAATGAATAGTTCTATTAATGGATCATAGTATTGTGTTAAAGCAACACAATCAATGGGTTAATTCACGTATGTGTCAGATTGCTTGATGTAATTACATATAATAACCATAGGCTTTAATCATCATTACAGCTTGTAGTTTCAAAAGGTAGAAGAGAATATACTTATTACCGCACATCCAGCCTCCCTTAGGGAAGGCATATACATCATGTAGTCAATGAATAATTGCTACGCTTAACATAATGACATAGTGGACCCAAAATAGCCTTTTAATTTGATCTTAGCAGAAATGATCATTTACAATGTATGTGAATATATATGTACATTTATAATTAGTGTTTTTGTGAATATATATATGCCTATATTTTATATATTTTATGCACATATAAATATAATATAAATATTATATATGCACACAAATGTAAATAAATATACATCTGTACAAACATAAATAATATGATTTATCCACTTAAAAATACATATATGTACTTTATGCATTTGTCATTAACAAGAATCATTAACTTGACTTGACATGTACAGAATGGGAAACAGTAGTTTCAAAGCAAAAAGAAATTTAAAAGTCTTATGTACACATTTATTGCTTTATTTTATTATAACAGATTTCATCAGAATTTATTTTTCTAGAAGCATTTTTTAAACTGTGAATTTTAATTTTTTAAACTGTGAATTTTTAAACTGTGAAGCATTTTAAACTTTTCAGTGGATTTATATTTATCTTAATTATATGTAATGATTACATTCCTCTGCTTTTGCTAATAATGTTCCCCTAAAAAGTTCAAGTCATTGAAAGTATTTTTTCCAAAATACATATATATTCGCTCATTTGTTAATTTTGTAAAAATATGCAAAAGTAGAAAGGCAGCACTCATTACTCCAGTATTAGAGGAAACCAAGTTTAACCATCCCTGAAATTTCCTTCTGTTTTTGTTTTAATTTCTTTTGATATACATAGATTAATTATTTCCATTATTTTTATGATTTCCCAGATAATCTTCCCAAAATACAGTGAATTAAGCAAACGCTAGTGTATTATTTACATATTATTTATATATTTAAATATTTAAATATTTTATATATTTATTAAACATTTTGCACATACATAGAACATAGTGTTTTGATATACATAGTGAAACAATTGCTACATTCAAGCAAATTAACACATGTACCACCTTACCTAATTACACTTTTTATTGTGAAATATGGTAACTATAGACTTCATGTTAGACATTTGATCTCTAGAATTACCTATTCTACATAAGTACAAGTTTGTACCCCTTGAAATGGTACAATATAGGTCAAAAGGTACAAATTCTTAATTTTATATAATATCTATCTATATATACATATGTAAAATATTTTAAATTAAAACATTTATAATTAAACATTTTAAAATATGTAAATGTGTATACATGTGTGTATATGTATGTATGTCAAACAAGTTTAAACACACTTTTAATTTAATAAACCCTGTTTTTTAAGCTAATAAAATTCAATGCATATTTGTTAAGCAAAATCTGAAAGCAAACGCCTGAAACAAGATGAAATAAAATACTTCTAAATGGGCTTCTAACGAAAGATTAAATAACTCTGTGAGTTCATTCTTCAAAAATCCTTTGTGTTCTAAACATGTCAAAATAACAGCCAACATACAAAAAGAGAAAAAACAAAAATTAATATTCACAATCAAAGCAAAATAAATATTTTCATGACCTAGACATGAAATACAAATGAAAATATGTAAACAGAGCTTAAGGTAAAGACTGAAAGTTTGACTGCTTATGTGGAAAACTGAAATAAAAATATTCAACATTGAAGGAAGATCTAAGCCATGCTCACTGCAATTGAAAAATTTTAAAAAGCAAATAAAATCTGCTGATTAACAGTGAATCTTATTAGAAATTGCAGACCAACAAACACGAACCCAAGCCACGTAGTGTGTCTCTCACTGATATTTAGAGACAAAAGAGAGTGGGAAGGAAGGTTAAAAAAAAAAAAAAAAAAAAAAAAAAAAAAAAAAAAAAAAAACTTTTCCTGAAAGTGAGCTTATTTTAGACTGTAGTTGTCTAAATTAGAAAAACATCAATGCCGATGTGAAGATACAGAGTAACTACAACTCTTATACTTTACTGGTATGAGTGTAAGCCATAAACCATTTTGGAAAGCATGTTGGCAGTTTCTTATATAATAAAATATACACTAATCATATGATCCAGAGATGAAATTTTAGACTTTTACATTTACATACAAACATACGTAGTAGCTTTATTCATAATAGCTGTAAGCAAGAAACAACCCAAATACCAAATTATTGGAAATAAATAGATACAATTTATTGGAACTCAGCAATTAAATGAAACAAGGCATCTATCCAGGCAGAATATTGACAAGTTAGAATATATACACACACACACACACACACACACACACACACACACACACACATAATCTAAAAACCAGAAACAGAAGAGTACATAGTAAATAGTCCAAAATCTAGACTGAACACAACTCATCTATCTTCATGGAAATAATCAATGTTTGCTTAGGTTGGCAGTGGCCAATTGACTGCAAAAGAGAAAGAACTTCTGATGATAGAAATATTTTACATCTTGAATATGGTAATGATGTTTACATGAATGCATACAATTGTCAAAATACCAAATTGCACATTTTAAATGTGTGCATTTTATTGTATGTAAATTATATAACAATAACATTTATTCAAAAATGCATAAGGGCAGAGTTGAAGAAGCAGTGGCCATTTAATGATATGCTAATAGTTGGATAGTGTACTATATAATAAAGCAATAAAAGATAATATTGACTTACAGTATCAAATTTAAGGACTCAAAGATACTGAGAGGAAAAAAGGACAAAGAGAAAGAGGAAAAGAGAAAGGAGGAAGGAATGGATGAAGGGAGGAAAAAAGGAGAAAGAAAAAGAGGGAGAGAGAAGGAAAGATAAAAACAGAAAGGAAGGAAAGGGGGGAGGAAGAAAGGGAGGGAGGGAAGAGGAGAAAGAAAAGAGGAGAGGGGAGGGGAGGGGAGTGGAGGGGAGAGGAAGGGAGAGGAAGGGAGGGAAGAGGAGAGGCAGGAAAAGGGACTATGACTTTTTCTAACAGGAGTCCGGAAAAAAAAAATGAAATAAAACATTTGAAGAGATACATACTTGAAAACTTTAGAGAAGTGAGCAAAGTATAAATCTTGATATTAACACACTCTAGGGCCAAGTAGTATAAAAACAATTAAATATATACTCACACCTATTTACTGAAACAGCAGTTCAAGGGAACTAATAGAAAACAGGTATATCCAACAGAGGGTAGAAAGAAAGATTACCCACAAAAAAGGAGGACAGACCTCTCATCAGCAACCTAGGACACCAAAACATACTAAAGTAACTGAACAAAGACACAAAAACACTCACTCTACTAGTCTACACCTAGTCATACTACAATGCAAGAGGGAGCAAAAACAGATGTTCAGTATGATAAGGCAAAAATAACTTAAATTTTGTAGAAATTTTATTTATATATCAAATAGAAAAAATGCTAAAATATGGAATCAGATCTGTTATTAAGTTTGTTTTAAAAACATGAATTTATTCCAAAACAATTGATATATTGAGGAATAATCTGAGAACACAAATTTTACATTTCTTAACTCTATCCATGAGAAACACTGGGTAAATTAAAAAAACAAACAAACAAAAAAAACTGCACCAAGCTGAATCATGGCACATGGAAACACACAAACTTCAAAAATCCGTAGGCTCTCTCTGAAAGCAACCATCTCCCTCTGGTACAACTTTCTTTCTGATTTCATAGAATCCCTTTCCACCACTTAGCAATAACTCAAAAGTTAAAACTCCTCTTACACCCACTTTGACAAACAAAATTCAGTCTTTTTCCAGGAATTTGCAATATGTATTACAGATCTTATGTATTTCTTAAACACTGATCACGTATAAAACTATGCCACCATTTTTATTAGGTTCCTTTCATTTTTATGACAGGATTCTAGTATTGTGTCCTAAGTTCCATTTTATACAAAAATCATTTATTTTTTATTGCACAATTTTAAATAAGGTTGTGAATTTTAGGAACATATATATCATTTTGTGTCAAAACTCTTTGCATCTAATTTTAGTTCATGAAAAATTAAGCAGAGTCATACATGGAAAAACTAAACTTAAAACAGGTAAAATATGCTGATACATGATTAACTGTTAACTGATGTTGTAATGCCTACAACTTAGATTATTTCATCATTGCTGCTGTTCAAAGTGCATGTGTTACTATAAGCGACACTTCAGTGGAAGAATGCATTTCTGATCAGAATATTATCAATATTATCATATTGCTAATAGAGTGGACAGATGGCATTATCAGAAATTCCAGAGTTGGTAGCAGCTCCTTAAACTCTCACTTCATTGTTAACTCCAGTAAACAACAGATATTTTGTTAATTAGCCCGACAAGTGTCAGAAACAGGTTTTTATTGGTGAAATTAGGGTGTTGTAAATTGACATAAGAACACTCTAAATGAAAATATAATGTATACTACATCCTCATTGAAACAGTTTAAGAATCTATTGAAATTTATAGTCTCCACTCAGGAATGGTGCCTAAAGCTTGACATGTAAATAACTGTGTCTAAACTATGGTTAAGATAAGTTGAGAGTGCTTCATTCTATAAGGGTGACATAATTGTGCATTGGGGATTTGGCTTTGTGTGCTGGCAATGAATATGTTCTGCAAGATAGTAATCTGAGTAAATCAAAGGATAGGGAATTGGGACTTCAGGTTAACAGAATGTAAATGTATGAACACCACTTTACAAAACAATTTACATTTGAATGGAAAAACATATTCTAAAATTAACTCATTTAAACCTGGTAGCAATGTTATATGTGAATATCAATTATCATGACAAATATTTTTATGACCACCATGATAAACTAAGCAGATGGATGGAGGAGCAAGAAGTGTAAGATCTTTCTGAAGCCCCTTTCATAAAGGCATTAATCTACTAATGAGGGCAGAGATCTCATGACTTAATCACTTCCCCTTAAACCCATCTCTTAATAATATCTAAGTTTCAACATAAATTTTAGAGAGGACACCTCATTCAAATCATAGCAAACCTTATCTTTCCTTAGTTTCCCCAAATGTTTTCTTGTCATATTCCTATACCTTTTAGCCTTAGAAAATCAAGCCCGTTTCCTTTGTCTATACAGCTCTCCATAATTTACTGCTGTTTGTTAAAATGTTTAAATTTAAAATAAAATAAAATAAATATAAATTTAAAATTAAATAGAAATGGATGCCTTTTCTTCTATCTGTCTCTTTCCCATTTAATTCATAGGCCCCAGGTATTAAGAACATAGAGTTTAAGGTTTTGTTTTTGTTCCGAACAAGATATAATAGTGGGTACAATGAAACTACAAATGTACTGTATAGCTAGTTGTTTGCAAAATATATAGCTTGAACATAAATAGTTAATAAGTGACAGAATCCCTGCATTTCTTTCTGGCACATGGAGTGAGCCCAGTAACAATAGGAAAATCCAAGTTGAGGTTCTTAAAAACTTCAGATATAGTTTTCATCTTTCTCCTATGTGTATTCTGACCAAAGAGATAAAACTAGATGGCCTTTATTCACAAAGTGCTTTCTGAGTTGGCCAAAGAGTAGCTTCTGTGGGAAATTGAAGGGAGGGAGGAGAATGAGACCTCTTAATAATGAGGACACCTCCTAATAATAATCTGGCTATCCTCCTGCAAGTGTACTATGATGGGCCTCAGGTCAGCCTCTTCCACTTCTCCTCATTAGTCTCTACATCTTACAGTCCTCTCTTAATATTGAGTTCTTGCACTGTCCCTCAGAGTTTCTCTAAATTGCTTCTACATCTTTGTCATTAGTTGTGTTTTCAAGTAATTCTGTTTTCAACTACAATGATAAGAGTATACATCCTGTTTTTTCTTGCTGACTGATACAAAAGAAAATTGTATAATAGGGAAAAGAGAAAAACACTAGTACTGTGAAATATGAATTTTTATCCCTGTACCTAAAATGAAAGTTGAAAAAGACAATAAGGAAGACTATAGATCCGAAGAAAACAAGTTCAAACACAATTAAAAAATCTAAATGGTTACACAGAAAAAAATTTTAGTAACTCAAGTTCTGTGTCTTTGCCTTTACAATCATTTTGGTGTATTTATTTCTAATCAACTACTTAAATGTGGGACTATGTAATCCTCTGGAATTGGAAACACAAGGTGAGCTCTTAAGATTTTGGACCATTAGTAATTTACTCTTGAAACAAAAGCATGTAGCTAAGTCTGAATATTTTGGGAACCAACTATATAACTAGGAATTCTTCACATTAAATGCCATGTAGAACACAATATTAATAGAAAATAAGTTATAAAAATATATACTTAACAAGAAAGCCACTAATTCTAAACCAAAACTAATTCAATCATAAATAAAAAACTGATAAGTCAGACTAACAAAAATGATGAAAGTATAAAAGTTACAAAGGTTTTATTTAATACATTGATTTTGTAGAAAAAAATCCTGCATTCCACAACTAAAACCATAAATTCTTTACAACCACACTTATAAGATATTTAAAAATGTTTGGCCTGGCACAGTGACTCACACCTGTAATCCCAGCACCTTGGGAAGCTGAAATATAAAGGATCATTTGAGCCTAGGGGTTCAAGATCAGCCTGGGCTGTAACACAGTGAGACTTTCACTTTCAAAAAATTAAAAAATTAACCAGGAATGGTGGCATATGCCTGTGGTCCCAGCTATGGGGGAGGCTGAGGTGGAAGGATCATTAAAACTCAGGAGGTCAAGGTGGCAGTGAGCTATGATCTCATTATTACACTCCAGCCTGGGCAATAAAATGAGACTGCATATCTAAAAATAATAATAATAATAATAAATTAACAAAAAAATTGTCATTCACCATTTCAAAAAACTATTTGCTCACTAGAACTCAGCAATACTGAGTCAAATTTATAGAGTGTAGAAATTATAAAATATGTTTGACATAAGTTTTATTCATTTATTTAATAGAAATTAACTGTATTCATTTATTTAATAAGATAAATTTATTTATTTATTTAATAAAATAGATTTATTAATAAGAAAATTACAGTGTAAAATATGTTATTTAACATAAAAGTATTGAAAGAGAAAACTAAGATGAAAATCTGTATTTGTGTTAAATACATGTTAAAATGCTTATATTTAAGAAAGATGAACAAAAACTCAACTAATCAAAGAATGCAAATTTTAAAAAAGATGCAAATAAAATTTTAATAGCAAATATGAAATTTATATACATGTGTTGTGGGAACTGGCCAGCAATCTGCAATGTAATGGGGCTCTCTTTTTGCTCCCAGGTGAATCGGCAGGTTGAAAAATAACAGACACACATAAGATAGTGAAAGCTTGGTCCAGCGGGGTCACTGCCTTCTGGTCCCATGGTGCCAACAATACACTGGATATGCCAGCATTTATTATTAAGTTTAGTGAGGGCGGGGGTAGGTTAGTGAGGGATTTAGGGTCATTTGATTATGAGGTGAGATGGTCACATGGGGATGAAGTAATTCGTTAACATAACATTTGAATGCAGAAGTACATTATGCAGAGATAAGAATTTACAATATAGTGTGTGCATCAGTAATTTCTAACAGAGCCTTAAAACAGGAACACAGTCTTTCCATAACGTATGATTAGCAAGATATTGATCAGCAATAACAGTTGCAGGAAAAGCTGGTTACAAACAATTCATAGAAACAAGACGTGAAGTTAGACAACTGGATAGACCAGAATTTCTCAGAAGGGAGTATGCCTTAACCATAAAGAGGCCTAGAAGAGCTGTGGCAACATGAGGGTGTTTATAGCCCTATCTTATCCATATGGACAGGCACCCCCCATGTGTCCGTTTATAAGCTCCCCACAAAGGTCGCATTCCATTCCCAGAGCTATAAACATTTGCTTTTCTGGGATAGGAATCTTGGTGATGTGAAACCTCCATGACTGCACGTCCATCCATAGGCTCTCTGCAGGCGGAAGCACATCACACACTGTTAGTTCATTCTGTCATTGTCTTTACACAATCCTGCATGCAATTTTGTATTTACAATAATCAGGAGTATTTCATCTTTTATTCCATAGCAATAGTTTCAGGGGGTCTCCCTAAATACTTGTATTTAATCACATGAAACATGAGACTAGTAATATATAAATCTAAATACATCAAGTAAGAATTTTAGTAGTTTCTGACATAATTATTTAAATAGTAGTAAAGCAGAAAAAAATTAGAAAATATGTGGAATATCTATACTATACTATTACCAAGTTTGTATTAGAAATATGTAGAAGCCTGTATCCCACACTTAGAAATTATACCTCCTTGCTTGCTCATGGAACATTAATAAAATGTAGACATATTACAACCTAGGTATTAAACATCAATAACACTGAAGAAAAAATGAAAGAAGCAAATTAATTAAAAAGAAAAAAAGAAAAGCTTGAATCTTTACAACACATACCTGGACGTATAATAGGCTTCAGAAGACATTATGATGGGAATTTATTCAATGTTTCATAGTGAACAAAACTGTTAAACTAATAGATATAAACATGGGGGAGGAAATTTTGCTAACATGCTAATTCAAAAGAAACTCAAGCTTATATTATCTGTAAAAACGATGTGCATTTTTAGGTTAGACATTCTGAATCAAGAATACAAAGAAAGAAGCAATATAATAAACCCTCTGAAGAGGAAAGGATACAGATAAAATTTTATGAGCATGCATAACAAAATATAAAGTAAAATAAGAGATTCAACACAACCTAAAAGATTTTTCTTGAAACAATAACGTTAAAATAGAAAAAAGAACTGTAATTCAACCTAACAAATAATAAATACATCAGAAATGGTTAATATTAAGAATAAGAATGGACTGAACTAGAAATGTCAGAAGAAATTGAATGTAATAGGCACATTAAAAATATTTTTTAAAAATATTTAAGCTGTACATTGATACAGTGAATGTAAAAAAAATAGAAAAAAAAGGAGTATTTGGAAAATACATTTGTGACTAAATATCTGCTTTAAAATAGAATATTATATGTAAAATTAACAATCAAACATAAATTTTGAAAACTGGTAACACTTAAAACAAAGAATCAATATTGCAAATATGAACAGAGCTACTCCAAGTAAACAGAAAAAAAAAAAAGGAATTCAACTGAACCGAAATATGAATAATCACTTTCAAGAAAGAAATCCAAGCAACTAACAAGTATTGAGAAAATGATTCATCTCATCAGTGAAAAGGACAGATGAAAATTAACATAACAATGCCCCTGTTTTATTGGCAAAAATTAGAACAGTTGACAATATTTAACATGGGTGTAGAAAAGAGGGAATCAATTCAATTTTTTGTTTATTTGTTTTTACTAAGGATGAAAAAAAGAACTCTTGTCACCTGTTTGCTGTAAAATCTGGCATCTAATTATTAAATGAAGTGTGCTTAAGACCTAACATACCTATTCCTGAATATTATAAAGTAGACAAACTCTCATGTAAGTCTTAAGGCCGTAAGCACGAAGATTTTGCAGTAGCTCTTTTTGTGATAGCACAAAATTAGAGGTGACAATTGAGGATGCAAAGACAAATACTATGTACTACTAATAAAGTATTTCAGTATCTAGTTTCAACCTTATCTACTATTCTCAACTTTAATAGAGATAATTTTCTTCATTTCTGTTAACCTTGTTCGTTCTCATATTCACATAGCTGTTCTTATATCAAGTGGGGTTTTAGAATTTTCTCAATCAAATAAGTGGACATTTAAGGTATTAAGATACAACTGATTTGAATGGCTATCCCTTCTTGACCTTTTAATTATCTACCGTGGAAGCATTGATTAAATGCTCACATGGCAACAAAACCACAGCCCACACTTAAGGAGATCATAGTCTGCATTTTACCTATCCTTACTTTCACTTATGTTCCTTTATCTGTAATTTTCTCTGAATTCTCATTTATTTTGAGTAATTTTTTATAATCCTGTGTCTTCAACCACTTATACATTGTTTCCTCAAATTCTTACTTCTTATACTCCTTGTCTGTCACTATTCTTTTTCTAAGTTCATTCTACATATGTCAGATTATGAATTTTAAATCTTGACTATCCAACTTAAAAGATTACAAAGAATCAATATTTTGAAAATGGTAAAGTTATAGCATGTTATTTGCAAGCTACTTTATAGAGCAGCTCCTGCAGATAGCTGTGCCTGTATTTTAATGAATGTATTCATTTATTTTTAAATGTATACTTTTATTTGAAAAACAATAGTTGTGTGAATTAATGGGGTAGAATGTGATATTTCGATCTATGCAGAAAGATTCAATCAAGCTCATTAACATACCACTCCACCAGCTTACCATTTCTTGTGTATGGTGAGAACATTAAAAATGTATTCATTTAGCAACTTTGAAATAACAGTCGTAGGCACATGGCAAATAGAATGATTCTGAGGTGTATGTACTTCTGACCTTGTGTGTGTGTGTGTGTGTGTGTGTGTGTGTGTGTCTGTGTGTGTACAGTTTGGTTTGCTTAGAAAGAATAAGGTAAAAGATTGTCTTACCTACGTTACAGCAACCGTTTATATTCTGTGCTGTTACACTTTAAGTATGTTAGGTGATATAAATTTATTGCCAGTGTGATTATGTTGTGTTTTTAGCATAAATGTCTCATGCTGCTTTTCTATAAATCAATGCTTCATATTTGTATGGAGGTGATCTTAAATTTCAACTGTATTTTATCTCAGTGACTGGTCACTGAGAAGGCGTTAAGAAATATTTAGAATGAAATTAATCACCATTGACCTGTTATTATCCATGGAATAGTATTTAAGCCACAATAACCTATATGTATGGCTGGTGTGTGGTCTGTGCAACAGTATCCTATTTTCATAATCCCATGCTCAATTTGCTGCAGATTTCTAAAATAGGAAATTGGTCCCACTCCAGTTAATCTGCATTCTCTTCAACCCATGGGAAAATTCCATAAGGACTCATACTTGGCCTTTTCCATTACGCCAATTCCATGCCCTTTTATAAATCTGGTTTCTAAATTTGCTTTATGATAATACAGCTATGCCAATGGTGTTCTCATTTAGTGCTTTGATGATAAAGGTCACTCATTCTCTCCAAAGAGCCCTTAAGGACTGAATATGCTTTCAAAGCCCAGATATATTTCAGCCATTAAAAGCAAAATAACCCCTTTAATAAAACATTTTCAGCTTAAGGATATTTAAAAGCTTAAAAAAATACTTGTTGCTTAATTGACCACACAAAGTCTTCACTCGAAGTCAATTGCCCTGTTTTTATGGGCATTTGTATCATTAGAGCTTTTAGAGCAGATAGATTTGGAAGAAAAAAATGTTTTCAACTAAACAGTATTGAGATATGTCTTAGTTTGCATCTGTGGGTCAGTTCATAACCTAAAAGCAAAATGGCAGCCAACATAATTTCTAATCAGCATGGAGATTTTCACATATTTAAATTCATGTAGTAATTGGCCACAGAGTACAGGTGAGTTACCAGAAAACTATCTGAAATGCATAGACTCACTATAATAGCTTCATTTTCTATATCCAAGAAATGGAATACTAAGGATACTTTTGCCAGTAATTATCTGTACCAGTAATTATCTATACAGAGGAAAAATGAATCAATTAAAATAAATATACTGACCAACAAATGCCTTGGTCAATTTCCCCTACCACTTTGATTTAATTGGCTGTAGTTTAAAATATCTAAGTTTCTTCCCCAGGTTTTGAATTATGATTGCAGATGTGTTCATGCGATTCAGAGCTAGGTGACTTAGTTCATAGATTGAATGACAAAACCTAAATATTTTTAACTCTAAAATTTTTAAAGGGCTGATAATCATTAAATCTAACAATATATTGAAAGAGAGAGAGAAAAAAAAGCGTGTTCTGCCAGTTGAACTTAAAAATGAGCCAAAGAGAAGAGATGCCTTTATAAATGTCACAATATACATTTTAGTTGATGAAAAAAATAGCATGCTCTACATGATAGTGCAATTACTATCATCTAAGCTATTGAGTGCTTTCCAAACAGATAAAGAGAATAAAAAATATAAACGGGACATTGGATAGATAGGACTATATAAAAAAATTAAATTCGAGACACTTTTATAAGCCTAACTATGACCAAACCTATTTCACTCAGAAAAGATAAGTTGAAAAATATAAAAGATTTTTAGACTGAGACTGAATAAAAAAAGATAGATTTGGGAAAAAATTTGTGCTTTCAGTTATTTTAAGTACCTTTATTTTCCAGATTTATTTAAGTTATGATCTCTAGCAAGACAGACAAATTAGGATCATTAAATAGAAGTTGTAAGAGGCTGGGTATAGTGGCTCAAGCCTGTAATCCCAGCACTTCAGGAGGCCGACGCGGCGGTGTGGATCACCTGAGGTCAGTAATTCGAGACCAACATGGCCAATATGGCAAAACCCTGTCTGTACTAAAACTAGAAAAAATTAGCTGGGCATGGTGGCGGGCATGTGTAATCCCAGCTACTTGGGAGGCTGAGGCACAGAATCTCTGAGATCATGCCATTGCACTCCAGCCTGAGCAAAAGAGCGAGACTCTGTCTCAAAAAAAGAAAAATAAATATTGTAAGAGAGTAGATATTATGCTGTATGTAAAATTAATTTGTCTCATTATAACTACTAGCAGAATCTTTTATGATTGAATTTGTATATGCAGGGTCTATGTAGTGTCTCAAAGCCAGGGTTGATGACTTGTCAAGGATGCAGTCGAGAAAGTGCCTGTGGTGACTAGTAATATGGACATACATGATCACCCCGATTCTTTCAATCTCTAGGAACTTAGAATTGTCTATTTCTATGACAATTTGATTAGTGCTAAGTGAACTAATGGTTTATATTTACTATGCATATACATTAAATATGATGCATATTTTATTTTACATCGTATATTAGAATTTCTTGACCTCTTCCTTGAAGACAAATTCTTCTAATTAAGAATATATAATAGTAAATTATATGGAATTTATTTCCTAATTCTTCTGAATAAATTAAATAAATCAAATAAAATATATATGGAAATAATTACATGCAGAGAGCTAACTTTGTAAGTAATTTAACATGTAATTTTTTGCCAAAAGCATAGAAGAAATTTGACCACCATTTGTTGAAGAAAATGTCTAGATATGTCTACCTATCCTGATTTGAGGAGTCATGGTAGGTTCTTTGAAAACGCCATACAAACTATGATCTGAAGATTAACTTAATGCAATAATCCAGGACAAGTGAAGGACAGAAGTGCTTAGGAGCACTTGGTATGCAAAAGATATCATGTGGAAGACACAGCATGAAAGGATGAGAAACTGAATGACTTTCAGAACCACACGAGAAGGCAGAAGAAAAGCACACAGGGCATACGAGGAGCCAGTAAGGGTTTTTGGTCATAATGCTAATCAAAATGAGAAGGCATTGGATATTTTACAGCAGGACATTTTTTTTATGTGTTTAATTGTTGCATATTACTCTTTTTTCAAAGCTCATTATTAATTAAACAGGGAAAAGTGCAGATACAGGGAGTCTAGTTAGATGATGGCTTCATGTGAGCCATTTTGATTGTAGTTGTTTCTCAGACAAAAGAGGAGTAGTAGTGAGAGAGATAGAAGAGAGGTTAAAATATACAGAAGATTGAACAAATTTTGTACTTCAAAAACTTAAAACTGATGTGTTTTTCTAAATATTCTCAATTTTATGTCACTTTCTAATATGGAGTTTTCAAGTCAGAGTATGAAATATGACTGACAACTCCAGTAATTTGGAGTTTCCATGGAAACAGTAGTCATAAACAAGATGTGGCTTTTGTGGTCTGCCAGGTAGCCTGAACTACAGTTGCTGTACATCAACTCCTGCTATATTTACCCAGGCACTGAACATTTTCAAGATGTTAGTAAGGATGTATTTCAACAACTGCCTTTTCATTTCATTTACATCTTTAGCCAGAACCACAGAATATTGATTAGGAGAAATTATTCAGAATTTTACCATAGTGAGAGTACCTCTCTCTCTCTCTCTCTCTCTCTCTCTCTCTCTCTCTCTCTCTCTCTCTCTCTCTCTCTCTTCTGTGTGTGTGTGTGTGTGCTGAGAACATTAATGACAATATACTCATTGCTTAGGATGGATCTTCTTTGCCAGTCACTTGAGCTGGTTCAACCACTGCTTCTGTACATGATGTAGCAGAACAGAAATGCTGAGAGTAGCATTGTGGGCCAAAAAAGAAAAGAGCATGTTTCAGTATTTTATCAGCCTCTATTAGGAAAGGAAGAAACAGTCTTTGAAGGATGAGAATATTGCAGTTACTAAAGGTATCATCTCTTATTAGAAAGTGTTTGTTTAGCAAGACACTCCCTCCCGATATATGGCCTTCATAAAATACTGCACAAATTATTCAGCTATCTTGGCTCTTTTTCCAGTTTAATCTAGGATTGTTTTTATGCTCATATTGAACTCCCAAGATGTTGTCATTAAGTTGAAACTTTCAAAATGCACCACTTCCTGCATTGCTTTCCAGAATTTGCTTGCTGCTTCCAATGACTGTCTTTTCTACATTAACACCCTTAATCTCTTCTCTGATCATCAAATCTGCTCTCGCCTGGTCACTAAAGAGAGGTCATTATAACAATTCAGAAAGCTATTTCCATGAGACCTTGACCAAATCTCATACACCCAGGCACAGATATTGAGCAGTACCCACTCCACTCTATTTATTGTACTCGGTTTCTATTGATGCCATAAAAAAATTACCACAAAAGTGATGGGTAATCACAACACAAATATATTATCTTATAGTTATATAGATAAAAACTGCAACTTGGGTCTGTTGGGGCTGAAAATAGGGTACTATCAAAGCTGCGTTCCCTTCTAGAGGAGCTAGGAGAACATCCTTCCTTGTATTTCTTTCCCACATTCTACAGGGCCCTGCATTTGTTGACATGTGGTCCTTCCTTCCAGCTTTATGATCAACAACAAATTGAATCCTTCCAGCAACACCATCTACATGACCCAACTTCTGTCTGTGCATCTCTTCTGACCATAGCCAGGAATGGATCTCCACTTTTAAGAAGTTTTGTAGTTAAACTGGACTCATGCAGAAAATCCAAGGTACTTTTCCCATCTCAAGGAAAAGTATTACATTTCCCATCTATTACATTTATAAACTTTTTAACTTGTTATTTGGTAAAACTATGAATGAAATTGAGAATCAAAAGTAGCTCTTTCAATGTCAAAACACTTGATGAATTACAAGAGTCATGATTATCATAATTATCATCCTAATGTGCATTTAATGGGCACTTCTAAAATCCAATACTTTGTAAAAGTCTTATAATAACAACTGTAATTCTCCAAATTCTACAGAATATTAAAGTAATATTTCCATCTTCATTTCACAGATGATGCAACAGAGGCATGGATAAGTGGCTAAGTAACTTATTAAGATTACATGGAGTTCTCACATGGATACTGGATAAAGTACTACATTTATTTAAAGTGCATATAAGGTAGAAGTCTAAAGCTGAACAGCAAACTGAGACCCTTTCTGGAGAGAACAAACCCATGACTTAAGAAGGATTTTTACCCTGCTTTTGTTCTAAAACGATCTAAATATGTTCCATCTTTCCTCTGCTAGCAACTTCTTCCTCTCTTAATCCTGCTATGCTTTTTGTCCATCTCAAGGGAAGAGACATCCATGTACAAAAATAGGTCTTAAGAACTGCTCACAATCAAGCCTGAAATCAGAATTCTCAAAGGTCCCTTATGTAGCCAGGATTTACACAGTCAACATTGAAATCATTATTGTAACTCTAATTTGGTAGTTTATCCCATTTAGTGCCTAAAAGTGGTTATGTACTCAAGCTTTTATTAAGCTAAATAATATGTACACATGGCAGCAGAGTGTGGAATGATGGACAATGGAGACTCAGAAAAGTACGGAGGTGGGAGGGAGATGGATGATGGGAGGTTGCTGAGTGCGTACAATGTGCATCCCTCTAGATGCACTGAAGGCCCTAACTTCACCACAGTGCAATACACCAATGTAGCAAAATTGCACTTGTACTCCATGATTATATACAAATATATGTATATAAACTGAGAATTGCTGAAAATTATTATGAACTAGGACACACGTTTTAAAATCATTTATGTAATAATAAAATAATTAAAAGATACAATTTGATCAATATTCAGTTATTTTTTTAAAAATCTCAATTGTTTCTCATAGATATTGATGCAACTCTATTGTCAAATGTGTTGAAAGAAATATGATAATATGGGTCTGTTTCTATTTATGTCTCTTGTTATACAATTTCTGCAATAATAAAGGATCTTCTTCTGAATCCCATAAAGTCTGTATTGGCAAGACTATTTTCTGATGTCAGCTTTATGCCTGCACCAAATTTAGCTGTTGGTCTCACTATTTCACTATATTCTCATCTATGGCTTCAGCTTCAGTGTAGAACTTGAAGGTCTAATTGCTGTCATTTCTGTCACTGCTGGATATGTGTCTAAACAATGATTACTGGGTAATATAGGTATGATGATATCTAATCATTATAACACAATCAGTGATGTCGATAAGGCTGTCTTTTGAATATATTAATGCCCAAATATTCATTTTCAAGTAAAGCAAGCATTCTAAATATAACCTAGAATAAAAATCTCATTTATTTAACATTTGGAACTTCCTTCAGTTAGTTACATTACAAATATGTTTCATTACAAGAATAAAATAATTTCTAAATTAAAAGTCAATAATAAATCAAAATATTGTTATACTTTTATAATAATTAAACAATGAATAAATAACAGCTAATATCAATATTAACAGATTGCAATATCTCTACATTTAAGAACAAAATATTTTAACCAAAATGTATTCATA
Organism: Rhinopithecus roxellana; assembly: GCF_007565055.1. Lineage (NCBI taxonomy): Eukaryota > Metazoa > Chordata > Mammalia > Primates > Cercopithecidae > Rhinopithecus > Rhinopithecus roxellana. The sequence goes on along the minus strand of NC_044565.1, from coordinate 113,806,449 downwards.
ATATACTATTAGAAAATGGAATACTATAGATTGTTTTGTAAAATAGCTATAATCTGTGAATCACTTAAAGTACAAAAATGTAAATATTAAAGAGGGTAATCTTTGATAAGTAAATTTAGGTTTTAGTTATTCAATTTTAGTTAATACAAATCTTAAGAAAAAGTTTTCTTTGAGAATGCTTCACATCTTGTGAGGATGAATTGAAGACATATTGTCAGCTGGCAACTTCAAAATGTAATGGAATAAAAAGCACTAGAACATGCTAGTAACTTTTTCAATCTAGGTATGATTAAGTGTGACAACAAGGATGAAAGAAAGGAAAATTATACAAGAAAAAATAAAGTACCAAAAACATTATGTTTTCCCTAATCAAATTCCAAAGCAACCCACATTTCAGACATTATTTAGAAAGAATATTTTACAGCGTAGACTATGGGATTGTTACTAGTAGATGCCATGGAAAACTAGTAATTTCATGGCAACATCTCCATCAGGAGACCCCTGTACTGGCAAAGACAGTCTATAGAAAACTCATTTTCCTACTAATTACATTTGAAGGTGAACATCCATGAGAATTACAAATGATTATTCTATTGACCAGCAGGGTAATCCATCAACAGATAGAAGATAAATGGAGACTTTTGAAATTTGACTACTAACATTTTAATTTAATCATAGTAAGTATAATTAATAATATATCAAATGTATTCTTAATCTCACTACGAATTATTATTGCCCAGTGTTTTGGTGTTTAGTCATTTCTGAAAATAATAACCCACTCAAAGTAAAATAGGGTTTCACTTGTATGAAGCTATCCAATTAGCTTTGAAACATACAAGTGACTTTTCTCCATGAGAAATTCCTTTGGAGCAGGATAAAGCAGAGAATGTAGATGAGAGAAGGGACAAACCCTAACTATGAATAATCTACTAATTATCATGAATTATTTATAGTGACCAGGAAAGGTTCAAAAAGATGGTCCCTAAGTAAAAAATGTATAATATTAATAATAATAGACATTAGGAACTATTTCCTGAATGACATCCTCCTCTGAATGTGCTTTTTGTCTGATTCTTACAGAATTTGTTGAAGTCTTACATCATTTAAACAGTTTATTCTTTATAAAAGTTGACTAATTTGATTGTTAGGTAGCCATGGGTAGGTGATAATTTATTTTTCAACTTGGTATCCTTAGTTCCTGGCATGAATATTAATGATTAAAAATATCACTACTGCCCATTTTCAGCATTTTTTTGAGGATATGAAAATTTACACACATACTTGGTCGAACATGAATTGTATAACCATTTTGAAAGGTAACTTGGCAATATGTATCATCATTTTAAACATATGTATAATTTAAATATATGTATAGTTTCATCTAGCTATTCCATTTCCAAAAACATGTTAGAGAACTGAATTGGGGTCTGCTCACCCAGCACAGTAAGTCCAGATATCCACACCAAGGTTTTTGCAGCAACAGAAAGGAAGCCATCTGTTTGCAGAGTGCCAAGCAAGGAAAATCAAGGGAGCTCATGCTTAAGATTCAAACTCCCTGATGCCTTGCAAATAAGGGCTTTTAAGGGGAGGGGTAAATTTCAGGAAATCAGAAGTTACAGGCTAAACAGTAAATCAATGCATGGCTATTAATAGAAAGCAAAATAAATAAATAAATAAATAAATAAAAACCCAGATGTTGCCCAGGTTATGGAGAAAATAGAACAACTATATACTGTTGGTGGGAGTGTAAATTAGGTCAACCATTATGGAAAATAGTATGGCTATTCCTCGAAGAGCTAAAGGCAGAATTACCATTCAACCCAGCAATTCTATTAATGGGTGTATACCCAGAGGAATACAAATAATTCTGCCATAAAGACACATGCACATGAATGTTCATTGCAGCACTATTCACAATAACAAAGACATGGAATCAACATAAATGCCCATCAGTGATAGATTGGATAAACGAAATGTGGTACATATACACCATGGAACACTATGCAGCCATAGAAGAGTGAGATCATGTCCTTCGTGGGACCACGAATGGAGCTGGAAGCTATTATCCTCAGCAACTAACACAGGAACAAAAAATCCAATACCACGTGTTCTCATTTATAAGTGGGAGCTACATGATGAGAATTTATGAACACAAAGAAGGAAACAACAGACACTAGGGTCTACTTGAGGGTGAAGGATAGGAGGAGAGAGGAGCAGAAAAGGTAACTATTGGGTCCTCAGCTTAATTCTTGTGTGATGAAATAATCTGTTCAACAAGCCTTTGTGACATGAGTTTACCTGTGTAACAAACCTTCACATGAACCCTGAACCCAAAATAAAGTTTAATATATATATATATGGATATTGTAAAAAAAGTTTTACCAATTTTTCATTTTTTGTTCAACATTCTTTCAGTTCAACATTCTGGTTCTGTGATATGTAGAAGTATCACTCATATTAAAGTTTTGTAATTTACTTGTTCTTTTAAAAAAAGTTTAATTTTTTAAATAATGTAATTATAAGTATATTGGGACATTAATTTGTAATGATGTAGAAGATACACCTATATAGTATAAAATATATAATTTATATACTGTATAATACATTACTATAAATTAGTAATATATGCTTTAAGCATAATACATTCAATATAACATACTGAATTATGTTTAAAGCATATATGATTAATTAATAATAATATAGCAGTTTCCAGTGACCATATTACCAATAATTATGACATTTTCTCAAATTTGAAACTTTTCCACTGACTTGGATTTCTTCATCTCTTAAATGCTCAATTTACATATATACTTGATTTGATTTATCAAAAATACTGATCACTTTGTTGCTTCATTTTATCATCAGATTCAAATTTTAAAAGCCTCCTATTATAGCTTGATACTATAAAAATATACTGCACTTTTTAATTTTTTATTATAATCTTGAGTATTCAGTTTATTTTACAGGAATAACTAAAATTCTGAAGTGAGAATATGATCGCTGGATAAATTATTTGTAATAGAGTTAAGTTTTAGACTACTGTAGTAAAATTTAATGTCATTCATTCTAGAATAGCATCTTATCTTAGAATAAAGTACTGTTTTCCATTTATACTGTCTTCTGACACATCATTTATTATAGATTTGTGATTTTCTTAGTAGTATGTATATTTTTTTCAATTTTATTTTGCCTTTATCAATAAACATATAGTGATTGTGGTTACTGGATTGTTGTTTATACATGTCAACTGACTGTTTACCCTACTTTTGTTTTCCCTAATCCATAGCTAATAAATCACAGTGAATGAAAAATTCATAGACAATTGATACTTATCTATAAAATATCAGGGTTAATGTGCATGTACGTTAACTGTACATTAACACCTTATCAACAAAAAACTGAAAGAATGAGGCACAACCCATACATGTAGCAATACACCAATATATGGATTCTGAGCATTTTTGCAAGTTAGATGGAATGCTAAATAAATAAAAAGGAAACAAATTATCAAAGCCCTAACTCCACAAGCTGCAGCATTAAATGAAGAGTCTCTGCTTAGTGAACGCATATCAATAAATTCAGCCTGATTCAACTTGATGTTTTTTCTGTCTTTATCCCATACTCTTAATATCCATTCAAACACATATTCCCCTATTTCTGTCTGTATATGTTAGAAAGCTCAAATAGTTCTTTTGGAGTATAGCGCACCTCTTCCTGAGTCACACTTGGTACTTCATCTTTAAGCGTTTGCTGGGATTTGAGTCTAGTTATAGGTCCAGAAGCAAATCGGTATAATGTTGGCTGGGTCAGAGGAGAATCATAGCAAGGTAACTCCCTCAAGAGAGGCCATTACCATTTCCTCAAAAAATGTGGAATTAATCCCCTGAAATGGGGATGGAAAGGGTGGTTCTACTAGCCAAGAAGACTCATCAGAATTTAGGGACTACATAGTCCTCAAATTCTTTAGGATCTTTCCATAGGACCCCATTTGAATTTTTAGAACCCCATTTCTTCATAAGCAGTGCCCTCAGTTCAACAGTAGACACATTGCAAATTTGGGAAATCAATTTACATTGTATTAAGCCACTCAAGATTCAACTCTGTGTTTACTTTTCAGCAGTTTTAGCCTTGAGGCTACAGAAGATAAGGATCTCTTTCAGGCCCTGGAAAATTTCACCTCATTTGTGCTATGCTTGAGCTGAAAAATCAGATCCTCAATTTGAGTGACCACATGCAATATAATGCATGTATTCCTATAAACGTTTGGTTAGAAATAGCCAGTGGAGGTATTTTGTGTATCTCTATTGCCAGATCATGTCATGGACTTTCAGTGCTCTCTTTAACACTGGAAATAAGAGTATTTCATGTTATAAAATCTTATCAGATTAGATAGCCAGTTTCAAAAACCCCAATTCAGAAAATTCATCTTTAAGCTCTATTCCTCTTGAACTGCTCTCGGTATCAAATTCATTTATATTTTGTTGCTTTTTTCTGACTCCATGTGTAAAAAAATAAGTAGTTTGGTGCTTCATTAGTTAACTATTTTTTCTTGTCTTTACTGGGATACCTCAAACACCAGCCTCACCTTCTTTTTTTGGATAGGCCCCAAAACCATATCTATAATGTATTTTTTAAGTTAAAAAGAATAATTATTTGATAATCTCCAACCCATTTTTATTATTTTATTCTAATTTTAGCTCTAATGGTCTACTGTTCATCTTTCATTATTTGAATTTTGCTTTTAAATTATTTTCTAACTTTGGTGTTTGTGCGTTTGTGCATTCACACGTTCGTGAATCTTTGCTGTTTCTCTACTTGACCCATTTCCAAAGTTGGAACAGTGTTATATTGCTTCATTTTTTTTCTTTAACACCTCACAAAAGGCAATGCACACTGAAGAAAGTCAATAATATAAGATTAACATAATATTAATGCATTCCTTTCTAGTTTATTCCTTTTGGAAATATTTATGGATGATTTTTGGAGTTGCTATCACGTTCAAGTAAATAGGCTTCTGTCTAATTTCTGGCATTAAACAAATGTACACTCTTGAATAAATTGGATTTTCTGCACTATCTTTTCATGAAGAAGATGTATTAAAGTTTTCACCTAGTTTTTAAAATTATAGCATACATTATTAATAATTAATATATGCTTTCTATTTTACAGAGTGATGTATATTACTATATTTTTAGCCTGAAACTGATTTTGAAAAAAATAGTATTGTCTTCTCTAATTTAAACACACAGAAACTAAAGTTTAAAGAAGTTAAATTGCCAGTACTTTCATCAATTTTATGGAGCAGAAAGAAAAACTGACCTATACACTAAGCCCTTACTGAAATACCCCAGAGAAAGTTCATAAACTAATAAGGTGGAGGAGTTGCGTCCACAAGGCTGTGTCCCAATTTCACGGTTTGAGCAAACGAACTAAGCGTAATGATTCTTCATGTCCTGTTCATGCTAAGCTTGTTTTATTGGGAGGAACTTGTACATTACCCCCTGCTATGACCCTAGAAGAACGGGAGAAGTTTTCCCTTCGAATTATCTTTCAGCAAGAGAAGATTGTTCCAAGGGCATAATTTGTATTTATCTGTGGTTGAAGTTAATATATTGACAAGCAGTTCTTTGGATGAGGGATTGGGGGTTACGGCGACTGCCTAAAGCAGGAAATCATTGCCGTTCCTATTACTTTATTTATAACCACTGAAATGTCAGGTTGCTTTGGTAGATCTAAATTATTCTTTGATAATTAAATAAGTGAAAATTAGAAAGATTTGAGATTTTGTTATGCTAGTAGATGGATGATTTATCAAAACCTGTTTGGAAAAAGGAGAGCACTAGTTACTCACCTTGGAGTGAAAATAATATCGACATATGTTTTTCATTTGAAAATAGTAGTTGTAATTTCCAAATATTTTGTTCTTCAAATAATGCAAATGGTGACCATTTTAATGGTATAATATTTAATTAAAATAATAATAATAAGTCACCTACACAGCAAAGTATAGTTAATCAGAAAGGATAAAATATACTTTAAAAGGCAAATTTCTCCTATTATTCCCCATATTTGTTTTGTAATACAGATACTATCACAGTAGGTAGCTAGCCAGGCATGAGTAAGGCAGGAGAGGGCTCCCACCAGGAATGTGAGGTGACCATTAGGTGATGGTCAGGTGGTTGTCACACTGCTCCTCTAAAATAATAATTGGTGGCAGACAACGCCAGGGAAAGGAAGTTTCCCAATAGATTAAAAAAAACAACAAAAAACAAAAAAACCTGTAACCGCTAATTGGCAACTTCCCAGTAAGATTCAGGAGTCCGGTAAGTGGGCTTGAGTATGTGTATGAAGAGGCAAAATGGTGGAGTTTAACTGGTGTGTGACCTTCTGGGGGCATTCCACCGGAAAAGGAAAAAATACCTCAGGTGAGCATGCGTACAACTCCAGCACAAACACTGCATGCTCACCTCCCGAGTACTAGCAAGCCACTGCACATGTGGGCAGCCCACCCTAAAGGAAGAATCACAGGAAAAGAGATGCAAGATGTGGAAGTAGGTCAGCATATAAAACCTGAAGTTCGAGGTCAAATGGGGCACTTGACCTCCAAGATGCCCACTTAGCCTTCTTCCAAGTGTGCTTCACTTTCTTTTCATTCCTGCTCTAAAGCTTTTTAATAAACTTCCACTCCTGTTCTAAAACTTGTCTCAATCTCTTATTCTGCCTTAAGTCCCTCAATCAAATTTTTTCTTCTGAGGGGGCAAGAATTGAGGTTGCTGTAGACCCCTAAGAATATGCAGACAGTAACAACTCAAATAACTTCCACCACTAACAATGCTACTCATGGTTACTTTTTCATCCATGGTCTAAGTATGTTTGTCCTCACACACATCTACGTTTAGACCTCATTACACCTATAATGCTTTTCTTGGAGGCCCTCATCCACATGTCCCTGACTTCAACTATCACCTCCTTCTGATGTTTTTATTTTGTGTTAAATAGGCACAGACTGGTCCCAGATTCAACTGCTTGTATCAACCACAGTATTGAACAAACTCACCTGCAAATGTCATTCAGATTCATAAAAGCAGAATGTCCACACTATGTCTTATAAAACTAATATTTGTTAAATACCTGGTGACAAGGACTGTAGTGTGAATAGGGTCTATCTTCAAGCTGACTGCCTTTGAATCTTGGCTGACTTGGCACATAAACTAACATTTTCATGTCTGAGTTTACACATAAGTAAATAGTAACACAATGATAGTAAAAACTCAATATATATATAATACATTTAATGTCTGATAATTTATTAAGCTTCCAATAACTATTTAGCTATGATTATTGTTAAACCATATCTCTGTGAGGCAGATACAGTAGATAGTATCTGCCGCACAGATACTATCTACTCACAGATATCATCTACACAGTAGATGAAATAGATCATCCCTGTTTCATAATTGAAACTCAGAGCGGTTTGGTAATTTATTACGGTAAGTAAAACACCAAGTAAAAAAGCCAGGATTGGATTGATGTGGTTCATGTATTTTTGTTTTGTCTTCCTGCTTCACTAATCATCTCTCCAATGCAATCTATCACTGACAGTGTAGCAGATCCTAGTATGCATTCATGTAACAGTCGTCTTGATCTGCATCTTCTTTACTCCACACAAAGTCCTTTCTTCTAAATGCCTCTTCATCCATATCATAGCATTGTCAATCATTTATTATCTTATTTCTTTCCCATATGATTTTAATATTCTACAAATTAGTTTCCTTCCTTAGTCTCCTTCTTCTATAACCAACTGCCCATATTCAGCCAGGTTATCTTTAGAAAATTCAAAGTAAGCCTATTATTTGTAAACTTCAATAACTGAAATAACTCATGATTCATTCAAATTTAAACCCAAATGTATTCACATGTTACTAAATCCTCTTTTTACTATAAATCTTCTCTTTTCCATATTTTCAAATTGCTTAATCACAAAGTATTATAATTTAGCTATAATTAATGTCTTTCGTTTCTTTAAGCATCTTTGAATCTGAGAATACTATTTCACTCTTTTGTCTTCTTTCTTCATTAATATCCCTTAAATATATTTTTTCTCCCCATAATTTTTCTCTGATCTCTTGTATCTCTTGTCTATCAGCTATAAACTTTAATTAGTGTTTATGCTACCATTATGTATTTATTTATCTGTCAGTCGTCTAACAAGAGGGGTTCATAATTGCAAGGCCATTGGCTCCCTGCTATTGCTTTCTGAGTGACTGGCATAGTATCTAAAAATAATAAACATTCAAACAGGTAATTAAGTAACTAGTGCTGACAACCAGAAACTGCATTCCATATGACTCTGCTTCCCTTTTAATCTGGCCAAATGCATTTTTTTTTTGTTTATTTGTTGTTTGTTTATTTTTGTTTCTGCTTTTAAGCCTTACTCGTTACAATAGGAGTTTCCAGGAATTAAGATTCATTGAATAACAAAATCACAAAAAATAATCCAGAAAGTGATAAAGATTTGCATAAACTTTGCCTATCAGAATAGATGAGATTATGCTACAGTATTAAATAGCACCAAAATCTCAAAACAAGAAAATTTAATGATCACTCTTGTTATGTGTTCTATGTAGATTAGGGGAATAGCTTCTTTCCATGTAATCTTTAATACTATCTCGTGATGCCATCATCTCAATGCTGTTTTTCAGTCTTCACCAGATCTGAAACAGAGAGAAGTTGGGGAGTTGGGCCTTGACCATATTTTATATATATACATATATATATTTATCTAACAAGGCACATGTCACCGTTTTTTACATTTGGTTGATCAGAACTACTGATTTGACCAAATCTAACTTCAAAGTAGAAAATTATATCACTCTGTGTATTCTAAAGTAAAATATAAGCTAAAATTGGTGAAAGTTAGTCCTGTGTAACTCAACTAACATTTACATTCAATTAGATACAGTTGCCTAATTACTTTGGCTTGGATTTTGGAATATGTTTTATATTTTCAGATGCAGTGCCAATTACCACATTTTGAGTTTTATGGATCACTAAGTTATCAAAAAATAATTCTGGAGACTGTCATATGGTTAAAGATTTTTAAGCTTTTAAATTAAGGAAATAAAAATATTTTCTGAAATTTTATTATATTTTTATGAAAGCAATAGCACTTACATAAAATAAGAAAAATGACCTCAGAACGAGGTGGCTTTTTGAAATTGAATACATTTATGTTTTTGGATATTTTAGCTCAGTCTTTCTTGTTTCCATATTTTCATTTTATTATAGATGGATGCAAATTCAGCATACTCATACAGATGAATTATGGGGTTGCTGATCAAAAAACCAACCTATCACCAAATCGTAAAATTATGAAAACTCTAATTTTAAAGTAATGGAAAAATAAGGAGATAGTAAACCACAAATGTATCTTTTAAAATATCCCAAACTAATAAATTGAGGTGTAAGAAAAATAAAACTCCAAAAGGGATAACATGACTTTTGCCACTCCAAACTTTCCAATGCCTTGTAAAAATTTGTAATATCTATTTTTTATGATAGTTTCTTTATTTCCCGTGTGAGATGATCTTATAATTTTCAACTTTTTAATTTGCTAGTATGGTGGCTTAAATTGATTGATTTTCCTTTTTTTTTTTTTTTTTTTTTTTTTTTTTTTTTTTTTTGAGACGGAGTCTCGCTCTGTCTCCCAGGCTGGAGTGCAGTGGTGCGATCTCGGCTCACTGCAAGCTCCGCCTCCCGGGTTCACGCCATTCTCCTGCCTCAGCGTCCTGGGACTACAGGCACCCGCCACTGCGTCCAGCTAATTTTTTGTATTTTTAATAGAGACGGGGTTTCACCGTGGTCTCGATCTCCTGACCTCGTGATCCGCCTGCCTCGGCCTCCCAAAGTGCTGGAATTACAGGCGTGAGCCACCGCGCCTGGCCTAATTGATTGATTTTCAAATGTTAATCTAAGCTTGCATTTCTAGGATACCCAACTTGGTTATATTATATCAGTTTTATATACTGTTGGATTTGATTTGCTAAAATTTGCTTGGAAATATGGCATCTATGTTCAAAATGAATATCAGTCTATAGTTTTCTTTACAGCTTTTTTACTAGCTCTGGTAAGAATTAAATGCTAGACCAGAATGAGTTGGGATTAATGGCTCCTCAATTTTCTGGAAGAGTTTTTGGCTGGGAATGGATAGCATTTATTATCTACTACACAGTAGGCATTGTAGGTGTTTTGCATACTTCGTTAGATACAATCTTCATTTAAAATACATAAGGTGGAACATTTTTCATTTTGTTTTGTTTTGTTTTTCATTTTACCTTTTTTATTCTTGTACATATTATTTTATCATGCAGGTATTAAGCCCAGTACCCAATAGTTATCTTTTCTGCTCCACTACATTTTCCCTCAAGTGGAACCCAGTATCTGTTGTTTCCTTCTTTGTATTTGTAAGTTCTCACTATTTAGCTCCCACTTATAAGTGAGAACATCTGCTATCTGGTTTTCTGTTCCTGGGTTAGCTTGCTAAGGATTATAGCCTCCAGCTACATCCGTATTTCCCACAAAATAAAAGAACTCATCCTTTCTTATGGCTGCATAGTATTCCATGGTGTATATGTACATTTTCTCTATCCAAACTGTCATTAGGTTGATTCCATGTCTTTGCTATTGTGAATAATTCTGTAATGAACATTCACATACGTGTGTCTTTATGGTAGAATTATGTATATTCTTCTGGGTATAGCAAACCCAGTAATGGGATTACTTGGTTGAATGATAATTCTGCTTTTAGCTTTTTGAGGATTCGCCACACTGCTTTCCACATTGGTTGAACTAAATTACACTCCCACCGATATTTCTTACTTAAATGTTTGTTAAAATTTATCCACACGACCATCTAGAAATGGAATGTTTTTGTGGGTATATTTTTGGGAGTCATATTGGCTATTTTTATTATCTCTTTTTGAATGAGTTTAGATAATTGGTGTCTTTTTAAGGTTTTGTCCATCCTACTTGCTTGTATTTGTTTGCAAGAAATAATTCATAATGTTTGTTACTGTACATTTAATATTCAAACAATTTTTAGTGATGCCTTTTATTTCTGATTCTGAAAATATGTGTCTTTTCTCATTTCTTATCAATGTGGCTAATACTGCATCAGATGTATTGATCATTATAAAAATTGAATAAAATGTTTGTAGTTTAACTGCTTTTCTCTTTTTTAAATTAGTTTTTATGTTTTAATTTTTGTGAGTGAGTACACAGTAGGTGTATATATTATGGGATACCTGAGATGTTTTGCAATGCTTACTAATCATATCATGGATAATGCGGTATCCATCCCCTCAAGGACTTATCCTTTGTATTACAAATAATCCAATTACACTCTGTTAGTTATTTTTAAGTGTACAGTTAAGTTTTTACTGACTATAGTCATCCTATTGTGTTATCAAATACCAGGCGTTATTTATTCTTTCTACCTATTTTTTAATACCTATTAGCGATCTCCACTTCCCTACCAGCTGCCCTGCTACTCAAGCCAGCATCCTTTTCTGTCTATGTCAATGAGTTTCATTGTTTTGATTTTGAGATCCCACAAATAAGCGAGAACATGCTCATACAAATGACATTCTTTATAAAACATGTATGGAATGGCATAGACCCAGAATAGCCGAAGGCATCCTAAGGAAAAATAATTTAAGTCACCATACTAGCAAATCAAAAAGTTGAAAATTATAAGATCATCTCACACAGGAAATAAAGAAACTATCATAAAAAATAGATATTATAAATTTTTACAAGGCATTGGAAAGTTTGGAGTGGCAAAAGTCATTTGTCTTTCTGTGTCTGACTTACTTAGCATAATGATCTCCTGTTCCATGCATGCTATTGCAAATGACAGGATCTCATTCCTTTCCATGGCTGTACACTGCTGCAACAAACATGGGAGTGCAGATACATTTTCTATACACTGATTTCCTGTCGTGTGGTATGTACACAGCAGTGGAATTTCTGGATCACATGGTAGCTCTATTTTTAGTTTTTTGAGAAACCTTCAAACTGTTGTCCATATTGGTTGTATGAATTTGTATCCCCACCAATAGTGCACAAAGTTTCCCTTTTCTCTACAGCCTAGCCAGCATTTGTTATTGTTCTGTCTTTTAGATATAAGACAGGGATGATATGATGTCTCATTGTAGTTTTGATTTGCATTTCTCAGATGATTAATGATGTCGAGTACCTTTTCATAGCACTGTTTGTCATTTGTATGTCTTCTTTAGAGAAATGTCTATTCCAATATTTTGCCCTTTTTTTCTGATAGGAACAGACACTTCTCAAAATAAGACATTTATGCAGCCAATAAACATATGAAAGAAAGTTCAACATCACTGATCATCAAAGAAATGCAAATCAAAACCACCATGGGATACCATCTCATGCCTGTCAGAATGGCAGTTATTAAAAAGTTAGGAAACAATAGATGTTGGCGAGGCTGTGGAGAAATAGGAATGCTTTTACACTATTGGTGGGGATTTAAATTATTTCAACCATTATGGAAGACAGTATGGCAATTCCTCAAGAATCTAGAACCAGAAATGCCATTCGACTCAGCAATCCCATTACTGGGTATATATACCCAAAGCAATATAAATCATTCTACTCTAAAGACACAGGCACACTTATGTTTATTGCAGTACTATTTAGAAAAGAAAAGCAAAGACATGGAACCAACCCAAATGTCAATCAATGATAGACTGGATAAATAAATGTGGTACATATACTCCATGGAATATGATGTATCCATAACAAGGAATGAGATTGTTTGCTTTGCAGGGATATGGATGAAGCCGGAAGCCATTATCCTCAGCAAACTAACACAGGAACAGAAAACCAAACACCGCATGCTCTCACTCCTGAGTGGGAGTTGAATATTGAGAACACATGGATGTAGAGAGGGGAACAACACACAATATGGCCTACTGGGGGATTGGGGAGTGAGGGGAGGGAACTTAAAGGATGAGTCAATAGATGCAGCAAACTACCATGGGATGCTATGTATACCTATGTAACAAACCTGTACATTCTGCACACGTATCCCGTTTTTGTTTTCTTTTTTTTAGAAGAGTAAAGAAAAAAAGAAATAAAAAAGACATATTTTTCCCATTTTTTGATCTGATTATTAGATTTTTTCCTATAGAGTTTTTTGAGCTCCTTATATATCCTGGTTATTAATCTCTTGTCAGATGGTTAACTTGCAAATATTTTCTCCCATTCATTTGGTTGTCTCTTCACTTTGTGGACTGTTTCATTTGTTGTGCAGAAGCTCTTTACTTGATCATCCCATTTGTTCATTTTTGCTTTAGTTACCTGTGCTTGTGGAGTATTGCTCAATAAATTTTTGACCAGATCAATGTCCTGAAGATTTTCCCCTATGTTTTGTTGTGATAGTTTCAGTTTGAGGACTTAGGTTTAAGTCTTTAATCCATTCTGATTTGATTTTTATATGTAGCAAGAGATAGGAGTCTAGTTTCATTATTCTTCATGTGAATATCCAGTTTTCTCAGCATCATTTACTGAAGAGACCCATTACTGGGTATATACCCAAGCAATATAAATCCCTGGTATATGTTTTTGGCAACTTTATAAAAAATGAGTTCATTAGTAGGTTGTGTATTTGTTTCTCAGTTCTCTATTCTGTTCCCTTGGTCTATATATCTGTTTTTATGTCAGTACCATGCAGTTTTTATCACTATAGCTTTGTAGTATGATTTGAAGATAGATAATGTGATTCCTGCAGTTATTTATTTATTTATTTTTCCTTAGGATGCCTTTGGCTATTCTGGGTCTATGCCATTCCATACATGTTTTATAAAGAATGTCATTTGTATTTTGATAGGGATTGCATTAATCTGTAGATTACTTTGGTAATATGGACAGTTTAACAATATTGACTCTTTAATGCCATGAAATTTTTTTTTTTTTTTTTTTTTTTTTTTTTTTTTTTTTTTTTACATTTTTTGACATCCTCTTCAATTTCTTTCATCAGTTTTTTTTTTTTTTTTTTTCTTTTTGGAGTTTTTATTGTAGAGTTATTCCACTTCTTTTGTTAAGTTAATCCCTGGTATTCCATTTTATTTGTGACTATTGTAACTGAATTGCTTTTAAAATTTATTTTTCAGATTATTCACTGTTGGTACATAGAAATGCTACTAAATTTTTATGTTGATTTGTATTCTGCAACTTTACTAAATTTATTTATCAGTTCTAATAGTATTTTTTTCTTTTGTGGAGTCTTTAGATTTTTTCAAATGTAAGATCATATTACTTAATTTGACTTATTCCATTTCAACTTGGATGTTTTTTGTCTTGTCTGATTGCTCTAGTTAAGATTTAGAGCTAGAACAATGTTACGTTGAATAACAGTGGTGAAAGTGGGGATCCTTTTCAAGTTCCGGATCTAAGAGGAAAGGCTTTCAGGTTTTACCTATGCAATATGATACTAGCTGTGAGTCTGTAATATATGGCTTTTATTATGTTGAGGTATGTGCCTTCTATACACAGGTTTTTAAGGATTTTCATCATGAAGGGGTGTTGAATTTTACCAAATGGTTTTCCAACATCAATTTAAATTATCATTTTTTTATTTTTAATTCTGTTGCTATGATGCATTGCATTAATTGATTTGGATATGTTGAGTCACCCTTGCATCCCAGGGATAAATCCCACTTGGTCACTATGAATTATCTTTTTAATAAATTGTTGAATTAGGTGTACTAAGAGAATTTTTGCATCAATACTCATCAGAGATATTGGCCTGTTTTCTTTTCTTTTCCTTTCTCTCTCTCTCTCTCTCTTTATTAATGCATCTTTGGTTTTTGTATCAGGGTAATACTGGCCTTACAGAATGAGTTTGGAAGTATTCCATCTTCCTCTATTCTTTGAAATCATTTGAGTAGGATTGGTGTTAGTTCTTTAAATGTTTGATAGAATTCAGCAGTGAAGCCATCAGGTCCATGGCTTTACTGTGAGGCTTTTTATTACAGCTTAGATCTCATTACTTGTTATTGGTCTGTTCAGGTTCTGGATTTCTTCATGGTTCAATCTTGTTAGGTTGTATGTGTCTAGGTATTTGTGTGTGTGTGTGTGTGTTTTTTTTCCTGAATTTTCCAATTTATTGGCATACAGTTGCTCAGGATAGCAACTAATAATTCTTTAAATTTCTGCAATATCAGTTGTAATATCTCCTTTTTCATTTGTTTTTATTTCTTTGTGTCTTTTTTCCTTTTTCTTAGTCTGCCTAAAAGTTTGTCAATATTATGTAACTTTTCAGAAAACCAACATTTTGTTGCATTGATCATTTGTATTGTTCTCTTAATTTCAAATTCGTTTATCTCTTCCCTGATATTTATTATTTATTTTCTTTTACTAATTTTGGGTGTGGTTTGCTCTTGCTCTTCTAGCTTTAAGATGCATCGTTAAATTGTTGAAGTTTTCCCTTTTTATATAGGCACTTGTAGCTATAAGCTGTCCTTTTAGTAGTTCTTTTGCTGGATCCCATAAATTTGGGTATGTTGTGCTTGCATTATTATGTGTTTCAAGAAAATTTTCAGTTTCCTTCTTAATTTCTTCATTGGCTCACTAGTCAATCAGAAGCATGTTAATTTCCATGTCGTTGGTATAGGATCCAAAATTCCTCTAGTTATTGATTTCTAGTTTAATTCTATATTATGGTCAGAGAAGATTCTTAATATTTTTTCAGTTTTTTTGAATATTTTAAGACTTGTTTGTGACCTACCATATGATCTATTCTTGAGAATGATCTATGTACTGAGGAAAAGCACGTGTATTCTGCAGCTGTTGCATAAAATGCTTTCTAAATGTTTATTATATCCATTTGGTCTATAGTGCGGATTAAGTCTTTTTTTTTTTTTTTTTCTGAGTTTCTGTCTGGAAGATCTGGATGAAAGTGGGGTGTTGAAATCTCCAGCTATTATTGTATTGGGGCCTAGCTATCTCTTTTGCTCTAATATTTGCTTTACATATCTGTATGCTCCAGGATTGGGTACATATATATTTAAAATTGTTATATCTTCTTGGTAAGCTGACCCCTTTATCATTATTTAGCGACCTTCTTTGTCTCTTCTTACAGATTTTGTCTTAAAAGCTGATTTTTAAAAGTATGGTTACTCCTGCTGTTTTTCGGTTTCCATTGGCATGAAGTATTTTTTTCCCATTCCTTTATTTTTAGTCTATATGTGTCTTTATTGGTAAAGTGTGTTTTATTTTTTGGGCAGCAGATGAATGTGTATTATTTTTTTTTATCCATTAAGACACTCTGTCTTTTGATTGGAGAGTTTAGTTCGTTTTCATTCAATTTTAGTATTGATAAGTAAACATCTACTCCTAACATTTTGTTACGTGCTTAGTGGTTGTTTTTAATGGTTTTCTCTTCGTTCTTTCCTTTCTTTCTATCTTCCTTTAGTGAAGGTGATATTCTGTGGTGATATGATTTAGTTTCTCAATTTTTATTTTTTCATGTATCCATTGTATTGCTGTTGTTGTTGGTGGTGTTATTTTGAGTTTACCATGAGGTTTGCTAACTACTTGGTCTTTTTTTCCTTTTCTTTTATCTTATGGATTTCCATTTTAATCTTTATAATTGCATTTCCTCCTCTTACCTGGTCTTTCATTTCTTCTTCTTTTTCTAGGACCTTAAGGTGAAAGTTGCAGTGATTGATTTGCAATCCTTCTCCTTTTTTAATATGCACTTTAATGTAATAAATTTTCCTTTACTGCTTTAGGAGCATCTCACAAATTGTTAATTGTCGTGTTTTGCTTTCATTCAGTTCAAAGTAAGCTTTAGTTTTTATTTATACTTCAACTTACTTTATAAGTATGCTACTTAGTTTTTAACAATTTGGGGATTCTCCAGATATCTGTTGTTTTTGTTATTGACTTCTAGTTACTATATGACTTGAACCACTTTAAATATGTTGACTAGTTTTATGTCCAATATATGCTCTATATTTGTTATCCTTTGTGCTATCGGAAAAAAGAATGTATACTCTCCTGTAATTCAGCGCGTGCACGCACACACACACACACTCACACACACACTATTTCCAGTATCCTTCAATGCTTTGTGTAGGTCAATATTTCCTTCTAGTGTGGGTCTTACTTCTGCCTGACAGATATCCTTAAATATTTATTATAGTGGCAAGTTGCTAGTGACTAATTCCTTCAGCTTTTGACTATGTTATAAAGTTGTTATGTTGTCTTTCGTTTTGAATAATAGATCTCCCATGTATAGAATTCTAAATTCACATATACACATTCCATCAGCACACTGTGCCCCCATCTGCATTGCTCTATTGAGTAATGTGTCATTGTTGTCATCTTTGTTCTTTCCTTTTTTGTTTTCTTTCTCTGGCTGCTTTTGAGATGTTTTGATTTTTCATTTGTTTTGAACAATTACATTAGGATGTGCCTTGCTTTAATTTTCTTCATGTTTTTTGTGCCTGGTGTCTGTTTCGGTTCTTAAATTTTTTGATTTAAATTTTTATTTAGTTTGGAAAAATTGTAATCATTATTTCTCTAAATATTTTGTGTTCCCCTGATTCCTTCAGGAAGTATTGCACACATATATTTGTAGAATATTGCTTATAGCTAACCAATAACATGTTCATTTGCTATGTTGTTTGTGTGCACTTTTCATTTTGAATAGTAGTTATTATGTCTTCAAGTTTATTGCCATTTTCTTCTGCAGTGTCTAACATGCTTTTGAGTCTATTAATTTAGTTGTCATCTCACATGCTGTAGTTTTAATCTCCAAGAGTTTTATTTGCACATTTAAATCTTCTCTGTGCTTAATTATTTGCACATGTGGAAAACAATTTTAATAACTTTTAATCCCTTTAAGTGCCAATTCTAACAACTGAACTAATTCTAGGTGAATTTTAATTTTGATCGATTTTATCCTCACTTAGGTTTCAAATTTTCCTGTTTCTTTCAAGCTAGGTATCACTTCTTTGGATGTCCAACACCGTGATACTGTGATTCTTAATTTATTGGGTGATGAATACATTATAATCCTCTAAATATTATTGAGATGTGTTCTGGGACACACTTAAGCAATGCAAAATAAGATTGATCCTTTCAAACTTAGTGTTTTGTTTGTGCATTTTAAGCAGTAATCAGTCTAAGGCTAATCATCCCACAGCATGAAAGCAACACCTTCCTTGTGTTCTTCATTATGCCTCATGAAATATGAATTTTTAATATGGATATTGGAAACAGATAGTAGCCCCTGTCCCTGGTGACTGTTGAACATTGTGACACTTAATCCTCCCAGGTGATTGATTATTTTCCAGTCTCTGATAAAGTTTAGGTTGGTGCAAAAGTAATTGTGGTTTAGAACTGTTAATTTTAAATCATTATAACTCAGTTCAAACACATCTTTATTAATCAAAATAGGAACCATTGCAATCAACACATTTTTGCAAAAAGAAATACGTAGCTTATTCCTGTGGTGTAAAAATCCATGACTCAAGATTCAATAAATTCTTGGAAAGCATTTTCTGCATCCTGTTGGTTGTGGAAGCATTTTCCTTGCAAAAAGTTGTTGAGGTTCTTGAAGAAGTGGTAGTCGGTTGGCAAGAGGTCAGGTGAATATGGCGGATGAGGCAAATCTTTGTAGCCCTATTCATTAAACTTTTGAAGCGATGGTTGTGCAACGTGCGATCAGGCATAGTGAACAACTGGGCTCTTACTGTTGACCAATTCAGGCTGCAGGCGTTGAAGTTTTCAGTGCATCTCATCAATATGGTGAGCACACTTCTCTCAGATGAAATGGTTTCACCAGGATTCAGAAAGCTATAGTGCATCAGACTGGCAGCAGAGCAGCAAACAGTGACCATTACCTTCGTGTGTGTGTGTGTGCTAATTATGCTTTGAGAAGTGCTTTGGAGCTTCTTTTCTGTTGAACCACTCAACTGGTCAGCCAGTTGTCATACAAAATCCACTTTTTGCCGCACATCACAATCCGATCAAGAAATGGTTTGTTGTTGTGTAGAATAAGAAAAGATGACACTTCAAAACAATTTTTTAAAAATTGTTGCTCAGTTCATGAGGCACCCACTTACTAAGTTTTTCATCTTTCCAATTTGCTTCAAATGCCAGATGACCATAGAATGATCAATGTCAATCACTGCAACTTCTTCAGCAACTTCTCTTGTAGTTGTAAGAGGATCAGCTTTGATAATTGTTCTCAATTGTCATTGTAAACTTCCGATGCCCAGTCACTACACTCCTCATCTTCAAGGCTCTCATCTCCTTTGCAAAACTTCTTGAATCACCACCTCACTGTACGACCATTAGCAGTTCCTGGGCCAAATGCATTGTTGATGTTGTGAGTTGTCTCCCCTGCTTTATGACCCATTTTGAACTAGAATAAGAAAATTGCTCAAATTTGCTTTTTGTCTAACATTATTTCCATAGTCTAAAATAAATATGATATAAACAGCAAGTAGTAGGTCATTCACAAAAAATAATAATATTAAAGCCAGAAATGTGTATTAAAATGACATATATCATAATGATATTTATTTAATAATGTTTCCAATATTGGCTGGGTGCAGTGGCTCACGCCTGTAATCCCAGCACTTTGGGAGGCCGAGGTGAGTGGATCATGAGGTCAGCAGTTCAAGACCAGCCTAGCCAAGATGGTGAAACCCTGTCTCTACTAAAAATACAAAAATTAGCTGAGTGTGGTGGCACATGCCTGTAATCCCAGCTACTGGGGAGGCTGAGACAGGAGAACCGCTTGTACCTGGGAGGCAGAGGTGACAGTGAGCTGAGATAACACCACTGCCCTCTAGCCTGGGTGAGAGAGCGAGATTCCATCTCAAAAAAAAAAAAAAAAATGTATTCCATTATCAAACCGCAAATTTCAACAATGCAAAAACTGCAATTACTGTTGCACCAAACTATACATATATTTGCTTATCAGTATTTAACTGAATACTCAAATAGGTTATTTTATAAAGTTCCAGATTTCTGTCTTTGTGCTGTTCTCGCCTCTTCTGTATTCTCTTATGCTAAGTCTAGTCACCTTGCTCTCACTAGATAATCAGCTCTTTCTCCTCAACATTGTCAGGATACCTAGCTCTGCCCTCCCTGCATTTCATGCTGAAAATTGTCTTAAGGCAGTATGGTGAACCCCAGGTCTTGCCTCATTTGTTTCCTATCTCTTGAGGATTATGGCTTTTCATTATCTGATATACATTGATTTGAATACCATTGTTTTTTTTTTATTGTTTTGGGAGAGATAATAAATTTTTTCTCTGTTTTTCCATCTTCACGAGAAGTGGAAGGTCCTGAATATTATTTTTTTAAAAATAGTCTACTGGGGACATTTGGAATATTCATTTGGATTGTCTTAATATAACATCTCTCACTCCGTGATTCAGGAAACCAATGCTTTAATTCTGCCTCATGTTCTGTATATAGTGCAAATATATATCAGTATCTGGATAAACGCAGAATATTTCTCTAGGCATTCTCGGCCACCAGCAGATGAACGCAGGCCAACATAACTTTTATTACCCAACTTCCTTTGGCTCTTACTCAGACCTGTGGACTCAGAGGCATTTTAAATCTTTCAGGATTCCCATAAAATGAGAGGTGGTATCTTATAAGGCCTGAAAAGCCCAAGCATTTCAGTTTTCCTTAAAGCACGATAGTGCTGGTGATTTAATCACTAGAAAGGAAAGTTTTGCTCTGCATTATTATCAAAACTAGGAAAACATTAAAGACAATGGAATGATAGGGAAATTATGTACACTAAATGAAAATTATCTACTTTGAGTTTTACTGACAAGTTGTTTGACTGTTAGATGAAACAACTAAAAAATTTTGAAATAGGTATTTCTCATGACCATCCTAAATTGACTATGGTACCTCTTCCTAGAAAACAGTTTCAAAAGCATTTATTTTACTTTGTGCATTAAAATGTTACAATGTAACTCACCAAAAATGTCACTTACTTACTTCATTTATGTTTTATTCATTTAATCATTCTTTTATCTCTCAACAGATATCAAAAGATATTTCTGATGGCCTACTATGTGCCAGACACTTTTCTAGCTCCTTCATTTTCAGAGGTGAACAAGTTAATCTGGAGACTCTCTTTGTGACACAGACTAGTATTATTTAGCCCACTTAAACTGATCAGTTATAAAAATAGTACAGATATCACTATATTTGCTTTTTTGTATTTACACTGGACTGTCACCCACTTAAAGACAAGAAGTGTGTTATAAACATGTCTCTGTAAAGTGTCTTGCACAATAGAGATATGAATACAGTAGTTGCTGAATTTAATTTATTTGATGGATTCCCTGGAAACACTGCATTTTCTTAATACACCCGAACACACACACACACATACACACAGACACAAACACACGTACCTCTACCCCAAGTACTAATCTGGGAAAATATATTCAGATGATAAGAAGTAATTTTTTCCCAATTTGGATGAGATAATACTTACTTGATATTAACGTTGTGATTTATTACTTGAACATAAGGAGGACAGAATTTGAATAGCTAAACATTTATGGTAAAGATCCTGTATTAATTGGCTTTCACACTGCTATAAATAACTGCATGAGACTGGGTAATTTATAAAGGAAACAGGTTTAATTGACTCCCAGTTCAGCATAGCTGGGGAGGCCTCAGGAAACTTACACACATGGCAGAAGGTGAAGGGGAGGCAAGGTACCTTCTTCACAAGGCAGCATGAAGGAGAGTATGTGAGAGTGCAGGAAAAACCACGATTTATAAAACCATCAGATCTTGTGAGAATTCACTTACTGTTAGGAGAACAGCATAGGGTAAACCACCCCCATGATGCAATTACCTCCACTGGGTCTCTATCTTGACATGTGAGGGTTATGGGGATTATAATTCAAGATGAGATTTGGATGAAAACACAAAGTCTAACCGTATCAAATTGTTCAGGATTAGCAAATGCAAATGCTGGAAAATAACTTAGATATTTGAGTTTCATTCTTTCAAAGCTGTATTAACATAAAATCAATTTGAAACTGTATGCAAATTATTTTACAATAAAATATAATATTCATGTTCCATAATTAAACAATAGTTAAGCTTAAATATTTATTAAATAAAATCCTCGAACTCTACACAACACGTTTTAAAATATTATAGTATAATCTGAGTGGTTTTGCACATAATCTACCATTTTCATAGCTGATTTGATTAGCAATTTTCTTCTTCTAATGACTGTGTCATTAAACCATAATGCAAAATGTACATTTATGTATATTCATAGGAAATTCATTGCAACAAAACAAGCCATGATTAACTGCAAACCCCAAATGCATTTTGATTTATAGACAGATTTTGTTCCATACAACTTATTTTTGTTTATTTAAAAAATAGAACAAAGTAATAAATATTAACTTCTTGACTTAATGGGCCACAGAATGGAAATCATTTTTGTTTGTTTGATTTATTCCACAGTTGTTTAGACTTCGTAATATTTTAGTTATTATAATTAAGTTACTATAATTGCCTCCTGGAATTGTTGTTTGTTGAAATAACAGGTCAGAGTCATTTACTATGCTGCGATTTATAGGGAAAACTTGTTTTTAATTAAAAAAAATACTGATATGTGTATGTATAAATTTTATACTTGATATAATGCAATTTAAGTTACAAAATCAAAGACATTTTTCTTTCACCTGACCAAGAACCAGTATTTCTTGAGATTAACACCACATTTCCATTTTTTTCATAGGGCATTAATCAACATTTCTGTGATAGACATTTTTGAAATCCCAAGTGCACAATGAAATAAAATAAAATTTGTGTTGCATGATCAATTTGCTTAATTTTCTTTGCTTATGTGCAGGTAGTTCGGTATTTGAACAAAGCAACTAAATAAATACAATGATATTAATTCCTTAAAATGTATTTTATATAAATAGAAAATACACATCTTTCAAAATGTTGCATCCATCTTACCAAGTCAGATATTTGGAGTCACAGGTTTGCATACTAGTTTGTGGATGTCCTGGAAATCTTAAAGTACTTGGAATTAAAATTTGTATACTGTCATTAATTTCCGAATCCCTCCTCCTACAGTTTTGCAATATTATCTTATTTATTCATATATCTAATTATTCATTTTACAAATACATGTTTCATAAGCTATTTTAGACTGAAAAGACTTTTCCAACATTAAGTTAAAATGGATCAACTATCTTTAACTCTTCATTACATGAAGAGGATTGTCTCTGTTAGTGCCCAGGACATTGTCTCTATTATAAAAGCCTACATAAAACTGAACTGGCTATCTGAAGCCTTGTGTTAGGAAGCACCTGAATCCTCCAAGTTACTCTAATGCCTAGTGATTAAGTTCCAGACACAGGCATGTTTCACTAACCTCACCCCTTAAAGTCACAACTTTCTGAGTGTTAGTAATGAATTGCTCTGATAATTATTATATGATTGTTAGTTTGGGAAGCTGCTTAGCATAATAAATCTATAGACATAATTGACCCAGAGGAGAACAGTATGGAAATGTTTCAAAATATTAAGTATAATGGATCGATATTTTTATAAAAGGAAAACATTTTCCTTAGAAAATCAATGAATAAGTCAAATAATGTCCTCAGTAATTAAGAAGAGGGTACCCGGATTCATAATATGCACATTTTTCAACATTGAGCTTAGTATTTTGAATTGTATTGATGCATGTGTGTGCTGTGTGTTGTTTCCAACAAGAAATATAGAATGAACTATGATTAAAGAAGCAGTGGTATAATAGTTAAATAGAGACATACAGGATTACACTGAAGTAGGGAGGAGGTAAAGTATGTAGGTATGTGGGTAGATTGGTAGATAGAAGGAGAGATGGATAGATGTGATATAGATATTCAGACATCTAATACAGGAAGTAATATGTCAGTTGGTTCTATAAAGATGAGTACCACTCCATCTTTAATGGTGGAAATGTTCATTATAATCCAAAGAAAGAATTGGAGTAATGTGTTCTATAGGCTTAGGAAATTGCACTGCAGCCTGTAATCACTGAACTATAGGTGTCATGGACTCAACATAGCCTAAGGCTGAAAAAATTGGAGTCATAGTAGAAAATGACTTTAATATAAAAGTTAATTTATTTTTGCCATTATTCTGTACAATTTTTTATTACGTTTATTTAGGTTTACATAGAGGAAAGCCATTCTATTTAAAGCAAACGGTTAGATGAGTTTAGGGGAAATGAATACAATTTTGTAACCACTATCCAGATATAGATTTTCAACACTCTAAAATGTTGTTTTATTTTATGTCTCCTTGTAGTAAATCTCATATCTTTGCCACTGGCATCTGACAAGCATCTGATAGACTGCTTTCTATCCTTATAATTTCGCCCTTTAGAACAGCAGTCCCCAACCATTTTGGCACCAGAGACTGGTTTTGTAGAAGACAATTTTTCCATGGTTGGGAGTGGGGCGGGGGTGTGGTTTCTAGTTGAAACGACTCTACCTCAGATCATTAGACATTAGATTTCCATAATGAGCCCAAAATCCAGCTCCTTCACATGTGCAGTTGACAATAGGATTTGTGCTCCTATGAGAATCTAACGCCGCACTGATCTGACAGGAGGTGAAACTCAGGCAGTGATACTCACTTGCCCTGCTGCTTACCTTTTGCTGTCCAGCCCATGTTTTAGAGAATGTCATATAAATGGACTGATATGGTTTGTAGCCATTTGACTTTGCAGCATCCACTTATGCTTCTTTTTCTCCTTCGTAACTCTTCAAACACCAATCCTCAATACAGAAAAGGAGACACAGAAAAAATCACCTTGCCATCAGTCATCTAACAAGCAACTAAGCGGTAAAATTAAGTAATCTTAACTGGGAGGTAAAAAGAACTAAATCAAGAAGCTGAAGTTCATCTAATTACTCTAGAAAACATATAACCACTAGAAAAATAACTGAAAGTTATTAAAAATCAATACTCTATTTGAATATAAATATATGAAGAATACACACACACACACACACACACACACACACACACACCCTAAAGGATGTTTGGAGGTGAGTCACTCGTGGGTTATTAAAAGAAACTCATAAGTCATTGAAGGTTTGGGGAATTTGAAGAATGACTTAAAGATACACATTTGTAGAACAGAGAAGACATATCTAACTGAATAATTAAATTTGATTTTCATTTTAAGGAAAGAGCAAGAAAAATGCTATAGAAAGAGTGTGTTAAGACTCCTTTTAAGGGGGAAGGAGATAGTGCTTCGGGCTCACATAAGCAAAAATGAGGCTACATTGGAAACATATGGAATGGTTCATAGAACTTAACCATGGGTAAACCTGATTTGGACCGTGCAATAACCATGGGAAATTCCATCCAGGTAGCAGGACTATTTTTGAGGCGCTATTCTTGGAAAGAGAGGCTATACAGTTAGAAGCAAGAGTGAATGCAGCCAAGATAAATGATCATTCATCATCTCTTTTCAGCTTCCTAACAAAAGAGTTAGAGTACATTCTGCAGACTGCATGGCAGTCATCTGTTAAGTGACCAAGTTTTGATCAAAGAATGTAACATAAATTAATAATGGGAACCATTTCCAGGCCCAGAGCCCGAATACCTTTCACAAATAACGCCATGTATTTGTTCTCTACTTAATGAAATGGAGGTGACTCCTAGAGTAAATTTGGGAACCCCAGATTGAAGAAGATAGAGCCATAATGTGGAAAGATTCTGGGTATCTAAGCCACCAGTTGAAGGAAAGACATCTAATCAGAATTGTTCACACTGAATAGCTGCACGAGGAAAAGATATGTTTTAAAAATTTCTATTAGGCCACTAAAACGTTGTAATTTCTTAGTGAAGCCATCATTGTATTTACTAAAAAAGTAGCATCAATTTATATATGTCATGTACCATTACTTTACATTTTTCAACTGAGAAATTATGTTTCAAAAGTCTTTTGAGACTATTAACATAATTCAAACACAAAGGATAAATTAAAGGGGTATGAAGTTGGAGAAGACTGTTGACTAGCTTCCAGTCAATTTTATAATTCAATATAAAATGACAATCTGCATTATAAAGACAGCTATAAGATTTAGTGGATGAAATTTATTTAGAGGGATTTCTCTCCAGAGAGTGTTTCTAGGATCTTGCATTTATTCAATTTTACTAATGATAAAGTTTATTGATGAAGCATAGGGATAACTGTGGTTCTAGAATTTTGAATGAAAAAGAGGTCACCTGTTAAGACTTGGAATTTTATGAATTTTACATATATACACACACATATATATCCATTCTAACCTTCATATATATATATATATATCTATAGGTATATGGCTTGCATATATATATATATATCCTTACTATTTTTAAGATAAGTCAGAAGGACATTTATTAGATGGAGTAATTTTGTCATTTAAAAAACTATGCACTATTTCCTACAAGTGACAAGGTAGCTTTGACTAGAGGGTGAATTGTCCATTTACCCTAAACTGTGAAAACCAGCATATCTCTCAGCTTATTTACAAACTGAAGTGTGGGTTTCAGGAAAATGGCATGATCGAATATCAAACGAGCACTCCAAATGTACCCCTCATAATCAACAGAGGATAATGACAGAAAATCTCTCTGTGATAGTAGAAGTCCTTTGTTTTGGGTTTAAACATGAAAAACAAGTCTCTACATTTATCTTTACCTTCATATCTGTAATTAATTAAGGGTTTATTTGTCATTAATCTGTTCCATGTATTGTTGCTGATGCTGATAATACAGTGGTAAATGACACAGAAATAAACACTTCCCCTTTCCGGGGGAGGTAGAGAAAATGATAGACAGTGAATGAATGTTTAAAAATAACAGTAAACCATACAATTCTAGAGACTTAGAAGCGTTATGAACAAAAATAAAGCAAAGTAAGAGATAGAATATTATACAGAAGGGGAGAAGGAAGGGAACAAATATACAAAGGGTGATCAAAAAATTTATTTCTGAAAGGGAGACATTAGAGCATAAACAAATTATGAAAGATGAACATCTGCATTGAAATTTGGGAGTAAAAGCATTACAAACAGAGGAATCAACAAGTGTAAACCCCTGGAGACAAGAATGAATCCAGTGTGTTTGGGAAACAAGCGGTGAGTATAGGAAAAACAAGTAAAGGGAAACAAGCCTTTGTAAGACAGCCGTTTGGAAAGTGTTGTGGTGGGCACGGATTATATTACATAGGTCGACATAGAGCACAGTAGGCCACTGGATTGACAGTTGTGTGGCTGATAGAATGGAGAGAGTTAAATGAGGAAGCAAGCAAATTAGGAGGCTTTTGCAGTAGGCCAGGTCTGTTCCAAGGGCCCTCATGTTGTTTTCTTTGACCTTTAAGGTCTATGATTATTTATAATTCAGGTATGAATATAAGGAAGAGAAAAGGCTTTCAGGAATCAGAAAAAAAAAAATCTCAAATTTGAGGTTGTTTCTGAAAGCAAAGTGATGACATTCCTTTTTTTTGTACCTGTTTTTCTTTTATAGTCAAATTTCATTTTGATACTTTTTATTATCTAATATTCTTTCTTTCTTTTTTTTTTTTTAGATGGAGTCTCACTCTTTTCCCCCAGACTGAAGTGCAATGGCACGATCTCGGCTCACAGCAACCTCCACCTCCGAACTTCCAGCAATTCTCCTGCCTCAGCCTCCTGAGTAGCTGGGGCTACAGGCACGTGCCACCATGTCTGGCTAATTTTTGTATATTCAGTAGAGACAGGGCTTCACCACGTTGGCCAGGCTGCTCTTGAACTCCTGACCTCGTGATCCACCCTCCTCGGCCTCCCAAAATGCTGGGGTTATAGGTGAGAGTCACTGAGCCCAGGCATAACATTCTTTTTACAACCTAATCTCTTTGTTTTCATACTTTAGTCTTTCAAAACTGAACATAAAATGAGGATACAAGGGCCGAGACGTGCGGATCACGAGGTCAGGAGATCGAGACCATCCTGGCTAACACGGTGAAACCCCGTCTCTACTAAAAAATACAAAAAACTAGCCGGGCGACGT
The DNA here is from genome assembly GCF_007565055.1 of Rhinopithecus roxellana. Classification (NCBI taxonomy): domain Eukaryota; kingdom Metazoa; phylum Chordata; class Mammalia; order Primates; family Cercopithecidae; genus Rhinopithecus; species Rhinopithecus roxellana. The sequence continues at coordinate 113,778,300 of NC_044565.1, read as the reverse complement.
GGCGGGTGCCTGTAGTCCCACCTACTCGGGAGGCTGAGGCAGGAGAATGGCGTAAACCCAGGAGGCGGAGCTTGCAGTGAGCTGAGATCCGGCCACTGCACTCCAGCCTGGGCGGCAGAGCAAGACTCTGTCTCAAAAAAAAAAAAAAAAAAAAGAGGACACAAGTATCTAGACATAAATATACACTAAAGCTTCAAACTTCTCTGTGAAATTGTGTTCTCATGATCATAGCATAGTAGTTAATAAAGTGGTTTTTGGGCTCAGGCAGATATGCGAACATTAATTAACCCTTCTAAGCTTCTCTGTTTTACATATAAACCAGAAAAATACAATGCCCCAATACAAAAATTGTGAGACCTAAGTAGCTTACTGTTTCTAAAGCTAATCTTTTAATATTGAGGAATCAGGTATAAAGTCTAATAATTAAACAGAATAATCATAAAGCAGAGAATTTGAGTGTTGTTTAAGGTAGGTACAAATAGCATGAAAAATATACGAGAGGATCATAATAATCGCAGTTAATCAAGGATACATTCAATAGTGAACATGATTTAAATATGCAGAAAGTAATATAATATGGTTTTGATACATTTTCATTAAAATAGCTTAGCGATATTAAAATGATGGCAAGGTCTACAAATACATTTGTCATGTAATATCGGTTTTATAAAAAAAATACATGTCCCTCAAAAACGACTCTTTGGGTAAAATATTGTACATCTGAAAAGTAGAGCACTATGTATATATATAAAATAATGATCATATCATCTGTATTAAATTAAAATTCAATATTTTACAGAAAATATTTTTAAGTATTAAAAAAATCAGTGTGCAAAACAGGACAGGTAGATTATAGATAGGTAGATACCTGAAATAGAGTGTATGTGTTATTTTTTGCGTAAAGATATGTATATAAATTACCTTTCTCAAAGTGAATCACAGAAAGTATAAACAAAGAATTTATGAAAAGAACTAATGGTCTTGGATGGGGTACAAAAGCTAGAAGAGATGAAGATGAATTAATTTTCTCTGAATATAATTTCAATTTTTGTAACTTGTAAATTTCATAATTTTTAATATTAAATTTGAAAGTGGAAAAATAAAACAGAAATTAAATTAACTATACAGAAAAAATGGAATTAATCTAGATCACTTTTCAGCACATGTTGTTATATTTATATCCATAGTGACATATACTTTAAAGACAAAAAGTAGTACAAAACACCTGAAGTTTTATTAATTGACTTGCTTTTAATAGTCATACAGATGTGGTAATTCTGAAACGTGTGCATAAAAGAAAAGATGCAAAGACACAAATGTGTCTAAGTTCTCTCTATGAGAAGTGAGATGTGCATCTGGAATGAGGGCAGCTAAGGATCATGTTAGATGTAAATTGGAGGTATCAGTATAAGTTCATGATATCTTTACAAAGCTCTGTTTTGTTATAGCTCTGTTCATCCACTGGTCCTAGAAATAATGCTCCCTTTTTTTGTGCAGCTACCACACTTATTTCTCATCTCTTCATTTCTAAATATTTTTGCCCAATAAGAACAGCTGTGCTCTCCAACATGTACAGGTCAGAGAAAACACAAGAAAGCCTAATACAGGTTGTTGCGTCAGAAAGTTAGAAGGGGGCCAAAGACTGTTGGAGACATGCTGGAAGAACAAGTAGCCAGCACGAAAGACCTTTCACTGGTAAAGTTTGTCATAATTTGTACATTAAAAGGAATAACAATCCTAATAGATTTTAATACATGAAGTCAAAATAAATCCATGAATTCATAGTAATATAATATTGCTAGTATTATAAAGGAAGGGCACTTCACTAAAGAAGAATGCCAATTAATGTTTGTGGAAGAAATGATAGAATTAGAAATTCACAGCTGTGCAACCGCCAATGCAGTACTTTATTCAAGCAAAGGAAAGTTAAATTACCTAGTTAACAAAATAAATATTTTCTCCTTGCCTGTCAACCGGTCTTCCAAGTAATCTCGGTAGGTTTTTAGTTCCCTCTTTCCATTATTTGTGTTTATCTTTTAGGAATAAATTCTGGAAGCTTAAAATGAGATAGAAGAAGTCTCTAGAGATGGATTATGTACATTTTCGGTTTCATAATTTTCTTCAACATCTATTATGAAATGCTATTCAAAAAACAACTCTCTGATCTTTGCTGTCCAAGCTGTCTGTGGGTCTTTTATCCATTTTCCAAAAGAGAGCTATAACTGACAAATAGACAGGTTATCTGTGAATTGGTGATTTGAGAGATGGCTATATATACAGGAGATAAACTTTAAGAGTGAGATTCAAGATCAAATGGTATCAATGACTTATGACAGTCCTCTGAATATACGTGGTCATCTCTATTTTTTTCTTTAAAAAAATAAGTCACTAATTGACTACTGGATGTGAGATTGTCCTTAAAAGAAAGCTTTGAGACTATGCTGACTTCCTCTGCAGGATAAATATTGCACTTAAAATACTAAACGATTTGTAGAATGACGTTTTCACATTCGAGCCAGGTTTTTTTTTTTTTTTTTTTTTTTTTTTTTTTTTTTTTTTTTTTTTTTTGCCATCATGCTGTTGGAGCTTCTCAGAAGCAAGCCCTATTATAATCCCACTGTAACAATCACAAGCAGCCCCTATGAGAACAAAATCTATGTCTGCGGCTAACATGAGAAAAGGAGGTACTCTGCTATGGACACAATAGAGCTGCTACGCTTTTGTCGAAATTTTCCGTTAATTTTTTTATATTGAAAACTTTTTTTTTGAGATGGAGTTTCACTCTTGTTAACCAGGATGGAATACAATCGCACCTCCGGTCACTGCAAACTCCACCTTCTGCGTTCAAGTCATTCTCCTGCCTTAGCCCCTCAAGTAGCTGGCATTACACCCACCCATCACCATACCCAGTTTTATTTTTTCTATTTTTAGTAGAGACCAGGTTTCACCACATCAGCCAGTCTGGTTTCAAACTCCTGACCTTGGGTTATCCACCTTCCTTGGCCCCTCAAAGTGCTGGGATTACATGCGGGAGCTACCACACCCAGCCCATATTTAAAACTTTTAAAAATTTGTAATTTTTACGGGTAAAGGAGAAAAGTAGAAAACAAGTAACTGTGTGTTTACATTGTTAGCACTTGAAATAAGTAGACTCTAAACCAGGATGGCTGCATATAATTTGATCTTTGTATCCGAATGAACTGTAGTTTGTAAATATACATATATTTCCAAACATGTGTATAACATATACACAATGGTAGTTATGTCCTTAATTAGTGGGTTCTTGGGCTTGTTGACTTAAAGAATAAACCCACAGACCCTCACGGTGAAAGTTACAGTTCTCGCAGATGGTGTTTCCCGAGTTTGTTCCTTCAGATGTTCAAAGGTATTGGGAGCTTTTTCTTCATGGTGGATTCGTCCTCCTGCTGACAGGAGTGAAACTGCAAACCTTTAACGTAAGTGTTATAGCGCCTAAAGGCCCTATGGACCCAAAAAGTGAACAGCAACAAGACTTATAAATAAATGCACTTCCAACGTTCTGGAAAACAACCCAAGAGTGCTCCTACTGCTGGCTAGGCAGCCTGCTTTTATTCCCCTATCTGACCCCTCCTATATCCTGCTGATTGGTCCATTTTACAGAGAGCTGATTGGTCTAATTTACAGAGAACTGATTGGTCCATTTTGACAGAGTGCTGATTGGTGCATTTACAATCCTTTACCTAGAGGCAGAGTGCTAGACAGAAAAGTTCTCCAAGTCCCTGCTAGGTTAGCTAGATACAGAGTACTGATTGGTGTATTTACAAACCTTGAGCTAGAGACAGGGTGCTGATTGGTGCATTTAGAAACCTTAGCGCTAGACACAGAGTGCTGATTGGTGTGTCCACAATCCTTTAGCTAGATGCAGAGTGCTAGACAGAAAAGTTCTCCAAGTCCCCACTAGGTTAGCTAGATACAGAGTACTGATTGGTGTATTTACAAACCTTGAGCTAGACACAGAGTGCTGATTGGTGCTTTTGCAATCCCTTAGCTAGACATAAACGTTCTCCAAGACCCCACTAGACTTAGGAGTTCAGCTGGCTTTACCCCCTTGGCAGCAGGTTAAGTTGCCCCGCCAGTCCTGTATGGTTTGGGGGCACGCCTCAGTCCTTGGGCGGTTGATGGAACCTGGAACCAGGTGCCTGCAGAGCGGGAGGCGGCGCTCCTCCAGGAGGCGCAGGAGCCCAGGGCGGAGGAGGGAGCTCCGGCATGGCAGGCTGCAGGTCCTGAGCCTGTCCCACGGGGAGGCGGCTGAGGCCCAGCCAGAATTCGAGCGTGGTGCATGCCGGCTGATGCTGGGGGACCGGCATAACTTCCACAGCTGCTGGCCTGGGTGCTAAGCCCCTCACTGCCCTGGGCCGCGGGTCGCGCCGGCCGCTCTGAGTGCTGGGCCAGCCAAGCCCGCGCCCGCCCTTTTCGGCACCCGCCAGAACTCTGGCTGGCCTCTTAGCGCCAGCTCGCAGCCCTAGTTCCCGCCGGCACCCCTCCCTCCACACCTCCCCGCAAGCAGAGGGAGCCGCCTCCGGCCTCCGCCAGCCTCGACAGGGGCTCCCACAGTGCCGTGGCGGACTGAAGGGCTCCTCAAGCGCCGCCAGAGTGGACTCCCAGGTGGAGGAGGCGCCGAGAGCGAGGGCTGCTAGCACATTGTCACTTCTCAGTAATATATTAGTTAGCTTTATAATTCACTACATGTTGTAGTATTATAAAAGAAAAAAATGTAAACTTTCTTAGTTAGAAAATTTCCAATAATTTTTTGGAAAGTGACCAAACTTCTTCAATTACATTCTATCTAGAAATAGCATTATCACATCTAGGATCCCATAGCACTTGAGATAAAATATGTATCATAATTATATTTATTTTGTATTTTTAATTATATTTGATGTATAACTATGACATCTGAGATGGTTTTGAGAAACGGCCAGTTAGTGAGAGGGTGACTATTGGTATCCCAAAGTCCAAACTCTTTAATGGCAATCATGGAAGGAGAGCAAATAAAACCGCTATGAACAATGTCTTGTAAAGAAACAAAAAACAGAAGGAGAAAGATGAAAGCACAGGGGTATGTACTCGCTAAAGCCTACTTTTTGAATACATAAATACAAAGCTTACTATTGTACCTTTTTTTTTTTTGTATTCTATACTGCTATTTTTAAATGTGATTGAAATAAGACTTCTCTAATACATTTTAGTTTGTGAAATTGTTTGCAATACTACTATTTTAAAATGTGATTTAAGTAAGGCTTCTCTGATATATTTTAGATTGTGAAATTGTTTAAACATAAGAATTATACTTTAGAGCCCTAAGGAGAATGTGTCTACCCATCTGCCACTTATAAGACAAACTCACCAAGTAAATGATTTCTGAATATTGTCAGTGTATCTTCCTTCACATATAAGAGTTAGTCAGTTGGTTAGAAAACATTATTTTTCCCTCTCCTCCTTCCCCAAAAATGATCCTACTGTTTTCTCTTGGAGAGTTGTATATTTTCACACTGAACACTTTAGACTTCAATAGTAATAAAACAGAACCACAGAGGTGAGCACTTGCTCTTGATTGATGACTCTCTGATATTTCTTCAGAGACAGAAAATATTAGAGACAGACACAGTTTACACTATGGGAGCAATTTAAAAATCCAAAGTACCCAGTGGAAATCTGGATGGGACCATACATTTGGAACATTTTTGGAGCCTAATAAAAGGGGAGAACGAAGGACTCTGAAAATGTAGACCATCACTGTACATTGAGGTATGTTCCACGTAAGTTTTTCATTAATACATTCTGAATCCAAAGCAGTGCTCTGGGAACCTAGAAGTAAGGGGAAGGGCAGGTGGGGAGAAGATAGAACAGATAGAGCCTGTATTTGACAAACTTATACTGAATTGCTAAAATGTATCAAATTCCACTGAAATATAAGTTATGTGGGAGCTAATTCATTGTTATAATTTACTGGTGAATGTTTCCTAAATATCTACACCAGTGTCTGGTATGGAGAAGGCCCTTAATAGTTGTTCGATAAATGAGTAAGATACATAGGAAAAGACAATATATTAAAGTATCATCATGCTTGAAGCAATAATTAATGTCAGATGAAAAGATCTGGGAAAGAGTCATGGAAAGATGAGGTTTCAGTTGGGTTCTAAATGGCAAAGAGATTCATTCAGAGTTAAAACTTGTAGCAAAATATGTAACACATTTCATGAACAATGACAAAATAAAACATATTGAAATATTTCTTAGAGGAAGAAGGATAATATAAAGTAGGTAAGTTGGGGTGGAAAAAGAAAATTGATTCTTTAGATCAGAGTACATCCTTTATTATTTGGCTAATCAGGAGTCCCTGAAAACTTTGAAATGAGGCAGAACAAATAAAATTAGGATCAGATGCTGGTGCTGACTGGCTTGCTGATTCCACTCAACTGCTTTAATATATGCTTGCTTCAGTTGGTTAGGAGGCATGCAAGAGTGGGAATCATTTTAAAAGTCTACATGCATTTGATTTGAGAAGCTTCAGAATAACTGCATTTCTTAATTAAACCAAGGATGTCACACTGCTAATTCTGGAACCAGGAGAAGATCAAGTTGAAGCCATGGCAGTTAATTGTTATCGATTGGTGTGTAACAGCATTAGTAAATTCCAGAGGGTCTGGTCATTAGTGAGGTATAAAATGATCCAGCGACAACTTTAATTGGTTTCAGATAAAATGGAATAAAAATTCATAGGAAGCCACTGAGATTTAAGATGCTTGGGAGAACTGAAACTCTTCCCTTGATTAAGTTTAACTATCCCTGGAGAAAGACTATGAATGAATCCATATGGATTGGAAACAGGATGGAAGGTGGAAAAGGTCCAAATCTTTTACAGTCTGAGTGGCTGCCTTGCAATAGGACTCTGTGTGATGATGGAAATCTTCTGTGTCTGTGCTGTTCTATGTGGTATTCACCAGCTGCATATGGCTATTGGGCACTTGAAACATGGTTAGTGGAACTGAGGAACTAATTCTTAAGTTGTATTTATCGTGAATTAATTTAATTTAAATAATCCAGTGGCTAGTGGCTGCAATTTTTGACAGCACAAGTCTGAATATTTTCTCTAACCAAAAAAAGCAAAACTTTGGTAATATTTACATGGCTGGCTGTATTAGTAAAAATAAGCTAGGGAATGCTGCAGTTAAAACAAAATTAAAAAGTAGTGAAATTTAAAAAAACAAATTCTAGAATCCCACTGGCTTATAGCAGCAAATATTTATGTCTCCTTTCACACTGAATTTTTCACATCAGTTTCAAGCTGGGGCCCGGTCACAGAGCGCTCTCTGTGTGAAACATTGGCAGTTGTCTTTGCAGAGCCAAAGAGAAGCTTTAAGACCACAGGTTCCACTGGTTATTAAGATTTCTGATTATTACTGACACATACTACTTCTCCTATATATATATACATATATATATATGCATATACATTCATACAGCATATATATATATTTATACAGCATACATATGTATACACACATACTTTTTCTTTTTTCTTTTTCTTTTTTTTTTTTATTTTTTGAGATGGAGTCTCGCTCTGTCACCAGGCTGGAGTGCAGTGGTGCAATCTTAGCTCACTGCAACCTCCACCTCCTGAGTTCAAGCAATTCTCCTGCCTCAGCCTCCCAAATAGCTGGGACTACAGGCGCCCCTGCCACCACGCTCAGCATTTTTCTTTCTTTCTTTCTTTTTTATTTTATAATTTTAGTAGAGATGGGGTTTCACTATATTGGCCAGGCTGGTCTCGAACTCCTGACCTTGTGATCCGCCCACCTCAGCCTCCCAAAGGGCTGGGATTATAAGTGTGAGCCACTGCACCCGACTGACATATGCTTTTTCTTTTTTTTTTTTTTTTTTTTGGTTTTATTTTATTTTATTTTTTTATTTTATTTTTTTTTTATTATACTTTAAGTTCTAGGGTACATGTGCATAACGTGCAGGTTTGTTACATATGTATACTTATGCCATGTTGGTGTGCTGCACCCATCAACTCGTCAGCACCCATCAATTCATCATTTATATCATGTATAACTCCCCAGTGCAATCCCTCCCTCCTCCCCCCTCCCCTCTCCCCATGATAGGCCCCAGTGCGTGATGTTCCCCTTCCCGAGTCCAAGTGATGTCATTGTTCAGTTCCCACCTATGAGTGAGAACATGCGGTGTTTGGTTTTCTCTTCTTGTGATAGTTTGCTAAGAATGATGGTTTCCAGCTGCATCCATGTCCCTACAAAGGACGCAAACTCAACATATGCTTTTTCATTAGCCAAATCATATGACTCTCCTGAGTTCAACACAGCAAGGATATAGAGCCTCTCTCAGAAAGGCATGGGATATAAATGAACAGTAATACAGTTCATCAGAGAGTCCTAAAAGGGCATAGAGATTATTTGTTGAATTAGTGAATATTTGCTAACACATTCTGTGTGTTCTGACTGCAATTTGATGCTGTGAACCCATCCCTTTTACGTATAGACATAAGAAGGAAACACAGTATGTTAGTCTTTTTCAGTGCCATCCTTTCCCAGTTTTCACATGACCACATCCTTTCATTAATTTCACTCCTGACTTCCTAGTTTAAGCATCACCTCCTCAGAAGAACTCCCTCATGTCCTAATTTAAATAAGTGAAACTTGATGATTTTTGCATAATATGTGCAGTCAACCAAACAATATACCTTAAATTTCTTTTGTACATTTAATAGAATGCGTTAGTCAGTCCCAGACAGGAGCTTATTTAAAGGGGCAGCAAAAGGCTCTTTACACATATCTTTCACTTTCCTATTACATTGTAAATTCCTTGAAGGCAAATTAAAGGATTAATTCATTTTTAGTTTCCTGTGACTTACTGTACAGTGAACAATGTAATGATTGACTGAATGATGACATGAAGAATATATGAATAACCTAAACAATATTTATCATAAATATTAGAAATATTCAAGTAGACAAAATTGTTATAAAATTATAGATGTAAAATTTTAAGGAAATGAATCTTTTAAAGCAAGAGATAGTCATAAAGTGACATTTATTTACAATGGAACTAGTGAAACACAGTAACATTACCTTCTCTTTTTAGACAAAAAAAATTGTTTAAAGTTACATCTCAATAATAGTAATAAAAAGAACAGACTTCTGAGCAATTTGCAACTTAAGCTATAATAATTTCAACATTCAACAAATTTGTTTCAAGATCATAAGATAATTGTCTGACTTCCCCAATAATTACTTTAGAGATACATTAGTTCATTTGTATTCAATTGAATATTTGTAATAGTAAGCTTTCTAAAGCACAACTACTTCATATAAGTCAGTTTTGTATGACTACTGGGAATTAATCAAGCAATTTACTTTCTTTTCATGTACACAACTGAGTCACTGCCCTGCTTCACTGATGTTATCACCTGTAATGAATCCTATTATAATCTGTACCCATAGTTCTCCCCTTTTGACTCAAGGTCCCATCATCCTTCTTTCCTTTCCCATTTATATCTCTGGACCTGGGCAGTACTTTACTTCTGTCTAAATAAACATAGCACAGTCTGGTCTGCTCATCTTTGAACTTTTACTTATTCACTGAATGTTTTGGAATATGCCAGATTAATGTTACCAACATGTTTCTTTTAGTAAGTTATCCTATATTTATAGCCACAAGTACTGTGTTTTATTGTAGCAGGAGCTAAAAATAATGAAAATAAATGTATCAATTTCTAATACATGAAACACATAAAAGTAGTACTTTGTGTCAGTATATTTTATACGTTTATATTTATTAATATAAAGTCAACAAATGAACACAAATAAATTCCTTTAATAATAACAGGCATTAGAATGTGAGGTCTGAATGCCAGTCACAATTAATGTAACTGGCAAGGTTCAGTAGCTAACAGCCTTGAAGTCAGAGCCAGAAATTATTTTACTAGATATTTTCCCACTAGACATTTTTATCAGACACTTATATACCAATGTTACTGATTCGTATAAGAGATAAAGTCTCCACACCATAATTACCAGATTCTAGAGGAAGAAGAAGATAATAAAGGAGAGGAGAAACACACACAGATTGAAAAGCTTGAAATGACGGAGATGAATGGTGATTTAAGGAATCTATGTCTAGACTGTTTCTCTATGGAACCAATATTTAAACTGATACTTGATTTATGAGAATTCAGCAGCTATGCTGAGAACTTAGAGAGTGATAGGTCTTAGGTCTTCAGGACAAACAAGAGGAAAATGTTACCATGAGGTGAGCAGAAGTCATGAGCCTGAAATGGAGCAGCACCACGCTGCCAGGAGTGCAGTGAGCTGGGTATTGGGTGAAGTAAGAGAAGGGGCAGATGCCAAACTAGAATGAGAATTTTAAAGCACGAAAGGAATCATGCTTGAATTATAAGCACAGAGGCATATGATTTGATCTGGCTTAACGGTATCCAGACTGCTTAGATTAGAATGGATTGGGTGATTCAAAAGAAGAAAGCACTCTTGGGAAGAGGTCAAGAATTAGAAACCCTGTCACCACCTGGGTAGGGTAAGCCGTTGAATCTCTGTAGGCTCAGATTTCTCAGACATAAAATGAAGTATTTAACAGACTATTTGTATTAACTTTCTACTGTTGCTGGAACAAATTACCACACACTTTGTAGTTAAAAAATAAAGCACACAAATGTGCTATTGTACAGTTCAGAGGTCAGAATTCTGACATGGGTCTCATCTGGCTAAAGGCAAAGTGTCCATAGGGCTCTTTCTTATCAGGAGGGTCCAAGAGAGGATGTATTTCCTTGATCATTCAGGTTGTTGTTCAGAATTCAGTTCCTTGTTACTGTGGAACTGGGGTTCCCACTTTCTTGCTTGCTGTAAACTGAGGATTATTCTCAAGTTTTAGAGGCCACCTACGTTCATGGGCTCATGCCCTCCTTCCTCCAACTTCAAAGCCAGTCACGGCAGGTAAAGCCCATCTCATGCTACACATCTCCCCTGTCCCTTCCCCTATTGCTACATCCCTCTGACCCAATCACCCTGCATTCTCTTCCACTTTTAAGGGCATGTATGGTTACATTGGGTCAAACCAGATAATCCAGAGTAATTTTCCTATGATTAATTGATTAAGATTTAAAAATTAATCTTAACTTTAATAATTTTTGCCTTGTAATGTAACACACTCAAAAATTTTGAAAATTAAGACCTGGATATCTGGGCATGTGGGGGGCAGGAGGGGCGTCTTTCTTCTTATCACAATGTTTTCTTCAGATTTGTTACTCCTACAAAGATATATTTTATCTTCGTAGACTTGATCTTCATTTCAGTTTGATACTGTGTTAGATATTGCTTTAAGTGGACTTCGTAAACATTACATATATATATATATATTTATAGTTAGGTAAAAATCTAGCGTGGTGTGAAACAAATGACTGTGAGAAAAGGTATATTTGGCTTTATTTTGAAATTAGGTTGTCTATTTTATGTTCATAGAAAAGGGATAGCTAAAATTATTCGAAAAAAAATCACACTTTTAAGGAAATAAGAAAAGTAGAAGGAGAGGGAGAGAATTGACTACTTAGTTTATTTTGCTGTATTGACAGAATTGGCTATTTCAAAGCTGCTGCTATAAGATGTTCATGTTGGCCTTTAAAATAAATTGTGTTTTCTTAGAGCTTGTCAGTGTTTGGGTGGTATTTTATAAAGAGTATTTTTTTTTTTTTTTTTTTTTTTTTTTTTTTTTTTTTTTTTTTTTTTTTTTTTTTTGAGGCGGAGTCTCGCTCTGTCGCCCGGACTGGAGTGCAGTGGCCAGATCTCAGCTCACTGCAAGCTCCGCCTCCCGAGTTTACGCCATTCTCCTGCCTCAGCCTCCCGAGTAGCTGGGACTACAGGCGCCCGCCACTTCGCCCGGCTAGTTTTTGTATTTTTAGTAGAGACGGGGTTTCACCGTGTTAGCCAGGATGGTCTCGATCTCCTGACCTCGTGATCCGCCCGTCTCGGCCTCCCAAAGTGCTGGGATTACAGGCTTGAGCCACCGCGCCCGGCCAAGAGTATTTTTAATTATGAGGCATCATCCGCTTTCCAGAGTATTAGTTAAATGTTTATATTCAATTTCTTAAATATTAATTTTTGTGTGCCAATTTATTTTGCTTGAACATTTTAAGTCTATATGTTTTCTTGGTGTATCCACAACAATGTAATGTTGAGAGAAAGGCACTTATATAGGCTTTTTAATGTTCTATTCCAGAAAGGCAGTGTGTGTATTATGCCCCCTTTGATCAACAGCCCTCCCCAGTAAGCTTTATAAAACAGTATAAATGTTAATGCATCCTGGTCTAATTTTGCTCTACTCTATGAACATAGCATAATCAAAATAAGCTGTTCTTCCAGAACTAACTCATTAGTTGCTATTTCTTTTTCTCACGACCTTTGGGAAAGTAAATAATATTATAAAGCCCAAATGATTATGTAATGTGCATCCCCAAATGAACAAGGAAAATTGCAGTGCATTTGTACAGTCTCTGGAATGGGATTAGAGTCCTTGGGGCTGGAGTGTCACCCAGCACAGACCACGTATTTTGCTCTTTACATTGAAGTGAACTGCAAATCATGCAGTTATTTTTATGGTTGCTTGTTCTTTGGTTTGGGTGACAACTTAATATCCTGCAATAGTAGTTGGCAATAAAATGGTACACATGACTGGTCACAGGCAGTAAAGGAAGCCCTTGTACCTTCTGATTGCTATAGAAAAATCATTGTGCAGTTTGCAATAGAAACAAACAAACAAACAGGAATGTAGGGTTGCTGAAAAGTGACCAGAAAATCAAATTAAAAGCCTATATTTTTCACCATGCACATGGAGTGTGTGCTCTGCTAGATGGGGGGTCTGGGAGTAGAATATTTGCTGTATCTATCGATAATGGCAGTCTTAATTTTCTTCATAAGTTGCTTATGAATGTACCAGAGTCCCCGTAATATATTCCTCATCCGTAGAGGTCACTCATCATAATTGTTCTTAGTCTGTGGTTTCTATATTAATAAGAATCATAACATATTTATTATGTCTTATTTGAAAAACATTACCAGGTACCACATAAATAATTTAGCTTTTTCTAAAATGTATTGGAAACTTTAAACACACACCCACACATATATATACACACACATATATATAAAATTCATATATAGTTATATAACTTTAAAAACACATTTTATATGTAACATATATGTTTTATATATATCTTTTAAAACTGTTCTATATATGTTATATATAAAACTGATTTAAATATATATTTATATATTATATATCATATATATATATAACTTTGTTTTTAAATATATATACTTCATCAGTAAAACACTGGTAAGAACACACACACATGCATACAATTTCTTTCTCTCTTCTCTGATTTGTGATCAGAGAAAGAAGTAAAAAAAATCATTATGTTTTTAGAGGCAGCTCATCTAATCTTCAGTCACAGGCTAGTATCTAAGGGCTTTTATGTCTTGGAAAGTCCTAAATCAATATTTCTCATATTTGTCTGCTATCTGTGCTTGCTACTACTTCTGTATTTTATGCCATCATCTATCTGTGTCTTACACATTGCCATAATTTATCAATGGTTTCCCCATCTCTATTCGTACCCCTCTATGGACTGGTTGCTCCTTGCAGCAGAGTTAATTCCCTACAAGATATTGATCGTACCATACCCCTTGCAATCTCCAATGACTCCCATATCTTGCAGAAGAAAGACCATATTTGTTAGCAAGACAGTGAAGCTCTTCTAATGTCCTAGATTCTTTTTAATTGGATGTTGTATTTTTTCTCGATGAGAATAATACATCTCTGTTCATTCTTTACCCTTGGAATAAGCAGCCTCCATACACAATTATGCACCAATTAAATAATCCCTCCCTTTGTTCAGTCACTTGAACAGATAACCACTTTATGTGAACCGATGGCGTTTCTCATATCACTTTCTAGTATTTACTTCAGTAAACTATAGTTCATTTTCATTTCTCCTTCCTTCTCTATTTTAAGGTCTACTATGATAGTAACCATGTTCTTCACATATAACAGGCATCTAATACCTGATGCTGAGTAGAACACTAAGTTATGTTGGCCTCCTAGACAAAACAAGATACAGATCAATATGAAGGCTTGTGATGTGTATTTGATGTTTGGCATATACAGAGGAAAAAATGAAAAACACTGTATGTTCCTAATAAAACTGCTTTAAGAGAATTTAAGTTCTATAGAGTAAGGACTTTTTTACTCACTGATATACCATCCACACTTTGAAGAGTCCCTGGCACAGAGTAATGTTTGCTCAATAATTATTGCAGAAGTAATACTTGTCTATGTATCTCTTATCAGAAAGTCTAGTAGGCTAAAGACTAATATTGTTGAGGATATTAAAGATCTAAAATAGTAGCAAGGTTATTGCTCTGAAGGAAAAATTCAATTTTTCCTGATAGGGAGTTGATGAAAGGTGGTTCAACACAGAATTATAGTGATGGCTAATATTTGAATCCTATGGGACAAAGCCAGTTCATGTTTAGAATTTGCAACAACACTGCACTAGAATGGTAAATTTGCAGACGTGGAATATCGTTAATAGCATTTATTTAAATTTCTTAGAGAAGATGGTTGAAATTGTAGCTCTGCTTGATGGGAAAGACAGTAGAAAGAGGAGGAAAAAGTTAAGTTTTATGCCTTCAGAAATGCTCTTCATTTGAGGTGACAAAAAATGTAGATAGACAGATGTGAGGATTATGTGAATGACCACTGGAAATCCATACAAATAAAATCTTCATGAGGCCAGGCACAGTGGATCACATCTGTAATCCCAGAACTTTGAGAGGCCAAGGTGAGAGGATCTCTTGAAGCCAGGAGTCTCTCCAAACCTTTTTTTTTACAAATTAGCCAGGTGCGGTGGTGTGTGCCTATAGTCCCAGCCACTCAGGAGGCTGAGGTAAGAGGATTGCTTGAGGCCACGAGTTTGAGGCTGCAGTGAGCTAGGATCACACCACTGTGCTTGCTCTAGCCTGGGCCATGGAGTAGGAGTCCATCTTTAAGAAAAATAATTTAAAACTTCATGAAAGATTAAGTGTATATGTATTTGAGTGTGTGTGTGCGTGCGTGCGTGTGTCTCCACATGCACATACATATGCGTGAGAATAACGTATATTTGACTAAGTAGAACAGAAAAGTAAATGGCTTAAAATAGCAAATTGAGTTTAGCATCTTCAGAACCAGCTATGTAATGAAGATGGTTCTAGAGTTGGTCAATTGAGTGTCCATGGGAGACTCAGATTTTTGTCTCTTTTTCACTCTGTCTTTGGATTGTCCTCAGGCCCCCTCAACTTCTTGAGATACTAGGCTAATGTCATACACTATACTTCAGGTGACAGATAAATAAGATATAAAACAACGCTGCTCATCTCTCTTTTAAAGTGACAAAAATGTCCCAGTAAAGAGAATTGCATCACACACATCACTAATAGACTAGCCACGGACAGCTTAAATTTTGCAGTCTTTACCCCTGAGCTGATAATTCAGTTCAGTTCATCCTGCCTCAGAGATAGTACTTAAATAAAATTGTGTTTTTGTAACAAGGAATAAATAATTAGGCAACTGACAGTGCTAATGTGTTGTTTTCATTATGGATTTTTATGAAATGGTATTTATATTCCCAACATGATTTTTCTACTAAAACACAGAAGATAAAATTTCCAATAGCATATTAGTGTCGGATTTCCAATGTGTACAACTTGTACAGGCAACCATATAGTGCAATAGAAACAGACCATTATATGGGTCTAGAGCTGTTTCAAGATTTGCATCTGTATTTCATCCAACATGTTATCAAAAAACAAATTGGACATTTTATCACGAAAAGGAATATTTTTTAAAATGGTGAGTAGATTGTGAACAGCAACAACAACTAATATAGAGGTGTTTCTCTAGAATGCCATGAATGTGCTCCTTGAAACTCATGTTCTGCAAAATGATGCACTAAAAATATCAGGACTTAGAGTGGAATATTGCTAGAAGAAAAATAATAAGAATTTAGGCAAACTTGTAACTGGGGCTAACATAATAACATTGTAAATAATATGCATAGTTATAAAATAGTATTTCAAATAAATGAATGCTACATTGAATATAAAAATGTACCATTTTTTTTAAAGAAAGGGTTTGTAATAAAGGCTTGAGTCTACTAAGCAATGAGGATACGAAAAAACTTTACAAAATAAATAAAAACAATATACACTTCAAGTGTACAGCAGATGATTGACCAAGCCAGGTGCCAGGTGGCAGATGGAAGGGTGAGCAGACCTGGTTCCCTACTGTGCATTACTCTTGCTCACTATATTCTGCCCTTGGATTTTCATTTCAGCTGCTGTTACACTTGCCAGCAGGGCACAATACATTAACAGAATGAGGAGGTGGGAGAGTGGGGAAATATCATCTGAACAAGCAGTCCCTATTTGGCTGACATCACTCCCCTGTAGGCCAATCACATATGACAATTCATACTACTGAAGCATAGTATAGCAGTGCTGGTCATATTAAAATAAGTCAATTATGTTTCAAATGCTAAAATTTCTCCAAAGAATTGCTGGGTAGCTATTTGGGAATGCATTTTTGAAAGGCAACTACTTATCTAGTTGTGGAAAGTCTCTGTATACCCTTTAAATGTATTTGGGTAATAACTATATGATACTACCATATCAACTTGATCTCAAAATTCCATGGGACTTATCTAGATGTACATAGGATGAATTATTTTGTTCTTCCTAGACCTTGACCTACTGCTAAGAATTAGGAATGACTGCAATCTAACAATTCCCTCTCCTTATGGGACAAAAGGAAAAATAGAGTGTTGAATAAGCAAGAAAATTACTGATGTGCATATATTATGCAAGACCTTCACAGTTTTTAAGCTAGGTTGCACATTGTTTTCAAACATCTTAGAAACAAAAAAGAAGAGAATTATGGGATCCTCAGTGATTATAAGTAAAAATGGATCAGCTTTTTAGAAGAAATACAATTTTTCTTCTTATAGGTCTTAAAGTAATGGAAATGGTATGGTGTTCTCACTAGCATATTTACAAAACCCGGGGTTTTTTGTTTGTTTTGTTTTGTTTTGAGGCTATTTTCTATGGATACAGAGGTCAAACTTAAAAGTCCATAATAGTTGAAACTACTTTGGATGACAAAACAAATATCGTTCTAGTGTCTGGTTTAATAAAAAATAATGAAAAAATTATTTTTAGCTGAATGCTGGTTTCAGATTAAAAGATCATTTGCACATTTAGTAATCTACTGAGCCAAATGGTAGTTTTTGTTTTCCTATTAAAATTTTGTTGCAAACAGAACTTACGCGTGGATTAGAAGGTACAAAAAAAAGAAAAGATTTTTCATTAACATGTTGCAGATAAAGAATCTATTGGTGCTAAAGAGAGAATATATTTTCTGAGAGGGTTGTATTTGAGTGGGGTGGGGACATTAGAGTTTTACAGGATTAATCTCAATTAATGGAGTAGAAACTATTTTCAGAGATATAATTGAAAAATTTTCTATTGTAATATATATTGGTATAAACTTTATACTTCATTATCAAGTTACCCTAGAGTGGCTCAACTGCAAGGTCTGAGACACATTTTTATAAGATTTGAAATGTACAGTGCCATATGTAATTTAATTTTTGAAGCATGAATATATGAGTAAAAAGTCTGTTTACAGATGAAATAAAATAATGAGGTTTTCATTTCCATCATATACAACAACTTTTTTATTATATGTATAGCTGACCCTTGAACAAAACAGGTTTGAACTGGTAACGTCCACTTACACATACATTTTCTTCTGCCTCTGCCACTCCTGCAATAGCAACCCCAACCCCTCATCTTCCTCCTCCTCTTAGCCTACTCAGTGTGAAGATGGTGAGGATGAAGACGTTTGTGATGATCCACTTCCACTTAATAAACAGGAAATGTATTTTTTCTTTCTTACGATTATCTTAATAACATTTTTTCTCTCTAGTTTATTGTAGGAATACGGTATATAATACATATAATGTACAAAATATATGTTAATTGACTGTTTATATTATTGGCACACCTAACAGTAGGCTATCAGCAGTTAAGTAGTTAATTTTAAGAGGAAATAAAAAGTTGTACACATATTTTTGACTCACAGGGTGTTGGTGCCCATAATCTCAGCATTGTTCAAGGGTCAACTGTAGATATCACATACAAGTGAATTTGCTTATTTAGAATTTGGTCTTCTATACATGTGTATAATTCATATACATCTGAATCACCTATAGGATTTTAAAAATATATGTGTATATATACAAGTCTAATTTTTCTAGTACAACTGACTATATTTGAAATAAATCAATTTTATTGACAACTTGTTAAAAATTATGTTAGTTGAATTCAGCTTATTTCATATATGCTTTTAGGTAATTTAAGACTTTAAGGTTTAGATTTAAACTTGTGACATCAAGCCATTTATTCAAATAATTAGTAATTATCCTGTGATATAAATGTTAAGTATCAAATAAATAAACATTCATATGTTGATTTCATGACTAAAGTGTAATTAACCTGGGAAGGAACATATTTTTAAATGTTTATCATTTTCGCCTTGCTCATAAAATATAATCAATTCATTTTTCTTTCTTAATGAACAGTTATTATGTCTCCAAATATAAGAATGTTTATTCTGCCCACACTGACTTAAAGCATGTATCTATTTTACTTATATCTTCTTCTAGATTTTTAAATGTAATTTCTCTCTGAAATACACATATCACCAATTCTTTAGCTCTCTTACTTCTCTCTTCAGTGTACCTTTTGTTCTAATTCTGACTTTTTTTTCTGTATCTCTAATTTCTAAAAGTAACATTTATCTTGAGAATAAAGATTTTTTTTATTGATATTTTAGTTTAATTTTCATATGAATCTCTTCCATGCATGAATAATTACAAAGAGTAGCCTTGAAATTCACTATTACTAGTTGATTGCAAAAGATCTTGACAATATTTAATAAGAAACATAATGTTTTACTATACCACAAAGATATTAGGTTAGCATTTATTGGAGGTACTTGAACTAGTATAATGGGATAATGCATTTTTTTCTATTTTTGTTTGTTTAATTGTTTTATTTAAGCCGAGCACGCATTTATATTGTTAGAAGGAAGTGTAGAAAAAGAGTGCTGTTTAACTGTGTCTTTTTTGGAAAAGTAATTGAATATGACAATCTCTTTTAATTTAACTTCCTGCTCTATTCTAATCTCTTGAGAATTTTACAGAATGAGTCTCTGATAATTTTCTCCTTAATTTGTTTGACGGCTCCTTAATTTTTTTGACGGCTCTACTGAAGAATGCTAGCAATTCTATCATTCCTTTGTGGCCATCTACCATCTAAATTAAGATGTGCCATTAAATGTTTATCTTGAGAAAATAATACTTCATATTTTGGAAGACAATTTTATCAAATAACTTTTTTAAAAGTTGCTGCAAGACGTCTGTATGTGTGTGTGCGTTTCGGTACATATTTATTGATTACATGGTGGCATATAATATCCTTAAACCAAGAACACTTGGTTTCTGCATAATGAATGTTGAATAGAAAAATAAGAGATTGTGTAAAATCTGTAAGTGAAGTGTACAATTCAAGCAAACAATATGCATTATTATCTAAAATTACACTATGAAGGTATGTGTTTATTTTCAGTTTTTCTTATCAAATGTGTAAGATCTAGAAGGCAAATATAGCTCTGTATGTTGATTTTTTTAACAATGTCGTAGAAGTAAAAGATGTAAGTTTGTATCCAGGTGTATAAAGGTTCTATTTACATATGTCCCTTGTAATACATGAACATATATTTAGCCAGTGCGCAAAATCTAAATGAAACTGCCTTTCATCCAGACTGCCCTTGTTTTACTCACAGTAAAAGATGTCCATAGAGGATCTGATCTTTCTAGAAATTAAAATTCAGCTGTCTTCCAGTCACCTATGCCAAAAAGAAACAGAGTAGTAGAGTATTTCCCTTTAGAACTCATTAAGATAAACACCATAATTTTAGACATAAGGAAATAAAAATCTAAAACGATAAAAGAACTCATATATAATTGTGTTTTTTAAACTAAAAATATGTAAGACATATTTATCTTGCTACTACAAAAAGGTATTATTTCAAAGCCTTGTTTTCGTGTATAGGAGATAAGCTTGCCTAACAAAATGAATATTGGAATGCAAATAAGGAAATTTAGATTTATTCATTTATTCATAATTTGGATGCATTTACTCTATATCAAGAATTGTACTACAAACCAAATGTTTTTTATGCAATAGTGAGGAATATACTATCCTGGCATTTATGAAGCAGGAGAGTAGAGGTGATAAGCAATAAAAATGTGCTGTGTAAATATACGAAATAATCTCAAACTACTGTAAGGACTTTAAAGGAAAGTAATAGGATAAAATAGGAGAAAATCTTTGGTAGAGGACAGAATAGTAGGAAGGAAAGTACTCTCCAAGAAAGTGGTGATTAGACTGACATATGGTAAATACACAAGACCAGTCAGGAAAACATAGGAATAAAAATATCTCAAGAATATTTTAGGAACAACATGCAGAAATTTGTTGAAAAGAGAAAGAATAGTCTTCAAGATGATGAAAGGGGTTGAGGTGCGGATGTGCTGCTGGATCATGAAAACAAAGGGTGAGTATAGTTTAGACGCATTTGAAGGCATAGGCAGAGAATGCATCATGCTTTATTAGTTCCGGGCATGCTTCCCTTCTTTCCAGTTCCCACTGTGCAACAACTACCTATATGAAGATACTGAATCACTTTTCTGGCTTTAAGCACATTTTCTAGTTCTATAAAGTGCAGATAACAGTTCTTCTCTCAGCACAGTTATTTTGAGGGTCACACAACATTAGGCATGTGGAAATGATTTAAAACGTTAAAAATACTATGACTCTGTGAGATCAACTCTGTTAGAGACAAAATCTGCTTAGAGCATCAATGTCTCTGCTAAGCTTTGATATACATAAACAAAGATCAGTTTGTTTTCACCGAGATGCCATGATTTTGTTATACATTTTCTAGATTCTTTGATATCACTAGGGAATTTCATACTGAACCTAAAGTAAATGGCAAGAAAATAAAATAGACTGTGTTGTCATGATAAAAGTTAATATTGATCTTACAATATTCTTCATCCAAAAAGTTCTCATTATAAACAAAAAGGAAGCACTACGACCTTTGGTAAATGTTAACTAAGAAAGCATATTAGGCAGGGCGTGGTGGCTCACACCTATAGTCCCAGCACTTTGAGAGGCCGAGGCGGGCGGATGACCTGAGGTCGGGAGTTCATGACCAGCCTGGCCAACATGGAGAAACCCCATCTATACTAAAAATACAAAATTAGCCAGGAGTGATGGTAGGTGCCGGTAATCCCAGCTACTCGGGAGGCTGAGGCAGGAGAATTGCTTGAACCCGCAAGGCGGAAGTTGCGGTGAGCCGAGATTGCACCATTGCACTCCAGCCTGGGCAACAAGAGTGAAACTCCATCTAAATAAATAAATAAATAAATAGATAAATAAAAGAAGTATATTAGGAAGTGAATTTCCCTCAGTGCAGACAAACTAAAAGGGCACAAGAGGAAGGTGGGATATCCAAGAAGGATGCTTATATATATATATTTCTTTATTATCCCATTGCATGGGCATAAACAAAGCATAGCTACCCAGCAGAAGTGCATATCAGCTGGAGGCTTCCCTAGTATCTCTTTCAAGCTGTTAACATCTGCAACTCCTTGATTCTCATCATTGATATCACTTAAATTGATGCAAATCTCTGAAAGTTTAAATCTTTGACATCATTTGTTGCCCAATAACAGTATTTTCTTAAAATAAAACGTTGAGAGGGATAAAGAAATTTCAGGAATCTGGACACCTAAAGCAATAGGAAATATGATGTTCTTAAGTGTCCAGTGGTAAACTGACTGCTTTAAAATTACAAGCATAGTTTATCCTAGGTATGATTAATTTACTCTGACTTCTGTGTGTGTCTTCCTTCCATAACATCAAAAATTGAAGCAGTATAGAATATCCAAGTAATTATTAATTACACCAGATCATAAAACTTATTTGAACTCCTGATTCTTGGAGGATTTTTTGATAAAGGCTGGTGGGAAAGTAGCTGAGAGTTATGCAGATCTTTCTTTGTATCATGAGTTTCAGGTCCTGATTATAACGGGGATAAACATGTTATTTTTATTTTAAAAGCTATCACAATTAGTCAAAAAAAAAAAAAACCCATTAAGAGCTTACAAAAGAATGAACAAGTAGCATGATAAAAATGTAAAGTGGTGGATGAAACCACAAAAAGAATACGTACTGAATATTTTGAGTAAAGTTCAATATATGTATACATATTGCATGTGTGTAT
This sequence comes from Rhinopithecus roxellana, assembly GCF_007565055.1. Lineage (NCBI taxonomy): Eukaryota > Metazoa > Chordata > Mammalia > Primates > Cercopithecidae > Rhinopithecus > Rhinopithecus roxellana. The sequence continues at coordinate 113,755,782 of NC_044565.1, read as the reverse complement.
GTGTGTGTGTGTGAGACAGAGAGAGAGAGAGAGAGAGAGAGAGAGAGAGAGAGAGAGAAAGAAAGACAGAGAGGAGGGAGGGAGTAAGGAAGGGAGAGAAGAAGACTTGGTCAAATAATATTAAAACCCCAAAGTTATATTTGCCTAGAGTCATTGTGAACAATTTTTTTTTTTTTTTTTTTTTTTTTTTTTTACTGTATCCATCCTGGGAATATCTTGTAAAACATATTTCACAGGCAGGTGGTAAGATATTTGACTTTTTGTATTGCCATGGTTTAATCCACTTGTGAATTTAAAACTTAAATCTGTTTAAAGATTCAGTCCCTTTGAAAATGCTAATCTCAAAAGGATTTTTATTTTTATTTTTGGCAGAAAAACAATCACTCCTCTTTCTGGGGAATTATAAACTACATTCTATTTTATTCTTACTGTAGTTTTTACATTAATAGTATTCTCTTAATACTCTAGTTAGGATGCTGCCTATTTCTCATAACTCTATCAACATAAATTGAAAAGGCATTCTTGGAAATGAAAAAAGAATTATATTAAGGTTTTATCAAAACTTTTTTCTTTCTTTTTTCCTTTTTACTTCAAAACGCTGCACTCTAGTATTGCTTTTACTTGTGAGGCTAAGTCTGCAACTCAAAAAAAAAATATTGATTCTTTTATGTGCAGGATGTTCTTGGCCACAGCAGACAGCACAAATGAACAAAAATAACATGTGCTTTCTTCCTCTTTCAGAAAAGACTCATCATCTGTCTGTGGTCTTTCCTGATCAAGGCACCACGCCCATTGGTTTAATGTGATGTAAAGCATTTCTAAAAAACAGTTCCACAGAAGGTTCTATCTCAGGAAAGTGAAAGAAGAGAGAAAAACTAAGAAACTTTTCTATAATGACCCATAGCATCAAATATTTATTAAGTGCCTTCTAAATTCCCAGCACTGTGCTAGAGTCTGGAGATAAAACAGCCAGAAGAAACTTATATGCTCCCGGATTTCCTGGAACCTATGCTTTTGTGAGATCAGGAAGGCCAGTTGTGTGGAAAAAAGCATTAGCATTTTGAGATATTTCTGATGGTCAGCGAGTTACAGAGTAAAGTGTATTTTAGTCTAAATATCTATTAATAGCAATCCAGGTTCAAGGTCTACTACCAATTAAATTCTCAAATGTAAAATAGGATTTGAAACACCTGCCTCACAGTGCTTCCTAATAACCTAAATAAGAAAAGGCTGTGAAAATATCGTTGTGTACTTTTTTCTGTTGATCTTCAGTGTGTTCTGATTTTTGTTGTTATTCTCTAACATATTCTCACTTCTTTTAACATTTCCAGATACGCAGTAGTGATATAGACTGATATGAATTTGTTGAATAAAAGACTGTAAAATACTTGAATGATTGAAGATAGTGCCATTTTGGTACTGAAAATTGTTGGGGACTCCCTGTTTAAAATATAGGGGTCTGCATTTAAAGTGTATCAGGGCGATTCTACTTCCCTGTTATTCCTCCAGAAAACCATATTTTCTTAACTAGTAAAGAAAGATAACTTGTTTGGTTCTTTTATATGTTCTAATGTTAAAATGTAGAATACACAAAATTTTGATATATACTTGATTTTATTTTGTCAAACTTTTGACATTGTTAACCCAAACCCTGAATTTTTTATTAATGGCGAAGTTGTTACATATTTCTAAGAAGACAGCAAAATAAAATAGGAAGGAATACTGAATTACAAATGAAAGCTGCCATTTCATAATAAGACTATTATTGCTGCTAATAATTTTCATCTCAGCTCTGTCTTAAGATATTGGCACTATTCTGAAGAGAAGGAGAGAAAAGGGGGATACTGGAAAGACTGAAAAATGAAGCTTCAGTTTAGCATTGTTTTCACCTTGTCTTTTTTCATAAGACTTGTTCAGAATGTCCTTTTGTATTTAAGCCAGAAATACCGAAGCACAAATTTTTATGACAGCCAGTCAGATATTTCTCAGCCAAGCCATGACTTCCCTCTGCAAAATTTTCTTAGGTTTCCAAGTAATAGTTTGGGCTAAGGAAGAGTAGATTCTCTCACAGGTAGCAATTATTATTATTATTTTTTAAAGTTATATATGTGTGTGTGTGTGTGTGTGTGTGTGTGTGTGTGTGTGTGTGTGTGTGTGTGTTTTCCAGAAACAGAGTCATGGCATAAGATGGCTTACAAATGAGTGATTGTTTCATTTACCCTGAAGAAATACGACCTACACTAAAGCACAGGAAAAAGAAAAAAACCCTCTGAAAAAAATCATTGCACAGGCAACAGTCATGGTTTACATTACTGGGCAGTGTTTAATGTTGATTCAATAAGACAAAAATAATGCTTCACATAATTTGTTAGGTTATGTATACTCCACTTTAAAAAAAACGGAATGTTATAGAGAAGGATGCTCACCCTTCGGCTATCAAAGCAGGATTACAGTGGATTTCCAAGATGAGCACTGGACTAAGAATTACTTAACATCCTTTCCATAAACTCCTTATTTTGTTTTACTTTATCATTGACAAAGTTCATTTGAACACATTATTATATTTAAATCGCTAACAAAACAGAGGTAAGCGAACCTATTTATCCATTTTAATGTATACCAGAAATAAATTGATTTGTCATAATCAGTTAGAATGCTTTTCAAAGGCTAGACTATAAATTTAAGATTATGTATCCCTCCTCACTCCACCTTGGAGGCTGTTTGTGTCTTCTACCACTTGACCTTAATAAAAAAATTAATATTTTGAAATTTGCATTTCATCTATGTTGTTGCTCTGCAGACATGTTTTTAATCAGTACTGCTCTTTCTCTACAGAATTCTATTTGAATGTTTCATATATATTTCAGATAGTTACGCTGTGTATGTAAATAGGCATTTTAATCTTCACAGAATACAAAATTTCAAGAGACAGTGGCAATGCCTGCGCAATGATACCTTTCTTGTTTTAGTCAAGAACGAGTATATAACTACAGTCTTAAATTTATCATGTTTTCTTATTTAGTAAGTTATCATAAACATTAATCTATTCAACAAATATTTATTAACATATTTTTCTGTAACAGTTTTTAAGCTATAGGTTGCACATATGCATTTGAACGGTGCCCAGATCTTGAAAAAAGAAATAACAGAGACTTTAAATTATGTAGAAGAATTAACTTTTACATTACTTCAGTCCAAATGCAGGCATCTTTCACCAGAGACATCCATTCTTTCCTGTAATTGACATCATTTTTGTTAGAGCTCCTATCTTTATGTGACTATCTTTGCCCTTACCTGATTTACACAAAATTATTTTTATATTGAGTCTTCTTTATTATATAAAATCATGTTATATTGCATTCATTTCATATCTGTATAATTGTTGAGGAAAACAGAAGTTAAGACTATGTCTGACCCTTTTATATTTGTATACTTAGAGGTCTGGCATCCTCTAGATGGGAATTCAAATATCAACCCACCCGTAGTCTTGGTTTTCTGGCTTTAGGCAAACTAACCTCTGAAAGCCCCGGTAACCTCCTTTGTAAGAGGAAGGTCACAGATAATGACTACTTTATTGGTTGGCTGTATAAACGTTAACAGGTAAGCATGCAAAACATTCGAGCAGTCATTAACACATTAACCAACTTTCACTATTGTTATTTCGTTTTTATTTTTGGTATTGTAAAAAATTGTCAACTGGAATCAATGATTATACAAGAAATGAGAGACTTGGCTTTCAGATGAAACTGAAAGAGCATTTGCCTACATTGAAATTATTTAAGTCACTTATAGGAATACAGAAACTATTTGGGGCCAAATGCCAATCCAAGAAAAGGAATTACATTATTTTAGAAAAACTATAAAACTCTAGAAGTCAGTAGCACAAAGCAGCACTGGTAAAATAAATTTTTTTTAGAAATTTGTTTACAAAAAGTTACATGGGATTATATACATATACACATACCACACATGTATGTTTATATGCTTTGCTAGTCATATAGAAACAAATATATTTATTTATATTTTTATTGAATCCGACCTCCATACCTTCCTCAAGGAGTTTATGTCTTCAAGATATGTTAAATTTCACCATGTGACTTGCTTGGTTTCTGATGGTTGGAGACTAACACCCTGACCCTTTGCCTTGAGCTTGGTTTTGGGAACTACTAAGAAAATGTAATGTTAACATGTAGAATGAAAGCAGAGATTTGAAAAGTGCTTAAGACTTTGAATTTTTCCTTTGAGGTTTCTGCCTTCAACGCAGTAGGAACTTCCTCTAGCCACTGCTTCATACACTATGGATCTAAAAATAATGAACACTTGTGGAACAGACTGATATTGTTTGGATGTGTGTCCCCTCCAAATCTCATGTTGAAACGTCATCCTCTGTTGGAATTGGGACCTGCTGGGAGGTGATTGGATCTTGGGAGTGGATTTCCCATGAATGGTTTTCCATCCCGTTGGTGGTAAATGAGCTTTTGCTTGGTAAGCACTTGTGAGACTTGGTTGTATAAAAGAGTCTGGGACCTCCCCCTTTTTTCTCTCTCTCACTCACTTGCCATATGACGTGCTGCTCCTGCTTTGCCTTCTGGCATGAGTAAAAGCTTCCTGAGGCTTCACCAGAAGTTGAGAAGATGCCAGCATCATGCTTCCTGTACAGCCTGCATAAGAGTGAGCCAAATAAACCTTTGTTGTTTATAAATTCCCCAGCCCCGGGTATTCCTTTATAGTGATGCAGAACAGACTAAACAAGGCGTATGTCCAACATGCCAATTCTATCCAGACCTCAATATTTAAAGCGGAAAATCTTGGTAGAATCCTACCAAGACCATCAACCCCCAGCCAACTGACAGACTCACAAGCTAGATTAAATGATTGGTATTTAAAACTACTGAATTTTGAAGTGCTTATGTAACAAGAACTGGCTGATATAGGATTGTTTATATCTATAAAATTCTGAACATTTAGACAAATGTTTTGCTATTGCATTCAACAGCATTTAAATACAGGTGAAACGTCACAAGTAGTTATCTACTAACTGTGTTAAAAATGATTTAGTTTCTTGGTGCATTTATTTCCCTCATCACTGAAACTGGAATAAAGAAACTAAGTCATTTCCAGTATTACTAGATTGTCATAAAGATTAAGTAAGTTATTATTGGAAAGATATTGGAAAAGGGCCCAGCAAGTAACAAATACCCACCATTTAATTGCATATTAAATAAAATGCACACTGTTTTCATAGAGCATATGTGTCCTCTTTCTTTTTTTTTTTTTTTTTTAAGACGGAGTCTCGCTCTGTCGCCCAGGCTGGAGTGCAGTGTACGGATCTCAGCTCACTGCAAGTTCTGCCTCCCGGGTTTATGCCATTTTCCTACCTCAGCCTCCCTAGTAGCTGGGACTACAGGCGCCCACCACCTCGCCTGGCTAGTTTTTTGTATTTTTTAGTAGAAGCGTGGTTTCACCGTGTTAGCCAGGATGGTCTCAATCTCCTGACCTCGTGATCCACCCGTCTCGGCCTCCCAAAGTGCTGGGATTACAGGCTTGAGCCACCGCGCCCGGCCTAGAGCGTATGTGTCCTCTTTCTACTGGCATAAAATGTGCTTTGAATATTTTATGAGTTCTCTTTGGTGAAGGAAATTCTGCAAATGGGTAAATAATATGACCAATGTAATGTGATAAGGAATAAAATATTAGACATAAAATGCTTTGCAATATTAAAAGAAGTTTATCAGTATGTGAGAAACTACATTTTCTCCAGTAAGACAATGTTCATCGTAAAAAGCTAAACGTTAAACACATGGAAATATATATATATATAGTATGAAGATAAATGAATTATCTGAAACTCCATATATAATGTCTTAAGTCACTAAGTCATTTCCTTCAGTAAGAATCTTGAAGTAAGATCCCTTTTATCAATACTCTGGAAATATCACATTAAATTAGAATTCCAGCATATGTCTAAAAAGTCCTCATATTTTAAGCTAGAATATTTTCATGTGTGTTTGCTTTGTTCTCTCACTCTCTTTCTCTCTGACTCTGTCTGTCTCTCTGTCAGGTTGCATGTTCCCAAAACATTGTGGCTATATATTCTTCCTTAACAATTTATTGCATGACCTTTAGAAAAACAGACTGTTTTACTATTCATTTGAGGATCTTTGGCTTGAAATAGTTACTTGTAAATTTTCAAGTGTCCCACATTATTATAAACCTTATCAATGAAAACCAAAAGAATTCAATAGGTAATAAAGTAGGTGTTATATGAATTTTCAGTAAAGAGTAAGTAGAGAACATCAATAAAATCAAGCTCCAACTGGCAAGGGTTTTATTTTTTTAATAGGGGGATATATTTCTAATTACCTTTTCACGCTTGGCACATTGACTGGAGATGACTTTTGCTTCTAGCCACTCAAAATATCTACTGGATAGATGTGTCATATAAACATGTCAGTGATGGGCAGAGCTATTTATATCTATTTGCTGTTTCTCTTTAATGTGGCCCTATACTTTCTGTATGTATTTCAATGTGTCACACATATGTAAATGAAAGAAAAAAGATTTTTGTTTGAGCTGAACCATAGAGTCCACTAGTTTACAAAAAGATTTAGTAATTTCACCAGAATTAACAATTTTTAATATTAGAAAATATCAGTAAATTCATGTTTAAATGCCTTAAAAGATTTAGTGTATAAAAGGTACTATTCTGTTTCTTCTTTTCCCAAAGAAATTCACCACACATGAGTAATTATAAATGAGTTGCTATAATCTTAGAATATTATGCATTTTGAGAGGGAGATCACTTCTGTTTTCTCAGATAAGTTTCAGGTTTTTCTTATATAAGTTTCAGGTTTTTCTCAGATGAGTTTCAGGTTTTTCATTCTCATTTGAATGAAAAATTCAAAAAATTATTTTAAAAATATAAAAACACTTTATTCTACTACATTACTAAAATTTGATTGTAGATTAGGAAACAGGTCAAGACTTTTTTCTTAGACACATCTTTCTATTTATAAAAAAGACTGTTTTGATAACAGTTTTATAACTTAATGGAACTCAAATATGACATTAAAAGCTTTCAAAAATGATCCTAATAGTTTTTTTCTATGTATAGATATCCTTATTCTGGAATATTATACATTCCAGAAAAATAACTAAATAATGGGATAATTTCTGGAAAATGATGATGATATTAAGAAAGGGTAAGCTGAATGGCATATAGCTAATTTATTTTTAGACATTTTAGAGAGAATAAAATGCTATATCATTTTTGTTTCATGGCATGAAAATTTAGAGTCAGATGTTGCATTTTTATCCCAATATGGATATATTCTCTTTATTCATATTTTGTTCCTGCTATTTATATGTACATCCTCAGTCTTCACCATTTGCCCTAAGTAGATTACTTATTTTTCTGATTTTTTTTGTGTGTGTGCCTGTTTTGACATTTTTGTTCATCCTCTTTCAAAAGCATGAATATATAAGACAAAAGTGGCAGTAGAAGGAAGAAAAGATAAGTGGGGATTGGAAAGAATGCTTATGTAAAATTTCCACGTAGCAGATAAAAAATAATTTATATTTGGCAGGACATGATATATAGTAGTTCAGTAAATCTGCTGGGTGAATTGTCAAAAGCAACACAATATTCAATTTATTTTAAGTCTTTGTAAACTTGTTTCTCTTCAGACAAGAAAAATCTAACCACAATAGAGGATAACGCTTGGAAAGCAAAGCATTCCTTCCACAGCAGTCTTACTACTAGAAAATCAAACTGTGCAACCTGTTTCTCCGACAACTATTTTAATCACAGTGTTCTTCAGAGTGAACAAATTCATCCTCACCTATAATTAATAATTATTTGGCATACCTCCCAGCCTGACTTCTTACTCGTTAAACTCACACTGGCTATTCTAGCTCACAAACGATCTCAATGAATTTTCATGACACTTTAGTTTGTTAATACAAGATTAAGTATTTAGATATTCTCAATTAATTGTATGTGCCTCAAGTTTTTTCGCCAACCATAAACAACAAAGCTAGCATTCAACAGTCTTTCTATAACAAATCCCTCTTATTTTATTCTCTGTGCTTATTTTCTCTTGTTTCCAGGTTGTTTATCTGCTATGTTTTTAATGCCATTTGATCCCAACAATAAAAATATATTGATAATTCATGTAGACTCCTTTAAATAGTATTGGACAGCTAAATATATTTATTTTGTGCATAGAAAAGATATATTCACTTCCTGGATGTATAATCATCCCCTCATGTCTGTTCCATTGAATGCCTTTAGCGTGAAAATATTTACCTTTTCTTCTTCATGAGTCATGGAGGTATCCATTGTGCCTTTTAATGAAAATTATGCTTGTACTGTAAATTATTTGAACAAGGTAGAGATATATTTTTATGTATTTATTTATTTGTGAAGTTAGTGATGTCCTAGGCTTAATATTTTTGTTCCACCCCTAAAAATTCATATATAAAAATATTGATTACCAGTGTGATGACATTAAAAGGTGATACCTTTCAGAGATGATTAGATCATGAGGGAAGAGTCTTTGAGAATGAGATTAGTATCTGATAAGAAAAATATGAGAGAGATCACTTCTGTCTTGGCTATGTGAGGCTACAAGGAAAGGAAATTGTTGGCAAACTAAAAATATTGCCTTAACACTGCTGGCACCTTGATCTTGGAATTCCGGACTCCAGAAAAGGAAGAAATAAATGTTTGTTGCTTAAACAACATAGTCTGTGATATCTTGTCATAGCAGAAATGACTAACACAGGTGGTATCTACTAAGAAGGTACACATACCCCTGCACACACACACCCCCCCCCACAAATTTAGACAGCTATTAATGAATAGAAATATCTTTGTAGGGGGGTGTAAGGGTTTAATTAAGAGTGTCCAACAACACAATAAAGACATAAAATGGAGAATAACTACAGAGAAAGGTTCACTGGTGAGATACCTGAGACATCTGGAGATGCCTATGTATAAAGAAGGTCAAAAGATATCATTATTTGCCACATCCTTGTTCCCAGTGGCCTGCTTCGCAGAGGACATTGGCAGCTTTCACATTTATGTAATCCACAGGCATTATTGCCACAATCTTCCAGGAACTGAAAATAGTTCTGTGCTCTATCCCAAGAAGGAGTCACTGCAGTGCCACTGCAGACACTGGCGTCATTGCCAAAGCATGTGCAACAGCATGTCAAGCACCAGAGCCACCAGTGATGTGGCCTAGCCCTTCTCTAGGCCCTAAAACTGTGGTCACCAGGCACCTGTGTCACACACTAGCTCCACTGCCACTCTAGGAGAGTATATGTCTCCCACGTATGAGCTGCTATCATGGTAAGCTAGTCCATGTTGGAACCCTGGAACTCCTGCTACTCAATATGTTCTTGAGCTCCAGACCCAGGTTTCTGATATGTACCATGTGTGTCCCTGCCTCCACTGGAGGCACTAATGAAGCAGATTTATCTGCACCCTATCCCCAGAACAGCAGTTATTCTATCTTATGGACATGTGCTCTGGATCTTAACTCCACAGCCACTTCACAAGTGCCCATGTCATACACACCTTCGCCAGTGTAACAGTGGGGGCGTCTGTGACACAGACAGCAGTGCCACCACTGTCCCAGGCCCTGGATTTATGACCCCTGAATGTGTGCCTACTCCAAACCATGGCTCAGTGACCACTCCATGAGAGTGTACGTAAGAGAGTAGTGCCACTGTTACTGTGAGCGCACCTGTGAACGTAATATTGGGCCAAGAGAGATCTTCTCAGTCATTAATTCCTCCATGGGGGAAAGAGAGATCAACATGATCACAGTTGACTGCACCACTGAAGACTCTGATAGCTCTTAACACTGCTGCAGATGCCCATAGCCAGGGCCACTGAGGACCCCTGAAATCTTTGCTGCTACTGACAGCAGTATACAGACCTGTACAGAGACTATGCAACTGCATCAACACTGTGCCAAGAATTGTCACATACTATCAGACAGCATCCTCACACACACCTGTAGGTGAGGGTCTTCCCTCAGTGGAACCAATCTATAAAGTCAAGAAGTGCTAACTGCTGCATAAAATGCACAGATAGCAACACAAAGACAAAAAGATTCTATTCCTATCAAACTACCAGTTACATATATCTGGAACTAAAAAACAGGCCTAATAACCAAGGAATTCCTAAGCAAAAGTAAAAAAAAGCTGGAGGCATCACATTACCTGACTTCAAGGCTACAGTAACCAAAAAAGCATGGTAGTGGTACACATGCAGACACACAGACCAATGAAACAAAATAGAGAGCTAAGAAATAAGGCTGCATACCTGCAACAATTTGATCTTTGGCAAAATTGACAGAAACAAGGAAGGGAGAAAGGAATTCCCTTCAGTAAAAGGTGCTGGGATAACTGGCTAGCCATATGCCAAAGGACCCCTGCCTTATACCATATGCAAAAATTAAATCAGGATTGATTAAATATTCAAATCTAAAACTAAAAAATATAAAAATCCTGGAAGGTAACCTATGAAATATCATTCTGGGCATAAAATCTGGCAAACGCTTCATGACAAAGATGCCAAAAGGAATTGAAATGAAAACAAAAATTGACAATTGGGATCTAATTAAACTAAAGAGCTTCTGCACAGCCAATGAAACTATCAACAGAGCAAACAGACAACTTACAGAATGGGAGAAAGTATTTTATTTGCAAGCTATGCATCTGATAACAGTTTAATATCCAGAATCTATAAGAGACTTAAATAAGCAAATAAACAACAAGCACATAAAAAAGTTCAATACCATTAATTATGAGAGAAATGCAAACCAAAACTGCAATAAGATAGTATCCCACACCAGTCCAAATGACTATAAGTAAAATGTCAAAAAATATTTTCTAGCAAGGCTGTGTAGGAAATTGAACAATTATACACTGCTGATAGAAATGTGAATTAGTGGTTGGACGCGGTGGCTCACGCCTGTAATCTCACCACTTTAGGAGTCCGAGGCAGGCAGATCACAAAGTCAGGAGTTTGAGACCAGCCTGACCAACATGGTGAAACCCTGTCTCTATTAAAAATACAAAAGTTAGCCAGGCATGGTGGCAGGCACCTGCAGTACCAGTTACTTGGGAGCCTGAGGCAGGAGAATCACTTGAACCAGGAGGTAGAGGTTGCAGTGAGCCGAGATTGCACCACTGCACTCCAGCCTGGGTGACAGAGTGAGATTCTATGTCAAAAATACTCAAAGGAATAGAAATCATTCTACCATAAAGATACATGCACATGTTTCTTCACTGCTGCATTATTCACAATAGCAAAGACATGAAATCAAACTAAATGCCCATCAGTGATAGACTGGATAAGGAAATTTTGGTACATATATGCCATGGAATACCATGCAGCCATACAAAAAAACAAAACAAAACAAAAAAAAAACAATGAAATCATGTTCTTTACACCAACACAGATGGAGCTGGAGGCCATTATCCTAACTGAACTAACACAGAAACAGAAAGCCAAATATTACCTGTTGTCACTTGTAAATGGGAGCTAAACATTGAGTACATATGCTCACAAAGAAGGAAATAGCAAACACTGGGGTCTACATGAGAATGGAAGGTGGGAGAAGGATGAGGATAGAAAAACTACCTATTGGGTACAATGCCTCTTACGTGGGTGATAAAATAATCTGTATACCAAACCCCTGTGATATTTAATTTACCTATATAACAAACCTGCACATGTACCCTCGAACCTAAAATAGAAGTTAAAAAATAAAACACACACACACACACACACAGAGAAATATGAAAAACCAAGGACAAATATTATCAACAAAGGATCACAATAGTTTTCTAGTGACAAACCGCAAAGAAATTGGGATGTATAAACTTCCTGACAAAGAATTCAATATAATTGTTTTACAGAAGCTCAGTGACCAAAAAGTGAACACAGATAGACAGTTTAACATATTAGGAAAACAATAAATGAATAAAATTAAAAGTTCAACAAAAAAACGGAAATAAAAAGAAGCAAGCAAGAATTCAAGAGTAGGAGAATATATTAAGTGCAATGAAACCTGCACTCGACACTGTCAACCAAAGAATTCATCAAGCAGAAGAAGAATCTATAAACTCAGAGAGAGGTCATTTGAAAACATGTCTTCAAAAGAGAAAAAAGAAAATAATGAAAGAGAATAAAGAGATCCCTCAGGATTTGTGAAACAGCACCAAGAGAGCTAACTGTTGCAATATAGAAGTAAAGACAAGAAAGAGAGAAATGAACAATAGCTTAAAGAAATAATGATGGAAAACATTCTAAATATAAGGAAAAATACAAACATTTAGGTATATAAAGTTTCAAGGTGTCTAATGAGCTACAACCAAAAATAGTTCACAAGATATAATGTAATTACTATTGAAAGTCAAAGACATAGGGAATCTGGAAAGCAACAAATGAAAAATGTTTCCTCACAAACCAGGAAATCCTTATGAGGCATTGGTACGTTTCTTTGCAGAAACTTTGCAGGCCAGAAGAGAATGAGATTACGTTTTCAAAGTTTTGTAAGAAAATAACACAAAACTTCTAACTAAGGATAATTGGTGTAGCAAAGTTTTACTTCAAAAGTAAGGAAATATGAAGATTTTTTCCTAGAGAAACAAAACCTGAGAAAGTTTATCATAACCAGACTTGTTTTAAAAGAAATGCTAAAGAAAATTCTTCAAGCTGGAAGAACAAGGATGCTAATTAGTAACATGAAAATGTGTAAAGGCAGAAAACTAACCGAAGGAAGGCAGTACATAGAAAAACTCAGAACACAGTGCAACAGTAATTGTGGTGTGTAAATCATTTACATCTTTAATAGGAAGAAATAAATATGATTATAAATAATCATAGCCATAATAATTTGTTAAGGATCATATAAAATATGTAATTTGTGACATCAAAAATGTAAAATGTAGGGGGAAAGTAAAAGTGTAGAATTTTTATAGGCAAACAAATATAAGTTCTTATCAGCATGAAGAAGTGTGTTTTTATTATATGATGTTTTATGTAAGCCTCATGGTAACCACAAAGTAATATCCTGTAGTAAATAAAGAAAATATAAAAATAAAAAATCAAAGTACTTCACTACAGAAAAATCATCTAATCACAAAGGAAGACAGTAAGAGAGAAAAAGCAAAGGAAAATATATGCAAAATGATCACAAAACAATTAACATTTCACTAGTAAATCACTACCTATCAATAATTACCTTTAATGTAAGTAGAGTAAATTCTCCACTTTAAAGACACTGAATAGCTGAATGAATTTTAAAAGATCCAAGTATATGCTGCTGACAAGAGACTCCCTTACCTTCAGGGACACACAGAAATTGAAAATGAAGGGATGAAATTACCATTATTTGATCTTACAAATTATAGGTATGTATTAAATTATCACATGGGGCTAGGCACAATGGCTCGCACCTATAATCTTAGGACTTTGGGAGGCCGAGGTGGGCAGATCACTTGAGGTCAGGAGTTTGAGACTGGCCTGGCCAACATGGTGAAACTCCATCTCTTCTAAAAATACAAAAATTAGCCAGGCATGGTAGCAGGTGCCTGTAATCTCAGCTACTCAGGAGGCTGAGGCAGGAGAATTGTTTGAACCTGGGATGCCACGATTGCACCACTGCACTCCAGCCTGGGCAACAGGGCAAGATTCCAAAATAAATAAATAAATAAATAGTCACATGTATCATGAAAATGTGTATATCTATCATGTATCCATTATTTAAATTATAAAAGTAGTAATTGAAGGGATAGAAAAAGATATTCCAAGCAAATGAAAACCAAAAAATTTATAGGGGAACCACACTATAGCAAATAAAACAGAAATTAAGTCAAAACTATTAAAGACAAAGCAGGTTGTTACACAATGACAAAATTATCAAGCCATCTATCAGATACAGCAACTGGAAATACAGAATAAACATCCTACCTTGACAATCTAAAATTTTGAATGATTCTAAATTTGAAACTTTATGACTACCGCCATGACCATCAAAGGAAATACTCACTGGAGCATTTTAGATTCTAGATTTTTGGATTAGGAATGCTCAGTGGTTAAGTATACAGTGAATATTCTGAAATCCCCCCTGAAATTTTAAATCCAAGACACTATAATCCAAAGCTTTTCAGAGAAGTGATACTCAGCCTTACATACACACCCACATCACAGCACCTGAATAAAGAAAGCAAATATAAACCTCTTTTCACTTGCTGTTTTCAAAATTATCTTTTTCTCTTTAATTTTTGATAGTGATTAGGTTACATCCTGGTGAAATTTCCTTTGAGTTGAAGCTCAGTAGAAACTTTAACACTGGACATGAACTATAGTACAAATGGAATCAAGAGACTTGTAAGAAATATCTAACAGCAGCAAAAAATACCTTGTTCTCAAGTACACATGAAACAGTATCCAGGATAGATAATACATGAGGCCATAAAACAAGTCTTATCAAATCTAAGATAATTTAAATTATATCAAGTATGTTGTGTGACTGCAGTGGTATAAATATAGAAACGAAGAACATGAGGAGCTCCAAAAATTCCACAAATATGTGGAAATTAAACAACATGCTCCTGAGCCATCAATAAATCAAAAAAGGAATTAAAGTGAAAATTTTAAAAATATCCTGAAAGAATTAAAAATAGACACAGCATGCCAACATATATTGGATGCAGGAAAGCTGTTTTAAAAAGGAGTTTAATAGCAATGAGTACCTATATTCAAAAAGAAAAAAACAGATACATCTTAAGTAAACTATCAAACATTTCACCTAAAGGAAATAGAAAAAGAGGAACAAACAAAGCCCAGAGTTAATAGAGAATAGGAAATAAAAAAGATCAGAACGGAATAAATGAAATAGAGCCTGGAAAAATACTAAAAAGATGAACAAAATTGAGTTTTTAAAAAAGATAAACGAAATTGAGAAACATTTTGCTAGAGTAAAAAAAAAGAAAATTCAAATGAATAAAATAGAAAAGAAGAAGAAATAACTCACACCACAGAAACAAAGAATCATAAGAGACTAAACAATTATATGCTAAAAAATTGGATAACTTAGAACAGATGAATAAATTGCTAGACTCATGGAATGTACCAAGACTGAATTATGAAGAAATAGAAAACTTAAAGAGACTTGGCAATAAAATTATCCCGTCAAAGAAAAGCCCAGGAACTAAAGGCTTCACTGCAGAATTCTACCTGACATTTTTTTAAAACTAATGAAAACTAATCATTCTTAAGCTATTAAAAAAAAAAAAAAGTTAAAGAAAAGAGTATATTGCCAGTAGGCACCTGTAGTCCCAGCTACTTGGGAGGCTGAGGTAAGAGAATGGCGTGAACCCAGAAGTCGGAACTAGCAGTGAGCTGAGATGGAGCCACTGCACTCCAGCCTGGGCGACAGAGCCCGAGACACCTTCTGAAGAAAAAAAAAAAATGTGTACTGCTGCCAGCATTACTCTGTTACCAAAGCCAGATAAAAACACTACAAGAAAAAAAAAAAAAAGGAACCAATATCCCTAATAAACATAGATGTAAAAATTATCAACAAAACACGAGCAAACTAAATTCAACTGTACAAGAATATTTCACCATGATCAGAAGAAATTGAGAAGTTTTGAAAAACAGGAACACATGAGCACCATCACTTAACATAGCCCCTGAAAAACTCCTCTGTACGCTTATGACAGATTAAGAGTAAAAAGGGAAATAATAATATTTAGTGTTACTATGAAAATGGTTTAGACTTTGTGTTTTAGGAACCCTAGGAGTCTCTATGTTACACTCAGAGAAGCGATGCTTATACAATAAAATTGAACAAACTACAAAATGTAAAAATATGGATTAGTTTTCCAAGCTTAATGAAGTAGCCTGAAAAAGACTACATACAATATTTTCTCATTTCCATTAAAAAAAAAAAAAAAAAAAAAAAAAAAAAAAAAACAGGAACAGGCCAAGCACGATGGCTCAAGCCCGCCCAGCACTTTGGGAGGCCGAGCTGGGTGGATTACCTGAGGTTGGGAGTCGAAGACCAGCCTGACCAAGATGGAGAAACCCAGGGTCTATTAAAAATTCAAAATTAGCCAAGCATGGTGGTGCATGCCTTTTGATCCCAGCTGCTCAGGAGACTGAGGCACAAGGGTTGCTTGTGCCCAGGAGGCAGAGGTTGGGGTGAGCAGAGATAGTGCCATTGCACTCCAGCCTGGGCAACAGGAGCGAAACTCCATCTCCAAAAACAAAACAAAACAAAACAAAACAGGAATAGACAAAACTAAGCCATGCTGTCAGAAGTGAGAATAGGGGAGTATGACCAGAAGAGAGTTAAGGGAAGTGTTTAGGGTGCACTTACTGCTGTTTCTTAATCTGGGTGCTTTGTTTGTGAAAATGCACAGGGCTCCGCACTTATAACTTTATGTGTGCATGTTATATTTTAATGAACAGTAAAACATAAAAATACAACTTAAAAACATATGCAGATGCAAATATTGTATATGAATGTTCATAGGAGTAGTATTCAGAAATAGTATTCATAAACCAAAAAGTAGAAAATATCCAGAATACTACCAACTGATATGGTAGATTTTTTTGTTATACAAAATGTGATATAGCCACACAATGAACTATTATTCAGCTATAAATGAATGAAGTACTGAACCATGCAACAACATAGTTAAACTTTGAAAACCTGCTAAAGGAAATAAGCCAGTATAAGCAAATATATTTTATGCTTGCACTTACAGGAAACATCCAGAATACACAAATCTATAATGACAGAATGTAGATTAGTGGTTGCTTTGGACTGAGGACTGGAGATGCGAGATGATGGCTAAAATATAAAAGGTTTCTTTTTAGTGTGATACAAATATTTTTAAATTGTTTGTGGTGATGGTTACACAACTCTATGAATATAATACAAATCAAATTGTAGATGTTAAATATATGAATTATATCTCAGTAAAGCTGTTACCAACAACAAAAAAATCTAAGCAGCTGGCTTTTACATTCTCTCCACTGCTTCTGAAAAATCACTTCAAATTTGTCAGAAATGTGAACTGCATGTTTAATACATTTTTATGGAATTTATTCTTCTGATTATAATTAGCTGCTTTGATAACAAGCTCTTCTGTTTAGGGAGATCATTAAAATACTGGTTCAAGGCTGTCACAGTCTAGACTATGTTAGGCAGAATTTCTGTAACATTTGCTGTATTGTTTAGTAGTTTATTTTAATTCCCTTTGTGTTTGCATTGTTTCTTATGCTTAATTTCTTGATGTGTGAGTTCTTTAGATCTTACATAACATTGGGGAATACTGCTAATTTCATAAAGTCTAGGCGTGCTGAATTCACATGATTATGAGCAGTGTTTGGCTTTTCTCACTCCCACTCTTTCAGAAATCTTTGCGGCAGAATACAATAAGAATTAATATTATTATGTTCAAAATATTCACAGCTTTTTCTTATTTCCTTCTCAAATTCCCTCCACCTTCAACTTTAGTGAAGTGAAAATACCAACTGGCATCTGGCTTTTCTTCACATTTTAAATAAGTGGCAGTAGAAAATCTTTGCCATAAGCATAGCTTGCATTGATATTTGAGGCAGGTTATTGCAGAGATGATTTGAAGCTTACAAATAAATATCTGATTTCAAATAATCTGTCAGTTACTATGAAAAGCGCTTTAAAATCAATGAGTAACCTGGTATGAATTAATACAAATAAATTTCATTTCTACTTATATTTATTTATATATCCATTTACTTCAGTGTGTTTCTATATTAATTATTTCATATCTCTAATATATATTTTTTTCTAAATTTTGAACTTTAGAATTGAAGACTACCCCAAATCTGTTAGGAATGCTTGCTTTCCAGGTATCACTGGTACTGCATATAAATAAGATGGCATAATTTATTGCTTACATTAGTGAGGGGTAATACTGCCTCAGCACCTCAGCAGAAGTTTTATAGTGTTTCCAAAGGGAAAAGACAAGGTGAGATTTATTGAGTTTTTTCAGTTTTATTCACTTATAATTAACATATATAAATTGCATATGTTTAAGGTACACTATTTGATGTTTCGACATATACATTACAAAATGATCACCACAATATACTAATTAAGGTATCCACCCACTGACATATTTACTGAACTTTATTTCTTTTTTTAATGCAATAAGACCACTTAAGATCTACCCTCTTAGCAAATTTCAAATATATAAGACAGCATTCTTAACTATAGTCACCATACGAAACATTAGCTCTCCAGAAATTATTCATCTTTTGAAGTCTGATTTAAGGTAAGCGTTTTATTGTGAGAGTTGGTTAGGTTTGGGGAGTATAATTTAACAGTTTATGATTTGGGAGAACAAAGCAAACTTCTGAGGCCAAGAGGTAAATAGCTTTGGGAGGTCTGCTGATTCTTCCTATTAAAGAGTTGCTGAGTTTTTCAGAAAATTCCTATAAATATTTCAAGTTATTTTATTGGTCAAAAGTCTCTTGGAGCAGTAAAATTATACTAAAGAAACAAGGAATAATAAAGACTTATTAACATAGCAAGCTATGTGAGGGCAGATAGTTCTGGTTCTCTACTATTTTAACAAAGTCTTCACGGAGAGGGGAGATTTGAACTTGTTCTTGCATCTTTGAATCATACTATTTCTTTTTATTTTATTTTTTGAGACAGGGTCTTATGTTGCCTAGGCTGGTCTTAAACTCCCAGGATTAAGTGTTCCTTTCATTTCAGCTTTCCATGTACCTGGAATTACAGGTGTGAGCCACTGCATTTAGCAATATATTATTATTATTAATGAGAAGAAAAGGATAGAAACAATAATAATACTTATTTCTTTGTGAAAAACAAAAGCTAATAAAAGTTTGAGCTGGAAACTTTTAGAGATAAAGGAGATATTGACATATTAACTTAAGGTCTTTAGTGAAAAAACATCAATGAAAACAATTGATGTTATGAGCTAAGTAATAAGGGAAGGAAATTTACTACTAAACTGAACAGAATCAAAATTTTAAAAATAGGCTATGCTATGCAAAATACAAATAAAACAAATCATCCTCAAGTAGCAACTGGTGAAGATCAAGTTTAAGACAGGAGGATAGAGGGTAAACACATAAGTTATTGTGACACATTTAGTCTCATCTAAGTTATATTTTATTTTTGAGTTTAATAATATAAAATCTATAATAAAAAGCTTTTTATTTTAATTTTGTGACTGCACAGTAGTTGTATATATATTTATGGAGTACATGAGATATTTTGATAAAGACATGCAATGTGTAATAATCAGATCATGAAAATAGAATGTCCATCCCATGAAGCATTTATCCTTTATGTTACGAACAATCCAATTATACTTTTTTAGCTATTTTAAAATGTGCAATGAAACTATTTTGATTATAGTCACCCTGTCGTGCTATCAAATACTAGGAATTAATCATTCTTTCTACTTATTTTTTTTGACCCATCCCTACCTCATCCCCACTCCTTACTAACCTTCCCAGTCTCTGGTAACCGCCCTTCTGCTGTCAATTTCCATGTGTTCAATTGTTTTGATTTTTAGATCCCACAACTGAGAACATATGATGTTTGTCTTTCTGTACCTGATATATTTCACTGAACATAATGATCTCCAGTTCCATCCATGTTGTTGCAAATGACAGGATCTCATTCTTTTTCAAGGCTGAATAGTACTCTATTGTGTATATATATCACATTTTCTTTATCCTTTAATCTGTTGATGGACACTTAGGTTGTTTTCAAATCTTGATTATCATGAACAGTGCTGCAACAAACATGGGAGTGCAGAGCTCTCTTCCATGTACTAATTTCCTTTCATTTGGGTATATACCTAGCAGTAGAACTGCTGAATCATATGGTAACTCTATTTTTAGTATTTTGAGCAACCTCCAGACTGTTCTCCACAGTGGTTGTGCTAACTTAGTCCCACCACAGCTGGGAATGTGCTGGGTCCCACCTATAGTTAGCATGTCTCAGAGCACAAGGCCCTCGATGTAGTGCCTGTGTATCACTGTTGATTATTCAGGGCCCAAGGGCTAGCTAGTCAGCAGGTGCCAAACTTTGTGAGGACTGGATCCTTCTTTTCAAGGCAGCAAGTTCCCTTTTGTGCCAGGGTGTGTCAAGAAATGTCATCCATCCAGGAGCTAGAACCTGGAATGGAGGCCTTACCACACTTCCCAGTGCTCTATCCTACTGTGATGGAGCTGGTTTCCAAGATGCAAGATGACGTACGCTTTGTTCTTCTTTCTCCTTCTGTTAAGCAGAAGGAAGAAAATACTTCCACTGTTGTGAGATGCACTACCAGGGGTTGGGGAAGGAGTGGCGGCAAGCACTCCTGTAGCCACCTTGGCTGATGTCTCCCTAAGTAACATGCCACCCTCGTCCTCTGTCTCTGAGCCCAGCCCAGCACTAGGAGTTGCCCAGGAATTATAGTCCTCATATCC
This sequence comes from Rhinopithecus roxellana, assembly GCF_007565055.1. Classification (NCBI taxonomy): domain Eukaryota; kingdom Metazoa; phylum Chordata; class Mammalia; order Primates; family Cercopithecidae; genus Rhinopithecus; species Rhinopithecus roxellana. The sequence goes on along the minus strand of NC_044565.1, from coordinate 113,735,252 downwards.
TAGACTGCCTTTCAAATGTACCTAGGACCCCAGCACACTTGAGCCTGCCATGGTAAGGCTTGCTGAGAAACTCGAGTTCCAACTGATGGGATGGGCGATTCCCCTCTGACTAGGGCTGGTCCACATGCGCCCTCCATGCACCGGCACTGGCTGAGCCTAGCGCAGCTTTGCTCTCTGCCATAACAGGGCAGCACTGAGTTCAATGTAATGTCTCCCAATTGCTGTGCTCTCCCTCCGTTAAGTGCATAGGCTCTCCTCACCTCAGAGCTGCTGCTGGGGGATGGAGGAGGGGTGGTGTTGGCGATTCTAGACTGTGTCTCCACCCTTCCTCAATGTCTCTTTCAATGAAATGAAGTTAAAACCAGGTAATATGATCACTCATCTAATTTTTTGTTCTTGTAATGTTGATTAAGTCATATTTCTATTTTAGTCCTAATTCTACCATTTTCTACTTATGAAAATTATATAACTATAGTTCTTTATTTTGTTTGTATATATGTGTGTGTTTTGTAAACTTGGGGCAATAGCAAAAAACATTCAGTTGTTAAGTTGTTATTGGTTTAAGTAAGATTACATATATAGTATTATCACCATATTTAGATTCAGTAGGTTTTGATGAAATTTGGTTGCATTGTTTTAATTACTATTCAGTAATTACATTTTTGAGATGGTCATCAATTAAAAACAGAAAGGGATTTCCACTAAAGGATCAAGTTTCTGAAATAAGGCATAATTTTACTATTGTGTTCCCAGACACAGGACTGAACACCCTCACTTGAAAAGTCTCATGTATTTAAAATACTTTATATTCATCTTTGTCCACTAATGTTCCTTTGGTAGTCATTTGACTTTGGACTTACAGGAGGATTCAGGCAATACTATAATGCCAATATGTGGTGAGTTTGTTTATCAGGTTGGAAATTATTCAGTGCACAGGATGAGAGATGTGTAATACTGTATGTCAACACTGGGAAGTTATAAGAACCCACAAAACTTCTTGAAGGAAGAAATACATATTTTCTGAAACTACAATAAATATATTATTTGCAGTTTTGTTTTTTTCCTTACTACTGTCAAGGAAGAGGATTGTTAAAGATCCTGATAACAATCTTTTTCTGGTTTATTTAGCTGAGAATGACCCTTCAAACACTAGGAGAATTGCAGTGATATTCAGAAGTGGTCTTTGAGATGTGTTGATGTTTCACTAAAAGACTCTTTGGCACCAGATTTTGGTGCTGCCCTCAGCTTACTGTAGTTTCTGAATTGTCTTATTAATTGATAACTCTGTGGTGGAGAAAGGTCTTCCGAGTGTTATGGGATTGCTTGGAAAGTCATGTGAGTGGAAACAAGATGTGTTGATCAGAAGTCACAAGAGATATTATTGAATTTAAAGTCCATGAAGTTTGGGCAAGTATTCAAAGGCCAAATTAAGGACCCTACAAGTTCTAGTAAGGAGTGGGGATATGATGGCCTACTGGGGAATTTTCTTTTCCTTGTTGATAGGTAACCAAAGAGAAATGAGGGTGTTGTGGCCTGCTATTCAATAATCTTTTCCTTGCTTATAAATAATAAAGGTCCTTCAGAACACAAGAAGAGGTAACTGAGTAATAATACAGACTATACAGGTACACAATATTAATATAATTCTAAACATTCTGTGTGAAAACTTGGAACTTGGAAAGCCTTTATTTAGAGAGATACTATTGGAGAGATACTATTGCCTATTGCGACATAAAAACAAGGTAAAGGAAACCAAATAAACAGTGATAAAAAAGTGAAAATTAAAAAAAAAAAACCTGAAGTCTTCCATTCCCTCTATTTCTCTATAAATTCAATGCAAATCGGCACTTTTCTATTGATTTTAAAGCATGTGTTAACATTTTTATAGAAGATTAAAAGGGGTCAAAAACTGTCCAGATCATTTCCAAAATGAACAAGGTAATGAAATTACCTACTAGCTGCCAAAGTTTATTATGAAGCTCAATCTAACTAGTTCTAGTAATTAGAAAAACATGCGATATTTGAATCAGTAATGGAAAGGTCGGTGCATTAGTTCATTCTCAAGCTGCATTGAAGAAATACCCGAGATGAGGTAATTCATAAAGAAAAGAGGTTTAATTTACAGTTCCACAGGGCTGGGGAGGCCTCAGGAAACTTACAGTCATGCTGGAGGGGGAAGCAAACAGGTCCTTCTCCACTTGGCAGCAGCTAGAGAAGTACAGAGCAAAGAGTATGGGGGAGCACCTTAACAAACCATCAGATCTCATGAGAACTCACTATCACAAGAACAGCATGGAGGTAACTGCCTCCATGATTCAATTCCCTTTCACAAGGTCCCCCCCATGACACATGGGGATTATGGGAACCCCGATTCAACATGAGATTTGTGTGGGGACACAGCGAAATCATACCAGCTAGATAGGCCAGAAATAGATCCATGTTGACACAGACAACTTTACATATCAGAGGAGAAAGAAGTATATTCAATAAACAGATTTCTAGTGTTAAAAAGCACTTTTTATAATGGATGAATGTATCAATAATACAATAAAGTACTCATAAATACGACAACATTACAATGTAAAGCATTGTTCAAAAATAACAACACAGTAGAATGAATTAGTTAGATAACATTACCAGGCATATAACTAATAAGGAATTGGGTTCTAAAATATATTAAGAACATCTAAATTCAACAGGAAAATGAAAATGTCTGCAATAGAAATAAAAATCTAAGCAAAATATATTACAGAAAATGAAAGCACAAAAAAAGGAAATCTGAAAGATCAAAAGTATATAAACACCCACAAAAAGCCCCACATCACCTGTAAACAGAAAAGAGCAAATTAAACAACTGAGGTACAAAAACTTTGGAAAACAAGTGGGTAACGTCTAGTAAAGTAAAAAGGATACATAATATTCAACTAAGTCTTTTCACATTTTCTTGTAAACTTATTTCTACATTGTAATAGGATGCACACACACACATATTTCTACACTGTAATAGGGTTCACAACCATGTGTGTGCTCGCACATACACAAGCAACAACAATAACAAAAACTAAGGGAGAGGATCTTAAATGTTCACATAAGTAAGAAAAATAATTTTTTTCAAAATTAAACAACTGAGTATATAGAGCAGTTAAATCAAATAACTTGTCAAAATTATGTATCAATGATCCTAATTGGATTTTTTTTTTTTGAGAGTCTCGCCCTGTCACCCAAGCTCGTGTGCCGTGGCGCAATGTCAGCTCACAGCAACCTCTGCCTCCCGAGTTCAAGTGATTCTCCTGCCTCATCCTCCTGAGTAGGTGGGATTACAGGTGCACACCACCACACCCAGCTAATTTTTTGTATCTTTAGTAGAGACAGGGTTTCACCATGTTAGCCAGGCTGGTCTCAAACTCCTCATCTCATGATCTGCCCATCTCGGCCTCCCAAAGTACTGGGATTACAGGTGTGAGCCACGGCTCCTGGCCCCCTAGTTGAATGTTTTATCTATGGCATAACTAAGTTTGTTTGTTAATGTTCCAAATATGCAAATTATCCCACATGTTTAAACTGAATATTACTGCATGAAGTAGTACATACAAAATACATAAGGGATGACCAAGACCAGAAGCAAGATAGTGGTTACTTTTAGTGACAAAGAGAGGGGTACACAGAGTGCTTCAAATTAATCATGAATACACATTTTAAAACTGTGACATATATGACATAATATTAATAATAGATTGAGAAATATGACATGTACACATGTGTGTTATATGATTAACTTTTTAGAAATATTATTTTAAAAGTTTCATCAAATTAAAATGCAAATATCACACATATCCTGTCCAGAAGAATAACAAATTTTTAAAAATCAACTTTGTATGATATTCATATCTAAAGTTCTAGTGCTTTCACATCAAGGCTTTAAATAATGTTCTAACTTTCTCTGTAAATGAAAAAATAAATTGTCAGCTTCCTCATATTCTTTCAGTTGAAAGGGGTGAAAAGAATTGCCATCGTGACTTTTAAATGTGTCATGGGATATATTTCAGCAGAGAAATTTTACAATATATATTGCAAATCTTTAAAAGACAGTCATACTTTTAAATATTAAATTCTACCTCTAATACTGTACACTAAGAAAACATTAAGATAAAAACATTTGTGTTGAAAAATGTTCATTATGGCATTATTTATTACTTTACAAATTTGAAAAACAAATTGTTGAGTAGTGTGGGAATGGTTCCATATTCTTTGATGTGCTACAATATGTTGAGCCCTTGAAAATATTGTTTTCATGAAATTTTCCATTACATGAGGAAATAGTATATAAAGTGAAAAAGGTTACAAGTCAGTAGTGAATTATATTCACACTAAGAAAGATTTGGATGTAACTGCGTAAAGATTTATCTCAAATCAAAAGGCTTTATTTTAAATTTTGGGTTGCATTTTAATAATTTTATACTGATAATATTTTATATAGAAATATGTATATATTGTGTATTTAAATTTATACTAATTTTCAAAAGTTACCCACAGCTACTTCAAACTTTGTAACTTCCTACCAAATATATATGTAAGGTATCTTTGATTTCTGATAGTTTTATGAGTCTCCATCACTATAAGTGCTCATATGAGCACATTAGATAATATTTTTACACTCATATTAAATTTCCTAATTTTTATAATTTTTCTTGTATGACAGAAAACTTTTCTTATTTGAGAAAGAGGGATTTTTCCCTTAGAAAATATACATGCAAATATTTGATGGTAAATGGGCAGAGCATCTCCAAGTTGTTTTCAAAAGTTCAAATATATATATAGATATAGATACACACACACACACACGCACACACACACACGTGAGGGAGGGAGAGAGTGATAGGGCAAAAGGCACAGGATTGAAATAATTGGAGAATCTGGGTAAGGATGCACAACAATTCCTAAGACTATTCTAGCAAAAACTGTGCAGATTTGAAAAGAAATCGAAATCAAGAGTTTCTACAAGCAAATCTCAACTCAATAAAATAGCTTAGAGAGCAGATTAAATTTAGTGTGGGGCTTTTCACTGATTTTCCAAACAGCCTCCATGTTGCTGGCAGTTAGGCTGAGAGAGGGAGGCATGATGACTAAAAAAAATCAAAGAAGTACAATGAATTGAGAACTATGACTTTAAAATATGTGTATTTAAATGTATTTTACATACTTAGTTCTTGGTTCATTCTAAACAAAAAGCTAATTGTTCAGTAATCGATGAATATCTGAATAAAATATATTGCCAAAGATGAACTAGAAAAATAATTTGACTGTTTAAGATTTAAAATAGCACCATGTGTCACCCATCTTTCACAGATGTGAGGCAGACTTTGAAGGCTGTGTAGTCTCAAAAAGGGCGTGAGTTCCCACAGTCATTTCAGATGGTGTCAAACGTGATCATGAAAAAGGAAGTACACAGATGGCAAAGATAATGATCTCAGAGAATAGTAGGAATCAAGGAAGTTCCTTCTTGAGAGCAATATTATGGCCTAACCAAGGACATTTCCAACCGTTATTGTAGGTTCGGAGGGCTTTCGCACCCATCTGCTCACAGACATTTAGATTGCTATGGACTAATGACTGTGGGAGGTCTCCTCTCATTATCCTTTCCTAATGTTAGCATCTATATACATGTAAATGTATAATTACAAATATATTTATATATAGAGATGTGATGGTTAATATTGAGTGTCAACTTGATTGAACTGAAGGATGCAAAGTATTATTTCTGGGTGTGTTTGTGTGGGTATTGCCAAAGGAGATTAAGATTTGAGTCAGTGGACTGGGAGAGGCAGACCCACCCTCAATCTGGGTAGCCAACATCTAATCAGCTGAGAATGCAGCTAGAATAAAACCAGGCAGAAGAACGTGGAAGGAGTAGACTTACTGAGGCTTTCTTATTTCATCTTTCTCCCTTGCTGGGTGCTTCCTAACCTGGAATATTAGACTCCAAATTCTTCAGCTTTTGGGTTCTTGGACTTACACCAGTGGTTTGCCATGGATTTTGAGGACTTTGGCCACAGATTGATTGAAGACTGCACTGTCGACTTTACTACGTTAGACGTTTTGGGACTCGGACTAATCCACCACTGGTTTCCTTGTTCCTCAACTTTCAGGCAGCCTGTTGTGGGATTTTATCTTGTGATCCTATGAGTCAATTTTCCTTAGTAAACTCCTTCTCATATATACATATATCTTATTAGTTCTGTCCATCTAGAGAACCCTAATAGATGTATAAGTTTTCCTGTTCCGTTTTTAAATATTGAGTATGAGGAGGGTACACCATTTGTCTTTTTGGATTATGAGTCACGCATATGAAGGAAGAACAAAGGTATTTGGTGACAGAAGGAATGGACAATGAGAGAGGTCACATGTGTCTTCCATGTATCCACATGATTTATATTATATAGCCCTGTGCATCCAGGTATATCAAGTGATCAATCTAGCCTGCCTGTAGAACACAGCCAAAATCATATGCTCCTTCTATACAAGGCTGTTGAGAAAGTACTTTTACAATTTCCGTAATTGCCCATTCTCAGTCTGTACAGATGGAAGCAATGTATTCTGACAGGGCAGCAGAGAAGCAGCTTGGACTCCAGATTTACCCCTTGAAAAATAACACTAAAGTGAGCTGCCTTAAATTGGGCATGAATAACAAACATTACATATATGTGTATATATGTATGTATATAAATTTATGCTACAGCTGAGAGTTTCCAATGATTTTAGACATTCAACAAAAGTTATGTTATTATACAACAGGTATTACAAAAGTCATTGCTGTCTTAATGACATAATTCTGTTTGTTAATTTTCTGCCAAATCTAATAGTCTATGGTGGCTTTTGGGAACTTGACTGAGAAAATGTTAATACAGGTGATTATGCACAATCTGAGCTCTTCTTCATTTTTAAAAATATTTATTGATTTGCTAAGCACATATATAATGTAATCTCAGTTAGAGCAGAAATTCTTTGTCTTCTTTATTGATAACATTCCCTAAGCTTATAGCAATGTCTGAAAATAAAATATATTTATTGAATGAGAAACACATAAATGAATGATAAATACATTAATTATATAATGCAATTTTGGAAAGAAGTAAAGTGAGCATTGGCTGGATAATAGAAACTCTGCTGGCAATTATTATTGCTTCTCCTGAGCAAAAGCATTGCCTTAAATTTCAAGACAGTGAATAATACTTTTGTAAGATAATCATAAATAATAAAGGGACAATCTTGGCCAGGCATGGTAGCTGACATCTGTAATCTCAGCACTTTGGGAGGTCAAAGCAGATGGATTGCTTGAGTCCAGGAATTCAAGACAATCCTGGGCAACACGGAGAAACCCTGCCTCTATAAAAATACAAAAATTAGCTTGGCTTGGTGATGCATGCTTGTAGCCCCAGCTACTGGCAAGGCTGAGTAGGGAGAATCACTTGAGCCCAAGAATTGGAGGCTACCACAGTGAGCTGAGATCATGCCACTGCACTCCAGCCTAGGTGACAGTAAAATCCAATTTCAATAATAATAATTAAAAAAAACCCAAACAAACAAAAAAAGACAAGGGACAATCTGTGTTCTATTTCGAGTGACTATTATCATTGACTTTCCATAAATTCCCATAACTATATCTACATATGGATTTAAATACATGGCTTTTAAGAGCTTCAGCAATTAGTATATGACTTAATTACTAATTTCAGTGCCTGGATGTTTACCATGAGAAACAATGGCAAATTCATTCCCCTATATGTATCTCAAAGTGTTTAGTTGTTATGAAAGTAGATATTAGTATTCTTTATTTTTCTTCTAAGCCTATAAAAGTGGTCAGCATTTGAAGAAATCATGGGTCTAAAGCTCATTCTCTCTCTCGACAAATCAATAAGGTTACAGAATGAGTAAATGTGGTTACTACAGGTAGACAAAAATCACAATTTCAACATATTTATTTTTTATGAGGCTTTATGCACACTAATTTCATTTGGAAGTTAGATGAAACCCCATTCTAATGTTCTGCCTTTCTTTCTGACTATGAATTAAAAGTGATGAGTAAAGATAATATTTCCTGTGGTAGGCACTACCTATTATATTGTTATACCCATCACAATGCTAAGTTCATTATTTTATTTATTTTTAAATTAAATTTAATTTTTTGAGACAGAGTCTCACTCTTTTTGCCCAGGCTGGAGTGCAGTGGCACTATCTCGGCCCACTGCAACCTCTGCCTCCTGGTTCAAGCAATTCTCCTGCCTCAGCCTCCTGAGTAGTGGGAATTACAGGTGCCCGCCACCACACTTGACTCATTTTTGTGTTTTTAGTAAAGAAAGGGTTTTGCCATGTTGGCCAAGCTGGTCTTGAACTCCTGACCTCAGGTGATCCAGCCCGTCTCGGCCTCCCAAAGTGCTGGGATTACAGGCATGAGCCACCGTGCTTGGCCTCTTCATTTTATTTTTATAAAATTTCTAGGGGCACCACATTACCTACACGTTAACAAGAAGGAAGACTGGATAGTGGAGAACTGAGGTCAAACCTCAGAATGATTGTAAACTCCTGTGCTTCAATCCTGGACTTACCATTTACAAGTTTACAAATCCAGGAAAGTCACTTAATCCAAAAAGTTTAAGTATCTACCTCTGTGGAATTAGAATTATCATACTAATTGTACAGTAGGATGAAATGAGATGGTATGTGTGAGCATTGTTTTGTCATCGGTGAAATGCTTTCCAAATATTAGAGACGATGCTGATATTGCTGATGTGCACAAGAGTGAGAACTTCAGTAGACACAGCTGTAGTTCGCGTGGCAATAGAGAACAATCTGTGGGTAATATAACTATTCTGAGAGAATACTACTGTGCTCTGTAGAAGGACAGATGAAATCTAATATCCTTTTCCTTAGGCATTTCTGTAAGATAAGCAATATGGGTTGTAAGGCAGGAAAAGCAGCCCCACTGTTTCTTACTATGGTGATTTTACTTATATGCAGAAGTTAGACTCAGTCTTGGAAAGCAGAAACATAATTTTGCCTGAACACCAAGGAAAATTGTTCTTTTCTAAAAGTTCAATGAATTTGTGTATAAGCTCAAATATTTATTTTGAAAGGTATAATTTTAAAAACCTGTCTTCAGATACTAAAGTTCAATTGACTAGCTCTTTCACTGTTGGCAACCAGACGTGGTTAACTATGTTATATAAGGCAGATATGGAATCAAAAGAAGATAAATTAAAATTTAATGACCTCAGGTAAAAATCAATTTAATGGTTCATCTCTACTTTAGAGCTGACTTTCTGATGAAAAAAAAAAATCATCAATATTGTTTGCTTAATTTTTCTTCTCCTGGAAATTACTAAGATGGTTATTGCTACTATTTGATGATGTGAGTTTCATAGGTGTGAAAAATGACCAAACTGCTTATAATATACATAATTTTTAGTTTTGGATTTGAAAATATCGCTGCATCACATAACACTTTTTTAAAATCTGAGACTTTGAAGTTTAGGAAAAGATTTGGTGAAAATTTCACAGACATCTAAGAGTCTTTAAAAAGAGAAAGGATTGCTGGGCGCGGTGGCTCAAGCCTGTAATCCCAGCACTTTGGGAGGCCAAGTCGGGCGGATCACGAGGTCAGGAGATCAAGACCATCCTGGCTAACCCGGTGAAACCCCATCTCTACTAAAAAATACAAAAAAAAAAAAAAAAAACTAGCTGGACGAGGTGGTGGGCGCCTGTAGTCCCAGCTACTCAGGAGGCTGAGGCAGGAGAATGATCTAAACCCAGGAGGCAGAGTTTGCAGTGAGCTGAGATCTGGCCACTGCACTCCAGCCTGGGCAACAGAGCGAGACTCTGTCTCAAAAAAAAAAAAAAAAAAAAAAAAAAAAAAAAAAAAAAAAAAGAAAGAAAGAAAGAAAGAAAGAAAAAAAGAGAAAGGATTGAGATCCTTATCATTCTACCTTTTGATACTCAATTTTTCATAATCAGGGTGTCTGCAATGATAAACCATGTTAAAAGCCAGTACCTAGTTGGATATTGAAAGGTTTGGTTCTTTGACTACCATGCAATGGAGACAAAAATCTTCTGATCTAATACTTAGAACTTCAGATAGAATAACCACAGATAATTATGAAGTTAATGCTTTTCTTGTGGGTGCACAACTCTAGGGATAGAGTATACAAAGACTAATAACCAGCTCATTTTAATTTCCATGCTTAACCTTGATAAAAAGTTGCATTCTTCCATAGGAGTGCCTATGCTATGTCTAATTTCAACAAAGGCACCAAATAGAATAGCAAAGGTCCTGATCATGAACTTGTTTGGGGATTAAAGACAGTGTGGGTGAATATAAAATTAAGTGCTCTAGGGTATGCAATCTTGTGGAGAAACCAGTCTGTATAGAAATCGAGTAGACAAGATTTTTTTCCTCCTACCCATCCCAACTCTGATCCAACAGTACATGCACTGAGGAAATCTTTCAGATTAGGAGAGGCTTCATCACATCAGTTGACAAATGTGCCATACTCTTTTGTCAGTAGATATCCCTGTGGATGACCATAGATATCCTACTCTTCTTTCTTTAAGACTTGTCCTGAGATGTCTTGATATTGTTAGACAGAGTTTCTTCAAATTTCTCCCTGTATGACTGCTGGTTTTCTCAGATAATAAGAACAACATCTCTAATACACCAATATATTAGTGTATTAGTCAATTCTCATGGTGCTATGAAGAAATACTGACACTGGGTAATTTATAAAGAAAAGAGGTTTAATTGACTCACAGTTTCACATGACCAGGAAGGCCTCAGGAAACTTACAATCATGGCAGAAGGGGAAGCAAATACATCATTCTTCACATGGCGGCTGGAGAGAGAAAACCATCATATCTCCTGATAACTCACTCACTATCATGAGAAACAGCATTAGGGGACTTCCCCCATGATTTAATCACCTCCCACAAGGTCCCTCCCTCAACACATGGGGATTGCAATTTAAGATGAGATTTCAGTGGGGACACAGAGCCAGACCATATTATTCCACCCTTGGCCCCTCCCATATCTCATCTTTTTCACATTTTAAAGCACAATTATGCCTTGCCAACAGTTTCCCAAGGTCTTCATTGATTTCACAATTAACCCAAAAGTTCAAGTCCAAATTCTCATCTGAGACAAGGCAACTCCCTTCTGCCTATGATCCTGTGAAATCAAAAGCAAGTTAGTTACTTCCTAGATGCAATGGGGGGTACAGGCATTGGATAAATACACCTGTTCCACATGGGAGAAATTGGCCAAAACAAAGGGGCTACAGGCCCCATGTAGGTCTAAAATCCAATAAGTCAGTCATTAAACATTAAAGTTCCAAAATGATCTCCTTTGACTCCACGTCTGACATCTAGGTCATGCTGATGCAAGAGGTGAGCAGTTCCACTTTTGTGACTTTGCAGGGTACAGCCCCCTCTCAGCTGGTGTTGAGTGTCTGTGGCTTTCACAGGCTGGTGTTGAGTGTCTGTGGCTTTTCCAGGTGCACAGTGCAAGCTGTTGATGGATCTACCATTCTGGGTTCTGGAGGACAGTGGCCCACTTCTCACACCTCCACCAGGTAGTAACTCCATGGGGACTCTGGGGGTTCCAATACCACATTTTCCTTCACTCCCCTAGCAGAGATTCTCAATGAGAGCTCTTCCACTGCAGTAAACTTCTGTGTGGACATCCAGGCATTTCCATACATCCTCTGAAATCTAAGCAGAGGTTTCCCAACTTTGATTCTAGACTTCTGTGTATCCGCAGGCCCAATATCATGTGTATATGTAATCTGCCAAGGCTTGGACTTGCACCTTGAAGCAATGGCCTTAGCTGTACCTTGGCCCCTTTTAGCCACTACAGAAGCTGAAGCAGCTGGGACATGGCTCAACATGTCCTGAGGCTGCATAGAGCATTGGGGAGCCTAAGCCTGGCCCACGAAACCATTATTTCCTCCTAGACTTCCAGGCCTGTGGTGGAAAGTGCTTCAGTGAAGTTCTCTGACATGCCCTGGAGATATTTCACCCATTGTCTCAGTGATTAACATTCTTCTCCTTGTTACTTAAGCAAATTTCTGAAGCAGGCTTGAATTTCTCCCCCAGAAAATTGGTTTTTCTTTTCTATTGCATAGTCAGGCTGCAAATTTTCCAAACTTTTATGGTCTGCTTCCTCTTGGATGCTTTTCTGCTTAGAAATTTCTTCCACCAGATACCCTAAATCATCTCTTTCTGGTTCAAAGTTCCACAGATCTCTAGGGCAGGGGCAAAATTTGAGTCACTTTGCTAAAGCATAGCAAGAATGACCTTTACTCTAGTTCCCAACAAGTTCCCCATCTCCATGTGAGACCACTTCAACCTGGACTTCATTGCCTAATATCATTATCAGCATTTTGGTCAAAGTCATTCAACAAGTCTCTAGAAAGTTCTAAACTTTTCCACATCTTCCTGTCTTCTGAACCCTCCATGTCTTTAGGAAGTTCCAAACTTTCCCATATTTTCCTGTCTTCTTCTGAGCCCTCCAAACTGTTCCAACCTCTGCCTGTTACCCAGTTCCAAAGATGTGTCCACATTTTTGGGTATCTTTATAGCAGCACCCCACTCTCTGCAGTACCAATTTACTGTATTAGTCCATTTTCACACTGCTGGGAGGAAATACCTGAGACTGGGTAATTTATAAAGAAAAGAGATTTAATTGACTCATAGTTCTGCATGTCTGGGGAGGCCTAAGGAAACTTACAATCATGGTGGAAGAGGAAGCAAATGTCCTTCTTCACATGGCAGCAGGAAAGAGAAGTGCAGAGCAAAGTGGGGAACCCCTTATAAAACTTTTAGAGTTGTGAAAACTCACTATCACAAGAACCACATGGGCGAACTACCCCCATGATGTAATCACTTCCCATGATGTCCCTCCCCCAACATGTGGGGATTACAATTTGGATTACAAATCAAAATGAGATATGAGTTTGGAGCACAGAGCCAGACCACATCAACTGGTAACAATTGTACATGGTGGCAATTGTGGTAGTTTCTAGACTCAAATTATTGTGTCTGAATTTTAACTCCCGGGGAAAGAGGATAACTACAATTGCAACTTATAGGTAAGCACCCTGTGGAAAGACTTAATGCCAAGGAGAGTGAATCTAGGTTAAAGTGAAATGCATAAATGCAGTAGTGAGTTCAGAATATGTTAGATATTAAATTAACTATTTTAAAATAAATCCTTGTTTTAATTGTATATTGGCATTAAGATAAGTAAGCATGCTATCTGGGAATCGTGTAGGGCTAAGCATTATCTTTATCTTCTGTGAGATGATATTTGCTGTTTCGCTCTTGGAGAAAAAAATTCTGTTTTTAGGGACCAATTTTTTGATACAATCCAAATGCTCTCAAATGCCTTTTGCAGAATCAAACTTTCTTACAATGGCATCTGACACTAAGGTTTTGGAATGTGCAATGTACTTCCTAACCCAGTGTCAAAGGAAAATATTCTGCCATTTGTAGTTTCCTGCTGTGCAGTTCCACATGGAACAGCTCAAGAGGACTGATAAAATCAAAGATTCCTTATTTCTTGAATACAGTTAGTACCTGCAGAATCTTACCTCTCTTTGGACTGAAACCATGCTGGTCTCTCCTTAGCAAATTAGAATATCACTGCTAACTAAATTATATCAATTTTGAGATAAATGTTTGATTTTGCCTTCACTCTTAGTTGCTGCTTAATATATATAAGTACAGTTTAACAGTGATGCCTATGGATTCAAATTGAAATCATATACTCACTCTGCATTATTACTTAGGTGATATAGACAAGGTAAATATTAAATGAGGTTCCAGATCTCTAATCTTTAAAACATGTACATGGTATGCAGTTTCTGAAATAGTTTTCAATAATACCCACCTTCACTGTTCATGCTCTTTTCTGGAACTTGATCTTCTTCTCACTTGCTTCTGACAAATAGATTATAACAAATAGGATACAATGTCACTTCTGAGTTTAGATCATAAAAGACTGAATTTTTTTCTTGCCAGCACATTTTCTTCTGTCTTTTTGCTTGCCTGCTTTGAAGAAGCAAACCATCATATTGAGGATATCTATGTGATAAAGAACTGAGAGCAGTCTCCATCCAACAGCTAGTGAGGAACTGAGGCTCTTGGTCCAAAAGCCCATGGAGTATTGAATCTAGTACAAAATTACTTAACTTGGGAAGCCAAGTTTTGCTTTAGTAGAGCCTTGAGTTGACCACAGCTGCTGCCAATGCCTTGAATGCAGTCTATTAAAAACCCCAAAGCAAAGAACCTAGCTTGGCCTTGCTCAGAATCCTGACAAAACCTATAACAATTATGTGTTGTCTTAGGACACTATTAGTTGGCATGGTTTGTTATGCACCAAGAGATATGATGGCCAATCTAATGAATAATGGCCAATATAATGCATAATACTGGTACCTAGCTCAAACATTTGTTGCAGGAATTAAATGATGCAATATAAAGAATATTGACTATTCTTTTCTTTTTTAATTCAATTAGTATTGAGATGATAAATGGACATGAGTGATATGGTTTTAGTCTATATTTATAGTAAGCTCATATCAAAGTATTTTTGAACTATTATTATTATTATTGTTACTGTTATTTTGTAGAGATGGAGACTTGCTCTGTTGCCCATGCAGGAGTGCAATGGCACAATCTCAGCTCGCTACAACCTCCGCCTCCCAGGTTCAGCAATCCTTCTGCATCAGCCTCCCGAGTAGCTGGGATTACAGGCACATGCCACCACGGCCTGCTAATTTCTTTTGTATTTTAGTAGAGACAAGGTTTCACCATGTTGCCCAAGCTGGTCTTGAACTTCTGAGCTCCGGCAAACTGCCAGCCTCAGCCTCCCAAAGTGCTAGGATTATAGGTATGAGCCACCGCAACCAACCTTGAACTATTATTGATATTACTATTTTAGCATATATTTTTTCTATTGATAGAATGCATTTTTGAGTCATGGATTCTTATAATTTGCCAATTGTCACCTTATTTAGTCTGTGAGTGCTGGGGGAAATTAATCTTTGCAAAGAATTCCATGAGAGAGAATGTTCAAATTTTCTGGGATTTAATGTAGGCATATATAAACACAACTTAGCATCTGCTTATTAATCCCTAGAAGTTATAGCAATGGAAATCATATTTCCTCCAATGCAGAAGAATTCTTTCTTAATTTACTTTAAAGAAATACAATTAAGGGTTAGTAATAAAAACTAACTCGAAGGACAGTATTTTAAAGTTATTTTTGAAATACTTAATTCTTTTTTCTTTTCATAAGCAGAACAAATTGAAGTGGGAACCATATTCTGGTCACTGTAGCAACGAGATTACTGGCTACTCTAATTAACATTATATTTTTGCCAGCCTGTTAAGTACTTAAGCATATCTTCATATCTGAAACCTTGAAATCAGTACTATTGTTAAACCCATTGTCCAACCAGGTAAATAAAACTCTAAGAAATTCCTTTGATGAAGAGATTAGGAAGTATTGTCTTTGAAAAAAATAATGGAGAAACGTTTTTTCTTTACAAGAAGAATATAAACCTTTAATGTACTTAATAAATAACTTGAGGGACCTTCTTGGAGACAAACTTGAGGGACCTTCTTGGAGACAGATTATTTAAAAAGAAGAATTGAGATAATGCTATCACTAGTCAATGTAACCAGCTAGTAAGTGGCAACATTCAGCCAGGTACTCTGCTTTGGAAGCTTGTAATCTAAAATCAAATCAAGGTAAACTAGTTAACAGGAAAGTACTAATTTTGCTGAATCTTTAAACTCTCTGTATCAGAAGTCTCATGCTTCATGAATTTAATGACCTTAGAGTTTTGTTCACACAGTCATTTTCAGAGTTGTACTAGGTATAATAACATATAAGTGAGAGAGACACATAGAAACAATGTTTAGAGAATTTTTTTGTCTAGCAAAGGTTACCAGACATACTAGAAGAATCACATTTTTTCAGTATGGCCATGCGGCAACTTCTTACATTTTATCACAAATTCATTTGCTGAGCAGGCTTTTATGCTTACCTACCTGAGAAAACAGGGCTATAGGTGAAGCCAGAAATGATTTTGGCAAGACACACACTACAATTGTGCTGATTATCCACATAGATAGTTAAAAGAGATGATAAATCTTGCCTTGTTTTAGGCTTCAAATGCTCACATAAGCACCTGTGTGATCATTATTGAAGACTCTTTATAGTTCAGCGTTTTAAAATGGGCAGGGTCAAATGAAGAAATTAAAAGATAAAAACAGTTCAGTATCATTTTTAAGTCCTTCTCTTTCTCTCTGATCTATTTTAGTGAATCATTTCCCCATTACAACACCAGCCAAGAGCCACTGTGCTCAAGACTGCACAAAGATCAGGTGTGGAGTATACAATGGTCCTGAGTTCCAGCTGGCTGAAAAATCTTCAGATAAAATCAGCTCATGAGCTGTATGTAAGCAAGTTGCTTCCCCTCTTTCATCTTTTCTATATTTTAAAAGATTACTGGCAATTTTAATCTAAAAAATTCAAAATCAAGATATATTGAAAAAAACATATATTATTCAGAATGAAACCAGTGACATGGTGCTAGAGACAGATATGGCAGAGAAACAAATATCCAGAGTACATACCCAAATACCCTGTGAATATATTCCCAGAATAATGATTCTCCTAATGTTATTTTCTAATGTATTTGCTTGTTTTTATTTAAATTTTTAATTTTTAAAAATAGTTTTCTGAAAGAGTAGAACTGCCTATGTCCACTGGTAGTGATCACAAACCTTTGGAATCAGGGTAATCAAAGTAGAGCAGGAAATACTAAGCTATTTTTCCCTCTTTTTTCTCATGGGAAATCCTAGTACTGTCTTCTCTCCAGTCTTCTTTGGAAGCATAAGAATTTTGCTCAGTCTGGGAAAGACCAAGCAAATGGTGCCTCTCAATACGTATCAGGCTAGAGGAGTTTCTTATAGCTTCTAACCTGTCAAGATGAACAAAGAGAATCAGACTAATCCAAATAGCAAAACAATCAGGCCCAGAGTAGTTCGGTTGAAATGAACTGAAAGAAAGATTATGGTTCAACCTAATCCAAAATGTCCCTACCCACAACAAACTTGAACTAGTAAGTCAAATTCTATTAAGCAATTATAATTTTCAATCAAGACCTCCAGAAACTCCTACAAAATGCAACTGCAGGATTCATGAGATGATGCTAATTATTTATTGGAACTCAGATTAAAAAAGAAGTTTGCTCGCAGAGATCAAACAAAGGAATGGTCTATAGTTTTCCACTACAACATTGTTGTAAAGTATAATTTCAAGTCTGTAATTAGTGGACTAGGGAAGCAAAACCTATAAAACAAAAGAAAACAAAAATTGTGCTGGGAACTGCTCCACACCTCTTTTTGCCAAGTCATAAGCATGATGGAGAAAGGTGGCGCTGTGTGTCTGCTACTGGAGGAAACAAAGATTTGTCCATAATTTCTTTACCTCAGCTTGAGTCTTTTAAATGCTTCATTTGGCCCAATGTCTCTCCAAAAATGTTCATGATAACTGAAATTAAATAATGCCAGAATTAAGAGAGAGATTTATAATTTAAACTCTCACATGTTGCAGGAATCAGTTCCATAGAATTGCACCTCTGGATAATGTAAACCAAAAATAAAACCATCTGAAAGAACTTCCTCCTCAGCCAGGGCTCCTTTAAATTTTAACCTGAGAGACTGGTTCAGGCCATGACAGAAAGTGGGGGCCAGACATGCATCATTACACCTCTCCGGTATTAACATCAACACAGACTTTAAGCCTGATAAGAAACATTTTACAACCTACTCTCTCTGAAGCCTAGAATCTGAAGGCTTCCTCTGCAAATAAGAACTCCTGTCTCCACAATCCTTTATCTTAACCCAGACATTTGTTTCTGTTGATCCCAGGTCTTTAGATAAACTCAACCAATTGTCAATCAGACAATTTTTAAATCTACCTATTAGCTGGATCCCCCACCCCCACCCCCACTTAAGATTTGTCCTGCCTTTCTAGACCAAACCAACGTATTTCTTAAATGTATTTGATTGAAGTCTTATGTCTCCCTAAAATGTATAAAGCAAAGCTGCACCCCGACCACCTTGGCACATGTTTTCAGGACCTCCTGAGGACTGTGTTACAAACCAGGATCACTCATATTTGGCTCAGAGTAAGTCTCTTCAGATATTTTATTTTACAGACTTTGACTCTTTTCATCAAAAATACCTCTAAGATGAGCCAATTTCACCAATTTATGAGATAAATATGAAATCCTTATGTTGGCTAAAGTTTTTTTATCTGCAGTGTCTGCCCATTTGTCCAACTGGAAAAAATATTTTACCTCAATCTAATAGTTTTTAAAAGGTCTCTGAGACCCTATATCATAAGAAAGTACTTTTAATTTTAATCATTCTTCAGAAGTGGTTTTCAGATCTTTCCCATTATTGGAACTATGTCTAGAGATGTGCTAAAACTTTTAAACAGGGCTTTAATTTGGAAACATTCTCAATAGGAGGTTTCTTGTTTATTTTGGTATCCCCTCTAGCTTCTCTCAAAGCACTGTTATATGGTTTACATTAATTAAACCTTGATGTATGTATCTGACCTTCATCTCTAGCCTCTTGTTTATTAGTAAGTGCTCACATTTTAAAAATTGTTCTAGCTTTTTCATCTATCAATTCATTTTCATGTTGTAAACATCCTCATCATTAACTTTCAACTGCATTGTTTCTATAACCTCATTGTTCTGCTTGCCTCTATTTTAGCTTTATGCTAGCCATTCTGTACATGGGTCAAAATGTCCTTTTCAAGATTAAAATGTAATCTTTTATTTTCACTCCTTTGTCAGTAGCTTTCCATTGTCTTTAAGAAAAAAAAAAAAAAATCCTTGTACTTAGCCTGGTGTGTAGGCCACTGGCCAACATTAATTTCCTCAGCAGAATCTCTTGCTATCTTGTTCTTCACATGCACTTAACCAACAAAATGCAAATAATTTAGCTATGCTCCTGTTCTGGTAATCCTGCAAGCACCATTCTTTCCCTCTGGTCCTGTGCACCATCTTTCCTCTTTCTTTTCTTGAACAATTTCCCTCATTACCTAATAAATGCACTCACTTTTTTAGATAAATTTGACCTGACCCCTGCCCATGTTCTACAGGTTTGGGTGAGGATGGGGGACCTGGAATTAAATTCTGGCTATGCCATTTACTAGATATAGGACCCTTGGTGTGTTGCTTATCCCCAGTGGACTTTAATTTCCACCATACAATTAAATGAAGAGAATAACTGTTTATTCTCAATTCATGGGTTTGTTGAGAGAATAAAATGAGATGCAAAAATAATGTTACTTGAACTTCAAAGTGCTATACAATTTAGAGGCCTTTCTAAGATGACCATTGCTATGTAAATTCATCGGAATGGCTTCTCTCCTAACCTCTACTTCTTTCTCTGCTTTATCTGTTTGGAATGAAGTTTTAATAAAGCAGGATACAGAGCAGTACTTGGCTAATCCTGCAGAAATGACTGCAGTGTAGAGCTTCATTATATCAAGTGTGTTTACATTTTTGAAATGATTTGTCAGTGGGGACTTTTTACAAAACAAATCCTGGAGATGTAATATTGGAAATTTTAACAAAATTTGAGTATTTTCCTGTGCATATGGTGACTTTCAATAAGGTTTCTTTTTTATGAGGAATAAATGGTATGAAAACTATGAGAAGAAAGTTATTATAGAAAACAATGTTTTTTTTCTTCTCCCCTTAAAACCACACCACAGATAAATATGGAATATCAGAGAATCCTGATTTATTTTCTTCTTGCTATAAACATTCTTTTGTATATATTCTTAACCCGGTATTAATAAGAAAAATTTAAAAAAGAAATCTAGAAGAGGATAAAATATGCCTGTGCAATTTATAAAGAAATTGGTCTTTAAAGAAATAAACAGTATGGGCCTAAATTTGTTAATGAAAAACTCAGATCTCAAAGTGAGCCCTAGAGCATTATAACTGATAAGAAGATAATCATTTTTGTGTGTAGGGGGTGGGGAGATTTAAAATACACTTAAAATACATTTTTGTAAAACTTTATATGTTGATTTTACCTATAGTGTTGAGGCTAATTTTTTTTTCTAAGATGCCCTTCTGTGAAGAAGGTTGTTATTGATATTTTGTGAAGAATATTTACTAGGGTCATGTATTTTGTATATTGCAGATACACAACTCAAATTACAGAGGATTGACATAAAAAGAGGGGCAAATTGACATCATGGAAAGATACTGACTTTGGAGTCTATCATATCCACTTCCGAATCTGTGAAAGGAAAATATCTTGGGCCCCCAAAATCACTCAGGAAAACTCAAGCTGGAAAATGCTTCGGGCAAACTTGCCTCCCATTCTATTTAAACTCACTCCTCTGCTCAATAAGATAGATGTATCTCTGGTTTGCCTCTTTTGGAAAGGCTAATCAGAAACTCAAAAGTGTGTAACCCTTTGTATTTCACCTATCTGGGACCTGAAAGCTCCCTCCCCACTTTCTATCTTACTGCTTTGGCTTCAAGTTGTCCCACCTTCCCAGACTGAACCAATGTACTTCTTACATATATTGACTGATATCTCATGTCTCCCTAAAATGTATGAAACTAAGCTGTGCCCTGACCACCTTTGGCACATGTTGTCAGGACTTCCTGAGGCTGTGTCATGGGCATGTCCTTGACCTTGGCAAAATAAACCTCCTAAATTAGCTGCAATCTGTCTCAGATTTTCTTGGTTCACATTTTGGTAACCATGGGGCGGGGGGATTCTGATTGGAGATGTCCCTGACCTTTGACAAATCCCCTATCCGTGCTTGGTACCAGCATGAGCTAACTTTATGGCTCAAAAAATAGGACAATTTGCTGAGGTCTGAGAGCACCCTCTCCAGAGAGTACCTGATCTCCCAAAATTTGTTAGAGATCTAAAGTTTATTTTGCTGTACAACTTCTCTTTTTTTGGAGTTTTCTTTGCTTCCAACAGGAAGGCAAGTTTTCCTGCTTCCATGACGTTGAAAGGCAAGTAAGCAAACTGCATTCCTGAGACACAGGGCAAGAAATTAAAGCTACTCAGTTCCTCAAGGCCCAAGAACTATCACGGAAGAGGTGGACACATAAGATTGTAAGGGCTGATTTTGACAGATAAAATAAGTTCATTTTCTCTATAAATTATTAATGTCAAAGACATGCTAATGCAAAAACAGTATGTGGACCCGAGATTAACAAGGTTTTCTTGAAGCATTAACCAACTTCTTAATAAAGTTTATAATGATTATAAAAGGCTTATGAGAGTTATATTCTATAATAAAGATTAAATTTTATAGATTGTTTACAAAATTTTGAAAAAAAAGTAATTGACTTCTTGCTGTTTTTATTAGGGCTTCTTGTTTAGAAAATTATATCCCCTCTCTCAAAGAATGCAGGTTTGCACATTTTTTGAAATGCTTGAATTATCACTTTGGCTCAATAAATGACTTTACAATGACCTATAATCCTATTTTGTAATATCAAGTGTTTTAAATCTTTTATATTTGACAAACTTTCCAAAGTCAAATTGTAAATTACGTTTTTTCTGAACCTAATTAATTCTTTAAGACATTAGGTTACCTAAAGTCTAAAAATGGCATGATACGGCTTATTTGGTATAAAAATTATACAGGAAGCATTGTCAAATATGAAATGGTGTTTGGTTTTCTTTGGGTTGTATTTGTATAAATACATTGTTGGTATGTGCTCCAAAACTATGGGAAACTCCTGTGTTCTTATATAACTTAGTGTACATTATCAATAATAATCACAATTGTTGTGGTAAAATTATTGTGTTGAGCAGAGGTAACAAATTTCTTTGTCAACTGTGTCTTCTAACTATGGCTGCTTTGAAGCTTTTTTTCATCCACAGAAAATTGTCTTGTTTTAAACTCTCTTTAAATAGTGGGTTTATAATCAGCTATAGAACTCTAACAGGTGCACATAAATGCAAGTTTTCTCATAACTTTGGAAATTGTAACATTGGAATAAAGGAAAAAACTTTCAGACTCTCATGGAGAGCCAAAATGTTCATGACTATCAAACAGAACAGGAGTTAACTGAATTAACTTATCCAATGGAAAACTGAAGTAGTCCTTTTGATTTTTTGCTTAAAACATTGCTGATCCTTTGTTTTGTTTTTCATAGTTAAGAAAACTTTTCTTTTAAGCTATTTACAACTTTTAACAATTGAGTAAATATATTCCTGTGAACAAAATTTGGAGCATATTTGTTTATCTCTATCTGATTTCTCCAGAATGTGTGAGCATTCTTAATTTATGGCAATATAGTTATTTGCATAAGTGAAATAATAGTCTCTTTTCTTTTGCAGTAGGACATAATTGGAGACATTGATTATTTTATCAAGGCTTTGGAATGGTGTGCTTTCCTTTAAGGAATCAAACTTACGTTGGAAGGAGCAATGAAGAACAAGTGGCACAACGGTTTTGGCATCAAAAAAGACACCATTTGAAAATGTCACAGAGTAAGTTGGGTCCCAGGAAAGATATGGGTATCAATTATGTCAGGAAATCAGAATCTCAAGGGAATGCTAATACTGGAATGTTCATCACAGCAGTATTCACAGTAGCATAGATATGGAAACTTGTCTACAGACTGATGAAAGAAAAAGGAAAATATGATGTATACATAAAACACAATAATAGTCATCCTTAAAATTAGAGAAAATACTGCAATTGTGCAATAACATGAATGAAACCTAAGGACACTATTTTGAGAAAAATAAGTCAGTCACAGAAAGACAAATATTGCATGATTCCATATATATGATATATCTAAAATAGTCAAACTCATAGAATTATAGAGTAGAATTGTGGTTGATAGAGAGGTGGAAATGGGAATGTGCTAATCAAGGGACATAAAAATCACAATTTAGAAACAAAATAAAAAGAATGAGAATGTAACATTAGACAAAAGATTGAGGATCCAGGGCATTTGGCCAGAAGGGAATATAAACCACAAAGGGCACAGAGAAAGAAAGGGTCACAGGAGTTGTGGTGGAATGAGAGATGGGGACAGAATGGAGGATGCACAGAACTATATGGTAATTAGGGAATGGGTAATAAGGTGTGAGCTAGCAATGCAGGACTTTGTGGCAAGACTGACAAAAACAAGAAAAAAAAAGGGGGCAGGAGGCAGACAAATGCCTAGGCAGGTGGGGGTCCCCCCAGTGAATTCCAACCTTCAACCTGGAAACAGTCCTGGGTAAATCCTCAATCCTCAGTCCCTGATTGATAATCCACCTTCCCGTTTGGCATGCTTTCCTCTCATTGATCTACTTCCTTCGCCTATTTTACATGTATCTACCCTTTCCTAATTGATTTTCAACACTATTTTCCCTACCTTTGTGTGGTGTCTTCATTTTAACCATTTTTGCATGCTCACAAACCAATTGGTACACTCCCTATTCTGAGGTTATAAAAGGCCCCAGGCTGAGCCATATTGGGAACTCTCCCGACTTTGGGTAGGGGGATCGCCCCTACATCCCCTCCCTGCTTAAAGCTGTTTCATCACTCAATAAATCTTCCCATCTTGCTCACTCTTTGAGTATTCGTGTGCTTACTTCTTCCTGGTTGTGAGGTAAGAACCCAGACCTAGCTGAGCTAAAGAGCAAAAAATCCTGCACCAAAAAAGACAATAATATTAATGTTGAATAAATTGTAATTATTGATCTTTTAATTGTTCTTATAAGAAGTAAGAAGAGTAAGATTAATATATGTGAATCAGGTAGATGAGGCTACATGAATCTTGCTAAGATTGACTGAATCATGATACATGACAGGAATTTAGATATGTACAGGGTCTATTTTTTCATCAAAATAGATCTATTGATTTATTTTGTATATAAGAAGAAATAAGACAGGCAAAATTCTGTGCTCATAGAGCAGCAAAATAGTATGGGAACAGGATATACAAATTAAACAAAAAATATATAATATTAGTTAATATGGTGAAAAGGCCACCACAAAAACTATGCCAGGTGAGGAGACAGAAAAAATTACTGGGGTTCTTCTTTGGAAAAGAAGATACAAAAAAGTAGAACCTACTCTGGAAAGGTTTGTAAGGGCAAGACACTTTAAGGAGTTGATTTCTGAGACCCACTTTGAAAATATGAGGAAACAAGTCAGGAAATGCATATTCAAGGAGAACAGTGTTTCAAACACATGAAAAAACAATTTCAGGATCTCTGAGATGAACATGATCTTAGTTTATTCTAAGAACTACAAAAGACCAGTGAAGCTGCTGTAAAATTATTTTAAGGCAGAATAGGAGACACAGTGAGGAGAAAATAAGAAACTTCTCTAAGGAAGACCACCTAGGCCAAGGAAAGGAGTTTAGACTTTTATTTTAGGTGTGATGAGAAGTTATTGGAAAGTGTTGAGGATGAAAATAGCTTGATTGTATTTACTTCAAAATCAACTTAGGATGATCACTACTGACATCATAGTACAAATAAGTCATGAAGCAAAAGTGTATATAGTTCTTATGGTCCTTACAGTAGCTCGGGATAAATACAGGAATAATGCTTCCTTGATGCAGAAAAGAGGAGAGTATATCTGAAAAATGGCGAGAACAGGAAAATTGAGGATACATGTTGAGGACAAATAGATAAAAGTTTTAACTGTGAGGTAAGTCATATAATAATAGATCTTGGCTGGTATTTAACTTTATCTATTTATTTATTTTTGATTTTTTTTTTTTGTTATACTTTAAGTTCTAGGGTACATGTGCACAACGTGCAGGTTTGTTACATATATATACATGTGCCAAGTTGGTGTGCTGCACCCATTAACTTGTCATTTACATTAGATATATCTCCTAATGCTATCCCTTCCCCCTACCCCCTCCCCACAATAGGACCCAGTGTGTGATGCTCCCTTTCCTGTGTCCAAGTGATCTCATTGTTCAATTCCCACCTATGAGTGAGAACATGTGGTATTTGGTTTTCTGTTCTTGGCGATAGTTTGCTGAGAATGATGGTTTCCAGCTGCATCTATGTCCCCACAAAGGACACAAGCTCATCCTCTTTTATGGCTGCATAGTATTCCATGGTGTATATGTGCCACATTTTCTTAATCCAGTCTGTCACTGATGGACATTTGCGTTGATTCCAAGTCTTTGCTATTGTGAATAGTGCCGCAATAAACATACGTGTGCATTTATTTTAATTTTTATTTTGAATGAAGAAAAGAAGAAATGAAAACATACTTTCTTGGAAAAAGCAAGAAAGTATATGTTATGATGGTATGGACTGCAGAAATGTGCATTTATTTTGAATGATGACAAAAGAATAGAGAGAAAAGGACAGATAACACTATTTTAAAGGATGAACTGGATGAAATAGATATAAAATAGACTTGACTAAAATAGATAAAAATAGGTATTGACTATGATGGCCACTGACTTTTTATCATATTCTGCAAGGCTGAGAGTGGGACAACATGGTTCTGTATTTTATAAATTTTGAGAACATCATTGTGTTGGTTGATTTTACACAAAGCAATACATTTTATAGATTAATGATGTCCAGAAGATGAAGAATCAAAATTCAAGCATTTTTAAACAGAAGTATTGTAAAACAGATAGACTCCTGGTTCTGGCTATGACACTTAAATAGCTGAAAAAATGTCACTCTTACTCTTACAAGAAGAAATAAAATTGTAACCAATTGAAAGTCAATGACTTCTCTTACAACCAGTAAAATACAGAGTTCACAGTGCAAGCCCCTATCCTGGAATCTAAAGAAACAGAAAAAATACTGGAAATATCTACTGAGTTAGCTTATTGGAAGCTGAAGCTGCTGGAGGCATTCAATGGTAGAGAAACTTATGAAATTTTTATTGACTCACTAGAGGCTAAGTGTAGATCAGCTTGAGACGGAGAAACTTCTGGGGGCCGCAATTTTGTGACACCCCATATGTTTGTGAGTTTTATCTTTAGAAACCCCACCAGATCCCTACAATAAAGAGCCAAGAAAAATTCCCTAATGTTTCAGGCAGCCAGAGGGAAAACAACTGTGTTGAATTATGCACAGAGAGTTACCTGTAACAAACACCTTTTTCTCAAAGAAAATAACTTTACCAGAATCTTATAAATACTGAGAAAGGCAATTAGCTCAAGCCCCTTTGAGCTTTACTGTATCATCATTAGAGCGAAAAAAGTTTACAAAGAAATACTTTTGAGGGTCAAATTCCAATAATTCAGGCCTACTAAAAGACTGAGATTTAGTAACAATAGAGAACACTCTCCTCCGCCCTACTTTATATCACATCATCAGGGTTCTAGTAAAATAAATGTGGATTACAGCTGAAAGAGCTGCAAGACACAAACTGTATTTTAGAAAAAGTTTTCGGGGAAAAAACAAAGACAGCTAGGGAGAGTGTGAAAAAAAAAAAAAAACACAAAAAACCTAAAAGCAACCGAAGTTTACGTTACACGTGAGGTCTAGCTTTGAATAAAAAAATTACCATGCGTCGTATTATTTCCGAGGGCTCTGTTCTGTTCCATTGGTCTATATCTCTGTTTTGGTACCAGTACTATGCTGTTTTGGTTACTGTAGCCTTGTAGTATAGTTTGAGGACAGACAGCGTGATGCCTCCAGCTTTGTTCTTTTGGCTTAGAATTGTCTTGGCAATGTGGGCTCTTTTTTGGTTCCATATGAACTTAAAAGTAGTTTTTTTTCCAATTCTGTGAAGAAAGTCATTGGTAGCTTAATGAGGACGACATTGAATCTATAACTTACCTTGGGCAGTATGGCCATTTTCACGATATTGATTCTTCCTTTCCATGAGCATACTACACATTACAACCATCTGATCTTTGATACACCTGACAAAAACAGGAAATGTGGAAAGGATTCCCTATTTAATAAATGGTGCTGGGAAAACTGGCTAGCCATAAGTAGAAAGCTGAAACTGGATCACTTCCTTATACCTTGTACAAAAATTAATTCAAGATGGATTGGAGACTTAAATGTTAGACCTAAAACCATAAAAACCCTAGAAGAAAACCTAGGCAATACCATTCAGGACATAGGCATGGGCAAGGACTTCATGTCTAAAACACCAAAAGCAACGGCAACAAAAACCAAAATTGACAAATGAGATCTAATTAAACTGAAGATCTTCTGCACAGCAAAAGAAACTACCATCAGAGTGAACAGGCAACCTATAGAATGGGAGAAAATTTTTGCAATCTACTCATCTGACAAAGGGCTAATATCCAGAACCTACAAAGAACTCAAACAAATTTACAAGAAAAAACAACCCCATCAAAAAGTGGGCAAAGGATATGAAGAGACACTTCTCAAAAGAAGACATTTATGCAGCCAACAGACACATGAGAAAATACTCATCACTGGCCATCAGAGAAATGCAAATCAAAATCACAAGGAGATACCATCTCACACCAGTTAGAATGGTGATCATTAAAAAGTCAGGTGCTGGAGAGGATGTGGACAAATAGGAACACTTTTACACTGTTGGTGGGACTGTAAACTAGTCCAACCATTGTGGAAGACAGTGTGGCAATTCCTCAAGGATCTAGAACTAGAAATACCATTTGATCCAGCCATCCCATTACTGGGTGTATACCCAAAGGATTATAAATCATGCTGCTATAAAGACACTTGCACATTTATGTTTATTGTGACACTATTCACAATAGCAATAACTTGGAACCAAACCAAATGTCCATCAATGACAGACTGGATTAAGAAAATGTGGTGCATATACACCATGGAATACTATGCAGCCATAAAAAAGGATGAATTCATGTCCTTTGTAGGGACGTGGATGCAGCTGGAAACCATCATTTTCAGCAAACTATCACAAGAACAGAAAAACCAAACAGTGCATGTTCTCACTCATAGGTGGGAATTGAACAATGAGAACACTTGGACACAGGAAGGGGAACATCACACACCGGGGCATGTTGTAGGATGGGGGGAGGGGGGAGGGATAGCATTAGGAAATATACCTAATGTAAATGATGAGTTAATGGGTGCAGCACACTAACATGGCACATATATACATAAGTAACAAACCTTCCATTTGTGTACATGTACCCTAGAACATAAAGTATAATTAAAAAAAAAAATTACAATGCCTGTTAAAAGGCAAGAAAACAAGTTCATTTTAGAAAGACAAAGCAAGAATCAGAACCAGACTGAGATATGTTATATATTAGGACATTATCAGAGAAGAAGTTTAAAATAACTATGATTGCCATGTAAAGGCCTCTAATGGAAAAAAGTTGATGCATGAGTGAACAGTTGGGTAATGTAAGCAGAGAGATGAAAATGTTAAGAAAAAATCAATAGAAAATGCTATAAATAAATAAAAAAATATTGTACAGTAATGAAGATTGCCTTTGTTAGGCATATCAGCTGACTGCATATACTTATAGAAAAACAGTTTGAAGATAATGTCAATTGAAACTTCCCAAAATAAATACAAAGAGAAAAAGGAATGAACATCAAAATCAAAATAAACAAAATGAAAATAAACAGAACATCAAAGAACTGTGAGTCATATGGATAAGAATTCCCATTACAATGGGAAGGTGCCATTATGTATATTATATATACAATATTATATGTATTATATATTATATATGGATAATATCATGTTTATTTGAACAAAGTCATGTAACTAATAGATATGATATGTTATGTATAATATGTGTTAATATACTACATATCTAATATTATTTTATATATTGCATAATATTACATGCATTAATATAGTATTAAATATATAATATTACATATTTCCAATTCTAATGGAAGACACCATTATAATGGAAGACACCAATATACTGATTGAGGAAGCTCTCAGTACACCAAGCAGGATAAATGAAATGTTTCCAAAATCTACATCTATTCATATTATATTAAAACTGTGGAAAACCAAAGATGAAGAGAAATTACTGAGTAAAAAGCACTAAAAATAATGAAATACTTAGAAATGTACTCATCCAAAGGGGTGAAAGCTTGTACCCTGCGAATTGTAAAACATTGATGATGAAATTAAAGAAGAGATAGATAAGTAGAAGGAAATCATGTGTTCATTATTTGAAAGAATTAGTATTGTTACACTGTCCATACTATCCAAAGTGATCTACAGAATCAATGCAATCCTTATGAAAACCTAAATAGTATTCTCTACAGAAATTATAAAAAATCCTACAATTCACATGGAATACCAAAATATCCGTAATAGTCAAAGCAATCTTGAGCAATGAAAACAAAGCTGGAAGGAGGCATCACACTTCCTGATTTCAAAATATTTTATACATTTCAGTCACTAAAACAAGCATATAGAATCAGGGCATCCAATATTTTGGCTTCATTGGGCCACATCGAAAAAAGAAGAACTGTCTTGGGCCACACATGAAATACACTAATACGAATGATAGCTGATGAATTTTTTTTAAATGCAAAGAAAATGTATAATTTTTAAAAAGTTTACAAATTTGTGTTGGGCCACATTCAAAGCCATCCTGAGCCACATGTGGCCCACAGGCCACAGTTTAAACACTCTTGATATAGATCACCAAAACAGATAAGAGATCTAGACATAAATTCATGCATATACAGTCAATTGATCTTTGCCAAAGAAGCCAAGCACACACAATGGAGAAAATATAGTTTCTTCAATAAGCGGTGATGAAAAAACTGAATATCCACATGCAGAAGAATGAAATTATACTATATATCACATTATACGCAAAAATCAAGTAACAACGAATTGAAGACTTACACATAAGACATTAAACTGTAAAAGCAATAGAAGAGAATATAGAAAAAAAGCTTGTTGACATTGATCATGGCAAAAATTATTTTGGATATGATCCCAAAAGTATAGTAATAAAAGAGAAAATAGACAGGTGGGATTGCATCAAACTAAAAAGCTTCTGCACAACAAGGGAAACAATTGAGTTAAAAGGCAATCTATGGAATAGGAGAAAATATTTGAAAACCACACATCTCATAAGGGGTTCATATTCAAAATACATTAAAGAGCTAAAACAATTAAATGACAAGTAAATAACAGCTCAAATATGGACTAAGACATAAAAAGACATATTTTAAAAGATGACATACAAATGGCCAATGGGTAAATGAAAAGGTGGTCATCATCACTAATCAATAGGGAAATACAAATTAAAACCACATTGAGATATCACCTCACATCTATTAGAAAGACTGTCATAAAAAATAGATAACAAGTGTTATCATAGTAAGGATGTGGAGAGAAGGAAACCCTGGTACATTGCTGATGAGAATGTAAATTGGTACAGCCATTGTGTAAATAGCATGGAGGTTTTTCAAATAATTGAAAATAGAAAAACCTGTAATCCAGCAATTCAATTTCTGGATTCATATCCAAGAGAAATGAAATTAGCATCTCAAAAAGTTATCTATATCCCATATT
Source organism: Rhinopithecus roxellana (assembly GCF_007565055.1). NCBI lineage: Eukaryota > Metazoa > Chordata > Mammalia > Primates > Cercopithecidae > Rhinopithecus > Rhinopithecus roxellana. The sequence continues at coordinate 113,704,660 of NC_044565.1, read as the reverse complement.
CACTGCAGCATTTTTTACAATAATGAAGATATGGAAACAACCTAAGTGACCATCACAATCTGAATGGATGATAAAAATACGTCATATACGTTCAACAAAACATTGTTCAGCCTTAATAAAGATGGAAGTCTTGCTATTTTCAACAACATAGAGGAACCTTGAGGACATTATGCTTTGTGAAATAAACCAGATACAAAAAGACAAATACTGCAGGAACTCACTTATATATGGAATCTGAAAATGTTCAAAGTATAATAGTAGAATGATGGTTTCCAGAGATTGTGGTTTGGGAGAATTGGGGATATATTGGTCAAAAAATACAAAGTTTAGTTATGTGAGATGAATACAATTTCTGGATATCTGATGTACAGTTTGGTTGCTATAGTTAATACTACAGTATTGTATACAGTATTCCCCCCAATGAGGGATACATTGCAAGACTGCAAGTGGATTTCTGAAAACACGAATAGTACCAAACCCTATATATACTATGTTTTTTTCTCAATACTTGCATACTTATGATAAAGTTTAATTTATAAAATAGGCACAGTAGGACATTAACACAGTAGCTAAAAATAAAATAGAACAATTATGACAATATACTCTAATACAAGTTATGTTGTTGTAATCTCTCAAAATATCTTATTGTACTGTACTTACCTTTTACTTTGTGATGAAGGAATGATGCAGGATGTTTCAAGATTTCATCACACTACTTAGAGCAGCATGCAGTTGAAACTTTATAAATTATTTATGTCTAGAATTTTTTATTTTATATTTTAGGACTGTAGTTGACCATGAATAACAAACTGTTGAAAGAAAAACTGCAGAAGGGGAACTACTGTATTTGAAATTTGCTAAAGCAGTGGATCTTAATTGTTCTCACCATACACACACAACAATGGTACCTACATGAGCAGGTGGATATATTAATTCAATTTTTTTGTGGTAATCATTCTACAATATGTATGCACATGAAAAACCGTATCATATATCTTAAACATATATAATTTTTGGTTATCAGTTGTACCTCAGTAAAACTGAAAACAACTTCTCAATAGAAATTAAAAATATTTTGAAGAAAGATAAAAAAAATCAGTAATCTACTCACTTTAGGGGTCCAGGAAAAGAAGAGGAAATTAAGCCTATAGCAATCCAAATAAAAATATAAAAATTGAAGCAGAATTTAACAAAGGTGAAAACAAGAAATTAATTGCAAAAACCAAAATAAAAACAAGATCTAATTCCTTACAAAGATTGTTAAACATGATAAACCTCTAGCCAAATACCAGAAAAAATGTGGAAAGATGAAAATTTTTACTGCTAGAAGTTAAAGAGGAATATTGGCAAATGTATGCCTACACATTTGATGAAATCAACCAATTTCTTAAAAGATACAAGCTACCAAAACTCACACAAGTGGAAGTAATAATTTGAAAAGGCCTATGCTATTAAATAAATTGAATCAATAATTAATAATACTATCTAAGCCATAAAAGCACCAGGCTCAGATGGTTTTCTTTTTCTTTTTTTTTTTTTTTTGAGACGGAGTCTCACTCTGTCCACCTGGCTGGAGTGCAGTGGCGCGATCTCGGCTCACTGCAAGCTCCGCCTCCTGGGTTCACGCCATTCTCCTGCCTCAGCCTCCCTAGTAGCTGGGACTACAGGCCCCCACCACCGCGCCCGGCTAATTTTTTGTATTTTTAGTAGAGACGGGGTTTCACCGTGGTCTCGATCTCCTGACCTTGTGATCCGCCCGCCTCGGCCTCCCAAAGTGCTGGGATTACAGGCGTGAGCCACCGCGCCCGGCCTACTCAGATGGTTTTCACTCTTGTATTCTAACACTCTTGTATTTCAAACACTTAAATGAGAATCATGCTGTTTCTCTAGAACACCTTCCAATATAAGCAGAGGTAATAACCACTAACTCATTCTATGAGGGTAGTATTACAATAACACCGAAACCATGTAAAGGCATAACATTAAAGAAAAATTGAGAGCACTTTCTCTTAGAAATATGAGTGCAAAATCATCAACAAACTATTACTAATTAAATCCAACAAAGTATAAAAATAGCCGTATGCCCTGTACAAATCAGATTAAACTGAGCTATACAAGGCTGGTTCAACATTTAAAAAAACAATGAATACATCCACAACCTAAACCAGTTGAAGGAGAAAAATAATATGATCCCATCAATTTATGCAGAAAAAGCATTCTATAAAATCGAACATACTTTAATAACTCTCAGCAAATTGGGACTAGAAGGACATTTTCACAATTTAAAAAAATAACTTCAGCAAAGAAACCCACAGTTAAAATCATACTTGATAGTGAGAAGTGATTGTGCCCTCTACAATGAAGAAGGCATCGATGCTACCTCAGAGAACTTCTATTTAGTATCGTATTAGAAAATCTCACTAGCTCAATAAGAGAAGAAAAGGAAATACAGTAAATACATATGTGTAAAGAAGAAATGAATCTGTCTTTATTCACAGACCATGACTGTCTATGTAGAAAATTCCATGGAACTGACCAAAAAGAATTCTGACACTAATATGCCCTTAAGGCAAAATTTCAGAATAAAAGATTAATGTACAAAAGCAAAAGGCAATTGCTTTTTATTATACTAGCAAAAAAAAATTGAAATGTAATATTAATAGTACAGTATTATTCAGTTAGCATCAACAATAAAACATTTAGGTATAGACCCACAGAACATGTAGAAAATGTATTAGGTTGTTGCAAATGTAGTTAAGGTTTTGGCCATTACTTTTTAATGGCAAAAACAGCAATTACTTTTTTTGCACCAATTTAATATATGTGGAACACTTCAAAACTCTAATTAAAAAAATAAAAATAATAAATAAGTGCAGAGATAGACCTAGCTCATCAGATGATTCATTATTGTTAAGGTATCAATTCTTTCCAACTTAATCTCTTGAGTAAAAAAGTCCCTATCAATGCCCCAAATATATTTTATAGATACTTAAAACATGGTTTTTAAAATCTATACGAAAATGCAAAAGATGCAAAATAGTCAACACAGACAAAGGGAGATAAATTTAGAGTACTAATCTTACAAGGCTTCAAGATTACTATAAAGCTAGAGTGATAAAGACAGCATGGTGTTAGTGAAAAATAACCATAGAGATCAGTAAGCCAGGATAGACTTCTCAGAGTTAGAACATCATAAATATAGTCAACTCATCTTGGACGTAGGAGCAAAGGCAATACAATTAAAGAAAGAATAGTTTTTTTTTTTTTTTTTTTTTTTTTTTTCTGGCACATTGTTCTGGAAACCTAGATATCCACACACCAAAAAAAAAAAAAAAAAAAAAAAAAAAAAAAAAAAAAAAAAAAAAAAATTCTAGACACTGGCTTTACACCTTTCACAAGAATGAACTCAAAAGGAATCATAGACCTACATGTGAAATTCAAAACTAT